>NC_041380.1:390590308-390601875 GCF_002162155.2 Triticum dicoccoides
ATTGAAGGACAAGCAAGTGCAAGAGGGAGGGGGGAGAAAGAAGGGGGGAGGAAGAAGAGGGGGAAAAGGTGGCAGATATTTTGGCCGGCGACCATAGCAGTAGCGCTGGGCACCAAAGCGCGCTACTGCTATATGTGCCAGCCAAAATATCTACTGGTACATAAAACTAGCTATAGCGCTTGCCCAAAAAACACGCTACTGCTAAAAGATTACACATAGAAGAAGTAGCAGTAGCGCTTCTTGGTGGCACCGCGCTACTGCTATTTTCTTAACAGTAGCGCTTGTTAGGGTACCAATGCTGCTACTATTTTTTGGCCGGGGGGTGTGGTGTGGCGAATTTACCAGTAGCGTGCCTTCTAGAAACCAATGCTGCTGCTAAGTTCTACCAGTAGCGTGTTTTGTAACACATGCTACTTCTAATTATCAGTAGCGTGGGCTCCAAAAAGCACGCTACTAGTAAACTTCTATGTATAATCCTTTTCCTAGTAGTGTCGACTGCTCCTCCCTATAGTGTCGCCCCTCATTCTCATGGTCTCCAGCAGTTGCTACATTGTGGTCCATCCAACACACTACTCTGGTGGGCGCTATACAAGTGCTCCCTAGGTGGTTTTGATAATTGATGACAATATATCTCTTGTTGGACTAACACTTTTATCTAGCATGTTTCAGATAAATTCAACAATGGAGTGGCATGGACTAAAGGTTGTGGGAACTCCTTCAAAATGCTAAGGACAATGGATTGGCTCAAGCTCAAAAGGTCAAGACTCTTCATTTTATATTTTAGTGATCCAAGATCACATTGAGTCCATAGGAAAAGCCAATACTATTAAGGAGGGATGAGGTGTTGCTTAATGAGCCTCTTGCTTCATGTGCTTAATGATATGCTCCAAAACCCTCAACTACTTTCCCATATCCACATTTGACCTAAACCCTAAGCCAAACTCGGTCCTACCGATTCTTCCTATCCGGCGCCACCGAGTTTCACTTGTCATTAGCCACTACCAAACCCTAGCAATTCGGTTCTACCGATAAGGATCTTGGTCTCACCGAGATGGGATTGCAAACTCTCTGTTACCTATTGTAATATTCTCGGTCCCACCGAGATATGCAATCGGTCCCACCGAGATTGCAATGTAAACTCAGTGTTTCCCCTTTGTAACTTTTCGGTCTCACCGAGTTCCACTCGGTCTCACCGAAAGAGCAAATCGGTCCCACCGAGTTTGCCTGACCAACTCTCTGGTTAGCTAATTACCAAATTCGGTCTCACTGAGTTTGTGTAATCGGTCTCACCGAGATTACGTTATGCCCAAACCCTAACCGAATCGGTCCTACCGAGTTGCATGTCAGTCCCACCGAAATCACTAACGGTCACTAGGTTTACATTTTCGGTCCGACCGAGTTTTATGATTCGGTCCCACCGAGATTGGAAAACTGTGTAACGATTGGATTTTGTGTGGAGGCTATATATACCCCTCCACCTCTTTCTCATTAAGTGAGAGAGCCATCAGAACACACACACCATTCCAACTCATTTGTTCTGAGAGAGAACCACCTACTCATGTGTTGAGACCAAGACATTCCATTCCTACCATATGAATCTTGATCTCTAGCCTTCCCAAGTTGCTTTCCACTCAAATCTTCTTTCCACCAAATCCAAATCCTATGAGAGAGAGTTGAGTGTTGGGGAGACTATCATTTGAAGCACAAGAGCAAGGAGTTCATTACCTACACACCATTTGTTACTTCTTGGAGAGTGGTGTCTCCTAGATTGGCTAGGTGTCACTTGGGAGCCTCCGACAAGATTGTGGAGTTGAACCAAGGAGTTTGTAAGGGCAAGGAGATCGCCTACTTCGTGAAGATCTACCGCTAGTGAGGCAAGTCCTTCGTGGGCGATGGCCATGGTGGGATAGACAAGGTTGCTTCTTCGTGGACCCTTTGTGGGTGGTTGCTTCTTCGTGGACCCTTCGTGGGTGGAGCCCTTCGTGGACTCGCGCAACCGTTGCCCTTGGGTGGAGCCCTGTGTGGACTCACGCAACCGTTACCCTTCGTGGGTTGAAGTCTCCATCAACGTGGATGTAGGATAGCACCACCTATCCGAACCACAGGAAAAACATCCGTGTCCCCAATTGCGTTTGATCTTTCCAAACCCTCCCCTTTACATTCTTGCAAGTTGCATGCTTTACATTCCGCTGCTCATATACTCTTTGCATGCTTGCTTGATATGTATTGTGTGTGTTGAAATTGTGCCTAAACTCCACTTAAACCGAAAAAGATTAAAAATTGCAACTTTGGCACTAAGTGTCTAATCACCCCCCTCTAGACACATCTACTTCTAGATCCTACGCTCCAGCAGTTGCTCCACTGTGGTCCATCCAACACACTACTCTGGTGGGCGCTGCACAACTACGGCTGATGCCACACTACGGCAGAAGGCACCTTATTCCCCCTCCCCTCGTCCCAGGCCGTGGCCTTGAGGTGCTGTTGAAGGATGAGCTCCTCCTCTCATTTTTTTGCCAAATTTTCATTCTAATCCACTATACGATGAATTGCTATGAGCTGCTTCTACTACTGCTATATGATGCATTGCTATGAGCTGCTCCTGCTGCTGTTATATGATGAATTGCTATGAGCCGTTGCTGCTATTTGATGAATTTCTATGAGTTGCTACCGCTGCTATATGATGAGTTGCTATAAGCTGCTCTTGCTGCTGCTATATGATGAATTGCTATGAGCTGCTCCTGCTCCTGCTATATGATGAATTGCTATGAGCTGATCCTGCTATATGATGAATTGCTATGAGCTGCTGCTGGTGCACACTGATGCTGCTGTATGATGAGTTGCTATGAGCTGTTGCTGCTATATGATGCTTTCAGGTGGTGATGCTATATGATAATAACCAGCCACTTGGACCATCGAATTTCAATAAGTAATTGTTCTTCATTTAAATGTGGGTCATGCGTTCTTCATTTAAATTAGGCAATGGGATCTCTATGGAAGACATTGAGCAAAGTAGATTGTGCCAAGTAGATGGTATCTTTGTTTTTGCATTTTGAGCAAATAGTGATGGTCTTTTTTCCTATCATATTAATTACCGATTGGGTTAAATTTGTGATGTTTGCAAGTCAAATTAATTTTCATATGGGCAGCAAAATGACAAAATATAATGCAATCTAGACTTTTCACTGATCATACCAAAGATAAGCTGAAAAGGAAGGCAATGAAAAGAACTGGTTGGCTAGCTAATATCCACAGGTGCTTGTTTTCTTAGGATAACTCGTAATAACTATCCCTAAGAAACTTGGCCAATAGAACTGACATACAAATAACATGTCGCGATAATTGCAATGGAGGAGTGACCTACCATGGCACACTGTATAGGCTCACCGCTGCCTCTCCTTTTTTTGCGATGTTCCATGAAATTGCCACATACATCTTATACTTTTTCATTGTGTAACCCTATTTGCAAGTTGACACGGCTAATTTCATACATCTCTACATGATAATACATTGCATATCCATTGCGCATATATAAACCACCAATTAACGATTGTGTGTGTAGCATAAACTAACCATGACTTTGTGTGCTAGACTAGTAGGCACTCTAAGGGAGCCTAATGTAGTAGGCACTCTAAGGGAGCCTAATGTAGTGCACTGGAATTCCTACATGCCACCTATGATTTTGTGTAATGTACTACCTCTGTTCCTAAATATATGTCTTTGTAGAGATTCCAGTATGGACCACATACAGATGTATATAGATGCATTTTCGAGTGTAGATTCACTCATTTTGCGCCGTATGTAGCCTATAGTGGAATCTTTAGAAAGACTTATATTTAGGAACGGAGGTACAAGCTTAGGGGCGGGCCCACCTCAATTCAAGGGTATTGAGATGAATACCCATTATTTTTGTCAAAAAAACTAGGTATATGTAGTGTATAGCATATGTATATACAAGTAAAAACAAAACTAATGCAATAAAACGTGCCAGCTAAGTATTTCAGCCCCAAAACAGAGGCTAGCCTAGCTTGCCACTCTCCCTCGCCACCCACGATATGGCCCATAGGCCCAATTCGCTTTAGGCTGTACACGATGAGCCACGCATCGATCGCTGATACAATTATACGTTAGCCAAAATAAAAATCTATCGATCCAGCGACAGATGAATCTGTGCTCCTCAAATTCTTTTCACAAGCAATCACACGCGCATACGGCGGCAGGCACTGGCCGGCGGCGCGACATGGCGCATCCATACAGGTTCCAGATTCCGGCGACACGGCTTCCATCCCTTGCTCCCTGATCTCGGGGTCTAATGCCACAACCCATAGGTTCAACTATTCTATCTATTCAAGGTTTAATTGCGCTAATTAGATGTCTTCATGTCGCTTAATACACTATGACTGTTAAAATTGGGTCGCTCCCTTCATGCCGTTTCTTAGGTTTTGCCACTTCTATATGTTGAACAATTTAGTATTTATATATGGTAGACAATATTAAGTTATAATCAATTATGCGAATATATTATTATACTAATATCTTCATGTAATGTCGAATTTGTATTGGTACTATATAAAAAATTATACGCACAAAACATGCTTTGGGATTGAAAAAATGTCTTTAAAATTTTAAGTACACACTCTTGTAATCCTGGGCCCGCCCCTGTACGAGGTAGTATCATGTATGACATCTACATATCTAATTTAGTAGCCAGTAGTAGAAATCATTGTCTGCACAAAGGGATTACCGGTCAAAAATCCTAGCAAAGCACACTGGCAGGCACACAACAGCACAAGAGAGAGAGAAGGAGAGAGAGAGACGCACTTAAAAGATCATAGCAATGCCTCAGTCCAGGATCTTGGTTGGCCAAGCTGTTAGATCCAGAAGAAACATCGTCCTTGTAGTTTTGGCCAGCTAGATAACAGGTAACATCGACCCGTTAGTATATTTGAAGTACATCGGGCAGGTGATGTTGGACTTGTTTAAAGGTGACAAGTACCTAGGCCATGGCAAGTGCTTGGCATCTTGCCAGACGGTGGGAATCATGTTAGAAACGTCAAGGGTGATGATACTACGCTGGCTATCGGGGTCCGGTAAGGAGATCTAGAACCGTCGAGTAGGGTGTTTGTGGAGCGGCTCCGGTAGGGTGGACTACGGTGTGGGCGAAGCGGATCTGTTGCCCTGGACGAGGGCGTCGATGAAGCTGCTCCGGTGGTTGCATTAAGGATGGTGTCGATGATGCGGATCTGTAGCCGTGGACATGGGGCATCAGAAGCTGCTCCGGTAGTGTCGGGGATATACCCCGCGGTGTAACCCGCCGGATGTATGACCCGCCCGGAGCTTGGAGACTCAAGAGTGACCCGCCTGATCTTGGAGACTTATTTGTAACTCGGCGAACGGGTTAGACGAACGACAAGGCCCAAGGCCCACTAGGCCGGCTCATGTATGGTGGGCCGGCTTAAGAGGAAAGCATAAGGAATATTCCCTTACAAAGGAAGCAAGACTAGGACTCCACTTGTAATAGAGTAATTGTCACACCCTGCATTTTGTAACATTTCATTTTCATTATTAAAGCATGAAAGTTTGGACCAACAAAAACTTTTTTTTTTGCATTATTTGGCTTTTATTTGGAGTTGGTTTCCTCTCTGTGTTTCTTTCAAGTGCTTCTTGAAGTCAACTACTCTACCCTCTAAATTCCATCTCCTTACCCCAAGCTCCTGACCAATGACCATGCCAGGTGAATAGTGCTATATAGAATTTTCTTACAAAAATAATTTGGCCAGAAAGTATTTTCTAAAATTAGTTTTCCAAAAACCCCTGAATTGAGGTTTGCACTGCAAGTACTTGATTAAGAGCAGTAAAAATCATTCCAAAAATATATTTGACTCCTATTAGATATAGGATGCCCAGGAACCACAAAAATATAATTTTAAAAGTTACTGTTCTATTTTATTTAAAGGCTTTTTCTTAAGGCCAGAAATGGTCTTTAATAGGAAAAAATTACTTTACTGTTTCAAAAATATTTGACAAAATTTAGGGAAACTCATAGGACATATATTGTCCATATATAAGAGTTTCAACACCTGGTCATGCTCAAAATATTGGTCAAATCCCTCTAAAACCCTTTCTGGATATTTCAAGCTTTTGAAATATTTACAAAGGAAATATTCTCCAGAAATTCCAGGAAAATTCCATCATGTCACATATGACATATTAGATGATCTTGCCAAGTCTCATGACTTGGAGAACAAGATAACACCATCAAAACCCCTCAAAACTATCTCTGTCCATTCTGAAGTTTGATCAACTTTACAATGCCAAGTATGTCCAAATGTTCTCAAACTTGGTGGACATGCTTCATTGGTCTAATGATGCATCTGGACCAAATGGCACAGGTTGGAGAAGAGGAAGTCTTGGTCAAAGTGCCTCAAAACCCTCTCTGACCAGAATCAAGTTTGAACTACTTTGCACTACCAACTTTTTCTCCAAGACCCCAACTTTGGTGAGCCTGACCATGTGACCAAATAAGGCTACCACACCAAGTGGCACATCAAGGAGATATGATTTACTCCACTGGATCTACACAAATCCATTTCTGCCCATTTCTAGGGTTTGCAAAAGTTGCATTGGCAACTTTGTTCAAATAAGCTCAAAATGGGTGGAAGGCCCTAAATATATGTGAAATTTCACCCCTTGGAGTATCTTGGCCAGTGGGAGTCATTAGCTTACCCAAAACTCCATCAAACACCTTCTGGCAAAATACTAAAAAGCCTATTTTTGCCACTTTCACTAATCTCCTTGAGTTCATCTTTTTGCCACAACCCCTCCTCACTCCCCTCTGTCACTTAGACACTTTTCCACCCGAGGAAGCAATGTGGAGGAAGGAGGGAATCACGTTTGTCCTCTCTGGACAACAGCTTCCCTTCTCTCTCCCAGCCTCTCTCTCTCCCCTCTGCACCCAGAGCATCCCAGGCTCTTTCCAGGTTTTGCCCCCTTCCACTGTAGCCTCCAGACACAAAAGGACGCGCGCGCGACGCGGAAAACCCGCGGATGCCGGCCAAAGTCGCGCTCTGGAGCGCCTGCCAGAGCGCCGACCGTTGACACCGCGCCTCCCGACCGCCTCGTGCCTTCCCATCGCGCCAGTTGATGTGTCTTGACATCTGCGACACGCCGCCGTGCCGTCCCCATTGTCTCTCCCTCTCTCTCCCCTCCTGCAGCGCGTGCCCGACGCCGTCCGGCTCGGCCAATGGCCGGCCTCACACGCGCGGGCGCCAGAACACTCCCCCGCTCTCTCTCCTCCTCCCTGGCGCCCTACTCCATCCCCACGAGCGCCGTGGACAGCTCCAACCTCTCTCCAACGGCTTCCAGAGCCGATCCCGCGGGCGCCCGTAGGCCACGCCCACGGTGAACCGCGGCCAGCCTATATAAGGCGCTCCCGAGCCCTCCTCTTCCTCCCTGTCGCCCCTCCACACACCCAATCCACCCCCGGAACCACCCACTTCTCTCCAGAACCACCCGAGCTCGAGATCGAGCTCGAGCTCCGCCGCCTCGGCTCGTCGGCGTCCGCGCGGTACAGGCCTTCTCCGCCCCAGCTCTCTCTCGATCTGGAACCGCGAGGCGCCACTGATTTTTCCCCCCCTCGTTTCCCCTTGTTTTGCAGCCGGAACCGGCCGGAGCCACTGACGCCGAAGCGCCTCCGCCGCGGGACCTCATCGCCGGCGAAGCAGGCCACCCCGGCGACCGTCTCCACCACCACCAGAACCGCGACTCGCTCCTGAGTCCAACGGTAGCCTCCGCGCCCCTTCCCGTGCCCTGTATCGCCGCCGGCGAGCTCGCCGTCGCCTCTGGCCGGAGGTAGACGACGGCCGCCGTGGGGCCGGCCCGTCAGCCACACGCCCTGACGGGTGGGATCCACCCGTCAGGTTTAAAACGTGCGCGCACGCGCGCACCGATCCGCCGTCGGCTGAAGGCGTATTCAGCCTTTACGCCTTCGATGTGGCGGCCGCGTGGGCTGGGTTTCCCCCCCCTGGGCCTGCTGCTGCTGTGGCCTCTCTGGCCCAGTGGCACAGCGCCGTTTCTCTTTTTCCTTTTCTGTATTATTTCCAAAAATTCCACAGGACAGAATATTAATCCAAATGCATTGATTCCAATTTCTAAATTCCTAGAATATTGCAACCTATTTAATGGTGCAACTTTCATTCAAATCCAACCACCTTTTATTCTCTGTAAATATTTAAATGTGGTTTTTAGCATTTAAATAGGCCTTTGAAATTCCATAACTCCTATTTTGCTGCTCCAAAACCAAAACCAAAAGTTGTCCCCTTCCTAGCTTTCCTCTTAGTATTTTACAAAAATAAGTTGACATTTTTGTGAGCACTTTGACTTTTCTGTTTTTATTATTGTCTTATTTTTCCCGTTGTTTTCTTGCGACGTTAGATCCCGTGTTTGACGAGGTAGCTGAGGAGGAAGGAGGAGCAGAGCCTGAAGACTTTGAAGATCAAGCCAACCAAGGCAAGCAGCCCTTTGACCATGACTATGATACCCCTTTTATATGCATGTCATTTTTAGCTCTTTATTATCGATGCATCGGAATCATGATGAGATGGTGAACCACGTGGGTTGGTTACCACGATTACTTCCTCGTTGATACTTGCAGTGTGCCTGGCCCTACCTTCTTATGAGGGTTATGCCGGTGGGAGTAGATAGGATGCAAATGTAGATGCTACGCAAATGGGGTGGGTTTGTGCATGGTGAAGGAGGCAATGTGATTTCAAAAGTCTTTTCGAAAACCCCGTCGGGTGCCACTTATGCCCGAGGGAGATGATGAGATGGGTGACCACTTGATGACGAAGTGGTGTGCCAAGGAAGGTGTGTGTTGTTTTCAAAACGGATTGGTCGGAGTTGCGACCGTTATTCCAACCTTACATGCGCGACCACTCTACCCTTATATGGGAAAGGGCATTATTGAGTACCTAGACCGATACTAGCTTGGAGCCCGCATTACTAGTGACGGGGGAGAGTTGGTGCTCTCTCTTGGGACGGGGTCGTGCCAGGTAGGGCGGCCATGACTGTTTTCACAGGGCACCGGACACACCGTTGGTACCCCGTGCTTGTGGTATATGATGAAAATGGGAGCGAGGCTCCACAACTTTATGATGTGAAATGTTCGGCACGGGGGTTACTACCAATCGAGTGGACTCCATGTTAGTGTCGTCTAGGGAAAGGTAGTGATCGGGTGCTTACCCCGGGTACTTGAGGTACTGCGGGTCGTGGATGACACGGAAGTTCCCCGGATCTAGTGGGTAAAGTGTGCAACCTCTGCAGAGTGTAAAACTATTCGAATAGCCGTGTCCACGGTCAAGGACAGTTGGGTAACCGCTCTTGGGCTACGTCCACTTGTTTCCAAACCCGGTGTGTGTGAGATGATGGTGTTGTCTTGGATCAAGTCAGAGGACTTGACACGATTGAGATGGGTTGGTGCCCTCTCTGTTTATGATAAATGGGTTGGTGCCCCTTTCTATTTATGTTGATATCTGTGACCAGATCTTATGGTTACTTGAATTCTCTTGATGCATGCTTTATAGGATGTTGAACATGTCCTGCACTCAAAACTAGCTTTATGCAAAACTTTACCTATGTCATGCATTACTGTACCTTGAACCAAATCATGGGTTGCTTGCGAGTACATTCAAAGTACTCATTGGCTTGCCACTGGTTATTTAATTAACCAGGCATGGAAGAACCGGAGTTCGGAGAAGAGTTCTTTGGAGGCGATCATGCGAACTAGGGCGTTTTCCCAGTCAGAATGCCTGTAGGGTTAAGGCAGATGGCATGGGTTCTACTTATCGACGACGTTTTCCGCTGCTATGTTTCATTTGATGTTCAGCCCTTAAGGCTTTATCGATGTAAGACTTGACCATGTTGGTCACTATTTGTGTAAGACGGTATGTATGGATGTAAGACTCTTGTTATTCAGCTTCTGTGTGTTCAGTGAGCATTGATCTTTGGGATCACTGTACACGTGCATTCGGTGATCACGACTTGCGAGTCGGGGTCCCCACAGAGCTGGTATCAGAGCCATCCTGACTGTAGGAAGCCTTAGTTAGCATGGACGTTAGTTAGAGCGAGACTATCCACCAGGTTACCCATATACCTATGTTTATGTTAGTATCCCAAACATAGGTCACATTCCTTTATTGACCCTTCCCCTTCCACTTTTTGTAGATGGCCGCCGTACCCGAGGACTTCCTGACCACTGGGTTTCCTGTGCTTCTTGAGGATAGCCTCAGGAAGTGCCAGTTCACTCGAGTCCCCACCTTCTCCTACCACGAGCACTGGGTCGACAGCACCAAGAGGGAGTATCACGTGGAGGTAGTCGTGAGGGCGAATGACGCCCCGACGAGCTGGTTCTTTGAGGGACCCCAGATGGCGACACTGCTCCTCGCCGTGGAGACTGCTGCCCTCAAGGCGCTGACTCGCCTCCGGGATCTCCTGCCAGAGATGGCGAGAGAGCCAGCCACTCGTTACCTGCCTTATCGTAAGGAAGGTGATGACGAGAGCAGCGCACCAGCACCACCCATGGACGAGGGGCTTTCTCTCCGCTTCCAGACCTACTTCAGCTTGTGTGCCGACAGTCTGGCACAGCACCTGGCCTCGGAGTCGACGGAGCTTTGAAAGGAACTCCGCGAGACCAAGGAGCTCCTCCGCATAGTTCAGATGAAGGCAGACAGGATCAAGAAGGATGGAGCACCCCCTGGACAGCCCGCAGTAGCTTATCGAGGCGGACGACCCCCACAGGTCGCACCTGCCAAGGGAACACCTCAGCCACGCCGTATGACGGCAAAGGAGTACCGCAACCTCTTCACGACGCCACCAACAGAGCAGCGTCGTGTTCAGCTCCTTCACTCCCCCGCTTCCTCAAGCGATGAAGAGACCAAGACAGATGAAGATGAGGAGGAAGACCCAGAGGAGCCAGAATACCCGACCGAGCATTCCACCACTTAGACTCCGTTCAGGACTAGGATAGGCTAGCTCGTAGCCTATGGTAGGATAGGTCGTGTACCCCTTTTGTGAAGTCGAGTCCTTGTAATGGTTCTTGTGAAACCATGTTATGTTGCGTTTGCGTTCAGCTTGCTTTCATGAAGTCGTACTTTCCCTTCGGGAACATGTAAACGACTACATTCCTCATTTGGTTTTAATGCATGAGTTTGGCCCTTCTGGCCTTTGTTTAACTTAAATTGTGTCACACCACCCCCTTACTAGGCATTCCATCTATACTGCTTTCCCTCATTGTTGTTCCCAATCATGAGACCTTGACCGCTCCAACAGGATGCCTGTTGTAACACGTACTGGTACCTCTACCCAGCCGCAAGAAGCCGGAGGTTCTGCTGAGGCCGGAGCCAGCCAGGACCAAGCCCAAGGACAGACTCCACCACCACCACCTCCTCCAAGCATGGATATGGCTCAGCTTCTCCAAGCCTTTCGAGAGGAGCGCCAAGCCAACACTGCAGCCCTCCAGATGATTGCTCAGGCTGTCAACCGCCAGCCGGCGGGGCACGGCCATGGACGTTCCA
>NC_041380.1:390606692-390732164 GCF_002162155.2 Triticum dicoccoides
GACTCCTATTAGATATAGGATGCCCAGGAACCACAAAAATATAATTTTAAAAGTTACTGTTCTATTTTATTTAAAGGCTTTTTCTTAAGGCCAGAAATGGTCTTTAATAGGAAAAAATTACTTTACTGTTTCAAAAATATTTGACAAAATTTAGGGAAACTCATAGGACATATATTGTCCATATATAAGAGTTTCAACACCTGGTCATGCTCAAAATATTGGTCAAATCCCTCTAAAACCCTTTCTGGATATTTCAAGCTTTTGAAATATTTACAAAGGAAATATTCTCCAGAAATTCCAGGAAAATTCCATCATGTCACATATGACATATTAGATGATCTTGCCAAGTCTCATGACTTGGAGAACAAGATAACACCATCAAAACCCCTCAAAACTATCTCTGTCCATTCTGAAGTTTGATCAACTTTACAATGCCAAGTATGTCCAAATGTTCTCAAACTTGGTGGACATGCTTCATTGGTCTAATGATGCATCTAGACCAAATGGCACAGGTTGGAGAAGAGGAAGTCTTGGTCAAAGTGCCTCAAAACCCTCTCTGACCAGAATCAAGTTTGAACTACTTTGCACTACCAACTTTTTCTCCAAGACCCCAACTTTGGTGAGCCTGACCATGTGACCAAATAAGGCTACCACACCAAGTGGCACATCAAGGAGAAATGATTTACTCCACTGGATCTACACAAATCCATTTCTGCCCATTTCTAGGGTTTGCAAAAGTTGCATTGGCAACTTTGTTCAAATAAGCTCAAAATGGGTGGAAGGCCCTAAATATATGTGAAATTTCACCCCTTGGAGTATCTTGGCCAGTGGGAGTCATTAGCTTACCCAAAACTCCATCAAACACCTTCTGGCAAAATACTAAAAAGCCTATTTTTGCCACTTTCACTAATCTCCTTGAGTTCATCTTTTTGCCACAACCCCTCCTCACTCCCCTCTGTCACTTAGACACTTTTCCACCCGAGGAAGCAATGTGGAGGAAGGAGGGAATCACGTTTGTCCTCTCTAGACAACAGCTTCCCTTCTCTCTCCCAGCCTCTCTCTCTCCCCTCTGCACCCCAGAGCATCCCAGGCTCTTTCCAGGTTTTGCCCCCTTCCACTGTAGCCTCC
Organism: Triticum dicoccoides; assembly: GCF_002162155.2. NCBI lineage: Eukaryota > Viridiplantae > Streptophyta > Magnoliopsida > Poales > Poaceae > Triticum > Triticum dicoccoides. The sequence goes on from NC_041380.1 coordinate 390,607,821, forward strand.
AGACAGAAAAGGACGCGCGCGCGACGCGGAAAACCCGCGGATGCCGGCCAAAGTCGCGCTCTGGAGCGCCTGCCAGAGCGCCGACCGTTGACACCGCGCCTCCCGACCGCCTCGTGCCTTCCCATCGCGCCAGTTGATGTGTCTTGACGTCTGCGACACGCCGCCGTGCCGTCCCCATTGTCTCTCCCTCTCTCTCCCCTCCTGCAGCGCGTGCCCGACGCCGTCCGGCTCGGCCAATGGCCGGCCTCACACGCGCGGGCGCCAGAACACTCCCCCGCTCTCTCTCCTCCTCCCTGGCGCCCTACTCCATCCCCACGAGCGTCGTGGACAGCTCCAACCTCTCTCCAACGGCTTCCAGAGCCGATCCCGCGGGCGCCCGTAGGCCACGCCCACGGTGAACCGCGGCCAGCCTATATAAGGCGCTCCCGAGCCCTCCTCTTCCTCCCTGTCGCCCCTCCACACACCCAATCCACCCCCGGAACCACCCACTTCTCTCCAGAACCACCCGAGCTCGAGATCGAGCTCGAGCTCCGCCGCCTCGGCTCGTCGGCGTCCGCGCGGTACAGGCCTTCTCCGCCCCAGCTCTCTCTCGATCTGGAACCGCGAGGCGCCACTGATTCTTTCCCCCCTCGTTTCCCCTTGTTTTGCAGCCGGAACCGGCCGGAGCCACTGACGCCGAAGCGCCTCCGCCGCGGGACCTCGTCGCCGGCGAAGCAGGCCACCCCGGCGACCGTCTCCACCACCACCAGAACCGCGACTCGCTCCTGAGTCCAACGGTAGCCTCCGCGCCCCTTCCCGTGCCCTGTATCGCCGCCGGCGAGCTCGCCGTCGCCTCTGGCCGGAGGTAGACGACGGCCGCCGTGGGGCCGGCCCGTCAGCCACACGCCCTGACGGGTGGGATCCACCCGTCAGGTTTAAAACGTGCGCGCACGCGCGCACCGATCCGCCGTCGGCTGAAGGCGTATTCAGCCTTTACGCCTTCGATGTGGCGGCCGCGTGGGCTGGGTTTCCCCCCCCCTGGGCCTGCTGCTGCTGTGGCCTCTCTGGCCCAGTGGCACAGCGCCGTTTCTCTTTTTCCTTTTCTGTATTATTTCCAAAAATTCCACAGGACAGAATATTAATCCAAATGCATTGATTCCAATTTCTAAATTCCTAGAATATTGCAACCTATTTAATGGTGCAACTTTCATTCAAATCCAACCACCTTTTATTCTCTGTAAATATTTAAATGTGGTTTTTAGCATTTAAATAGGCCTTTGAAAATCCATAACTCCTATTTTGCTGCTCCAAAACCAAAACCAAAAGTTGTCCCCTTCCTAGCTTTCCTCTTAGTATTTTACAAAAATAAGTTGACATTTTTGTGAGCACTTTGACTTTTCTGTTTTTATTATTGTCTTATTTTTCCCGTTGTTTTCTTGCGACGTTAGATCCCGTGTTTGACGAGGTAGCTGAGGAGGAAGGAGGAGCAGAGCCTGAAGACTTTGAAGATCAAGCCAACCAAGGCAAGCAGCCCTTTGACCATGACTATGATACCCCTTTTATATGCATGTCATTTTTAGCTCTTTATTATCGATGCATCGGAATCATGATGAGATGGTGAACCACGTGGGTTGGTTACCACGATTACTTCCTCGTTGATACTTGCAGTGTGCCTGGCCCTACCTTCTTATGAGGGTTATGCCGGTGGGAGTAGATAGGATGCAAATGTAGATGCTACGCAAATGGGGGGGGTTTGTGCATGGTGAAGGAGGCAATGTGATTTCAAAAGTCTTTTCGAAAACCCCGTCGGGTGCCACCTATGCCCGAGGGAGATGATGAGATGGGTGACCACTTGATGACGAAGTGGTGTGCCAAGGAAGGTGTGTGTTGTTTTCAAAACGGATTGGTCGGAGTTGCGACCGTTATTCCAACCTTACATGCGCGACCACTCTACCCTTATATGGGAAAGGGCATTATTGAGTACCTAGACCGATACTAGCTTGGAGCCCGCATTACTAGTGACGGGGGAGAGTTGGTGCTCTCTCTTGGGACGGGGTCGTGCCAGGTAGGGCGGCCATGACTGTTTTCACAGGGCACCGGACACACCGTTGGTACCCCGTGCTTGTGGTATATGATGAAAATGGGAGCGAGGCTCCACAACTTTATGATGTGAAATGTTCGGCACGGGGGTTACTACCAATCGAGTGGACTCCATGTTAGTGTCGTCTAGGGAAAGGTAGTGATCGGGTGCTTACCCCGGGTACTTGAGGTACCGCGGGTCGTGGATGACACGGAAGTTCCCCGGATCTAGTGGGTAAAGTGTGCAACCTCTGCAGAGTGTAAAACTATTCGAATAGCCATGTCCACGGTCAAGGACAGTTGGGTAACCGCTCTTGGGCTACGTCCACTTGTTTCCAAACCCGGTGTGTGTGAGATGATGGTGTTGTCTTGGATCAAGTCAGAGGACTTGACACGATTGAGATGGGTTGGTGCCCTCTCTGTTTATGATAAATGGGTTGGTGCCCCTTTCTATTTATGTTGATATCTGTGACCAGATCTTATGGTTACTTGAATTCTCTTGATGCATGCTTTATAGGATGTTGAACATGTCCTGCACTCAAAACTAGCTTTATGCAAAACTTTACCTATGTCATGCATTACTGTACCTTGAACCAAATCATGGGTTGCTTGCGAGTACATTCAAAGTACTCATTGGCTTGCCACTGGTTATTTAATTGACCAGGCATGGGAGAACCGGAGTTCGAAGAAGAGTTCTTTGGAGACGATCATGCGAACTAGGGCGTTTTCCCAGTCAGAATGCCTGTAGGGTTAAGGCAGATGGCATGGGTTCTACTTATCGACGACGTTTTCCGCTGCTATGTTTCATTTGATGTTCAGCCCTTAAGGCTTTATCGATGTAAGACTTGACCATGTTGGTCACTATTTGTGTAAGACGGTATGTATGGATGTAAGACTCTTGTTATTCAGCTTCTGTGTGTTCAGTGAGCATTGATCTCTGGGATCACTGTACACGTGCATTCGGTGATCACGACTTGCGAGTCGGGGTCCCCACAGTAATCCTAATCCTACTAGGACTAGTCATGTAACCCGCCCCTTCAACATATATAAGAAGAGGCAGGGCACCCCAAGAGGGACAAGAAACAATCTCTAGGGCTAGACACAAAGGGGAGCCGTCTTATGCGGCGACTCTCTCCTGATGATAATGAGACCTAGCCACAAACATCATGTAGGGCTATTACCGGATGATGTTTCCCGGGGCCCGAAGCTGTCTAAATCCTTGTCTTGTGCGTTGATCCGCCCTGCGTCTCTCATCCCGATCAACCCCTCTCAAGCTACCACAAAGATGTGCTAGCCTCATGACTAAGTCCTCACACTAGGACATCTGCCGTGACAATTCCACGACAGTTGGCGCCTACCGTGGGGCTCGCACACGATGGTGATGAGTTGTTGAAGGGATTTATTTTAGGGATCAAGAAGCTCACAATTGACAGATGGAGGTTCGAGTTCAAGAAAGTTAAGATGGCGTCAAGTGCGCCGTCGCTACTGCAAGTTGAAGACCGATCAGTGCAAAGATCACGTCGAACTGATAGGAAACTTTTTGCAGTGTGTTGTGCGATTGGGGAGCGGTCAAATTTTAAGTCGCCGAGACCGTGTTTTCCTGTTGCCACACGTTTCACCGGTGCGCCAAGTCCGAGGCGTTCTGTTGCTATTACTAGTCTACTTCCGGGTCGTACTGCTCCTCCACGTCATCACACAAAAGGACAAGAGGATCTGTACTTCTCACGTGGTTTGAGTGCTAGTTCAGTTTTTGAATTGGTATTTCTGATCGATATATGTACACACAAGAAATTAGGCTGCATGAGGAGACACGAGCTGCAGGGTCTGGATACGTACACCAACGTATGCCAACGTGCAGGGTCCGGCTTGAAAGCCTCCGCGGCCGTGGCCCTACTTCGCGGTGGCCGCCAGCCGGCTCGCCTGTTCAACGACCTCCATCTTGGTGTCCGCTACAAGTCGCTGTCGCCTGCTGCCTCGCCTCTAGGCTACCACGCCTCAAGTCGCCCCTACTTGGTTTTGCCTCTGCCACCTGCGAGCGTTGCTTCTGCCACGGCTTACTGCATCTCCGTTGACCTTTCCTTGCTCGAGGTCGTTGTCACATGCCGTCGAGCTGCCTAAAATTGCTACCATGGTTGCACGAAGATCCAGTCCCTACTGAGTCCCCAGCCATAGCCGTAAGCCACTTCAGAGTCACTGCGTTGACCAGGATTTGAGTCGCCACCACGAGCTGCTCACTGCTGCTGTCCTTCCGAGCCACCGCAGCGATCCTCACTACCGCCTTACTCTAGTTTGCACAAATTTTTGAGGGGTCTCCTAGCAAGGTGCTGCACAAGTTGAATGCCAAGTTCCAAAGGCTCAAGACCAACGACGAGACTTGTGCTACTTTAATTAAGAAGGGTCTAAGACTAATCATTGTTCGTGGTACGGCAAGTTGGCTTCCCCTCGAACAAAAAAGGTGTCAGTACAAAACAATTCTGAAAAGGCTTCATCCCAACGTCGCCGTCACCGCCGCGTTAAACCGTCAGGGCCATGTTGAGCTGCCTCTGTTGTATTGAGTCGTCGGGAGTCACCGGTCTGCCTGAACCGCCGAGATTATATTAAGCCGCCTCTGACGCGGTGTACAGATCATCGGTCATTCACAAACATCAGGTGATATCTATCTAAATTTATCTTATTAAACACTTATTGTTTTCTATCAAAGAACAATTATTCTGCCCTGTAACATTTTTACACAGGACAATTGTTTATGCCATTATACCGCGGAGATGGAGGCGCACCAACATCGTTCGGTACAGGTGGTCATCCTTACTCAACGGACTCCCGCACCGGCTTACAATGCCGTGGCCGTCTCTCGCGACCACACCGGCTTACAACGCCGTGGCCGTCTCTCGCGACCGCACTGGCTTACAACGCCGTGGCCGTCTCTCGCGACCGCACCAGCTTACAACGATGTGGCTGTCTCTCGTGACCGCACCGGCTTACAACGCCGTGGCCGTCTCCCGCGACCGCACTGGCTTACAACGCCACAAACGACTTGCCCGTCCGCTCTCGCGGCCGCTTCATGCGTCCGCGCCGGCTTACAATGAGGTGGAAAAATTGATCGTCCGCATCACCTTACAACACCACGGACGACTCGCTCATCTGCCCTCGTGGCGGTTCACGCATACGCACTGACTTACAACGTCACAGCCGACTCTCTCGCCCGAGCCGGCTTACAAAACTACGGCCGACTCATCTGTCTGTGCCGCCTCTGATGCTGCGGTCGTTTTACTATCCGCCCTGCGGTCCGGCCTATCCAACATGCCGGGTTGACTAACGGATGCCGCTGAGGATCATAAATGGATCAGGTGATATCTGTCCACACTATTTCAAATAGCACGTATCAAGTTTTTCATTTTGAGAACAATTACTCCATGTTATGATATTATTTATGCAGGACATTTGGTCACTTCAAGAGCGGTATCGACTCGCCCGCGTCCATATTGCCTCTAATGTTGCGGTTGTTTTTTCTGTCTGCCTCCGCGGTTTGGTGTATATCAACATATTGCGGCTAACTTGCCCGTTTGCACGGTTCACCGTGTCGCTTCATCGTGGTGGTCAACTGATCATCAACTCTGCAGCGGATAAATTTTGGCCTGATATATCAGGTGAGATCCATCCAGTATATTTTTTATTACCTTCTTTAAAAGAGCAATTACTCTGGCTTGCAAGTTCTCCAGTGCAGGACAAGTTATATCAGTGAGATGTTGAATGACTCATACTGGTTTATATCACGGTTAAAGATGGAGAGTTTCAAGACAACTCCTCGAGTCGTCTTAAGACTCGGGGGCTACAATGACATGACTTGGCGAAATTGGCCGGTGTCAGTGAATGCAACAACTCCGGGTCATTGGAGGGAAGATAACCCTGTTCCGGAGGCTACCGTTATATTGGTGAAAAATTTAAAGGCCGTCAAAAAATTTCTGGCTTAAAAAGAAGGATTCCGGTTTAAAGTCCGGTTAAAGGGAAATCTGTCTCCCGCAAAGCACTGAAGCTCTCAATATCTGGTTTAAAATCTGGCTCAAGGTAAACCTGTTTCCCACCAAGCTTTCAAATATGGTTTAAAGTTCCTGTTCAAAAAGAATTAATCTCTCGCAAGTTCGAGTTCTCAGAAAGATTAAAGGTTGCCAAAGAGAACTTGCTGCCATGATGCGCGGTTAAAACATGGGTATCCTGCCTTATGGCTTATCTTATTATGGTCACTTGGGGGCTTCCTGCTCATCAAGCATAGCTGTTGGTACCCTCTTGATCGGCACAATGCCAGAACTTATATGGTCACTTTGGGGCTTCCTGTTCAAACATAGGTCGTATTCGAGCCAAAGAGAACATAGCAGTCGGTACCCTCTTGATCGGCACAATGCCAAACCCACTAGGGGGCTTCTTGATCGTATTCGAATCATAGCTTAACCCCTTTTGGGTCCGACTTTGATCGTATTCGAATCAGAGTCGGTTAAAAACTCTCAAGGTCATTTGGGGGCTTCCTGTTCAAACATAGGTCATATTCGAACCAAAGAGAACATAGCTGTCGGTACCCTTTTGATCGGCACAACGCCAAAGCCACTTGGGGCTACATGATAGTATTTGAATCCTAGCTTAACCCCCTTGGTCCGGTTTACAAATCGTATTCGAATCAGAAGCCTCAAAGTTTTCTCTTTGTTTGACTGAAGTTTTTGAAAACAGTCTTTTGGGTTTGTCTTGAGACTTTTTGCTCATACCTGAAGCATATATGTGTGGTTTCTATTAACCCAGCTCGACTTTTGATGGTAAGTTGCCACCATGTCAATCATAAACATTTGGAAGTTTTGGCTTCTAAAGATTGGGTTATCACCCTTACTGGATGGTTCACATAAAGCCGACATTACGATTCAATATCACATGTATGATATTGTTTATACATGATTATGTTTAAACCGTCCTGGATATGGACTTTAAATCGCCAGTATATTTTGGATTGCTCCATTGGAATCATGCGCTTATCAATCATTGGATTATTGCTTTTATTGGATGCGGTGATGTAAGCTGGTAGTATGAGCTAGTTCCACAGGATTTGTAGAACTATGACTTATATAAACGCTTAAGTCCAAGCTCATCATTAAAATTGATGCTTTAAAAAGATTATCTATTCTGGATTTTCTCAAAGGCTATAAGCCACCGGGTTATAAAAATTCAGGCTTACAATGGAGGCGTATTAAATCTCGATCGGCCAAGAGCTGCCGGGTATTTATACTCTGGATTTACTTGTCAACACATAAGGTAGTCAAAGTCGCTTTGGCGCAATGGCTATTATTTTATCAATGGATATGATTTATTCTACAATGGAAGGAATAGTCCCGAGTCGCTGCAGGCTTACGACCTTGCACTTGGGGGCTACATTATTTAGATTGAGATTATATCAAATATCCAAGTGCCATGTCACTGCCAGCATGCACCATGGCACTTGGGGGCTAATGCAAAGTCATGTTTTTGCTCAACTTGTTGAAGACCCGACTCATCACATTCTAACTGAGCCGGCCCTTGGGGGCTACCAGTTTCTCTTGTCAAAAATTCAAGGTACACAAGCCTTAATCCATTATATTGAAAGATCCACTACTCAGTTGGTAGAGTACCAAAGTTCTTAACCTTGTGGATGTGGGTTCAAGCCCCATGGTGGAGATTACATCATATGATGTTATTATCAATGAATCATATACAAAGTCCCAGCTCAGTAATATTTTACTGAGCCGTCCCTTGGGGGCTACATGTTGCTGCTCAAGTTTACATGATCATATTTACAAAGTCCCTGCTCATTATTGCATCATGACCCGGCCCTTGGGGGCTACACTGGTTGAAATTTTTATGAGCATAAGGCAATTACAAGTCCCAGGTTGCTGCAAGCATGACAACCCGACACTTGGGGGCTACAGGTGATATGCATATAAGGGAGGAATAACGTCAAACTCTCAGTATTGAGAAAATCAGGTATTAAATTATTATCGGAGAAATCTGCAAAACTTATGACCTGGCGTCATCATAAGATTAACTCGGCATCAGCAACAATTACATGACCTGGCATTATTTGTTTATAACTCGACAATTTTGGCAATCATAAATCGGCAAGATCTACATCTTTAAGCCGGCAAAATATCAGTTGAATATTTCAAGACCAATATATTTGTCAAATCGGAGCATTGAAGGCTGACTCAAATGGATTATTTCTTATAATATTTCTTTACAAGAGCCAATGTCAGCAAATGGATTATGAAGCTGGCCTATTGACCCGGATTTTCCAGGAGAAAATGTCAAGGACTTAAGGATTATCAGATGCCGGCTTACAAGAATATTTAACCCGGAGCACAACCTGTCAAATTTGTTCTTTAGTTATATTGCAGATCAGTTTAACATGGATAAATCTGAATTAAACTGGGAGCTAATGTCGGGGATATACCCTGCGGTGTAACCCGCCGGATGTATGACCCGCCTGGAGCTTGGTGACTCAAGAGTGACCCGCCTGATCTTAGCGACTTATTAGTAACTCGGCGAGCGGGTCAGAAGGACGAAAAGGCCCAAGGCCCAGTAGGCCGGCTCATGTATGGTGGGCCGGCTTAAGGGGAAAGCATAAGGAATATTCCCTTACAAAGGAAGCAAGACTAGGACTCCACTTGTAATAGAGTAATCCTAATCCTATTAGGACTAGTCATTGATCCCGCCCCTTCAACATATATAAGGAGAGGCAGGGCACCCCAAGAGGGACAAGAAACAATCTCTAGGGCTAGACACAAAGGGGAGCCATCTTATGCGGCGACTCTCTCCTGATGATAATGAGACCTAGCCACAAACGGCATGTAGGGCTATTATCGGATGATGTTTCCCGGGGCTCGAACCTGTCTAAATCCTTGTCTTGTGTGTTGATCTGCCCTGCGTCTCTCATCCCGATCAACCCCTCTCAAGCTACCACAAAGATGTGCTGGCCTCACGACTAAGTCCTCACACTAGGACATCTGCCGTGACAATTCCACGACAGGTAGGTTGGATGAGGGTGCGACGAAGCGGATCTGAGGCCGTGGACTTGTGAGTTGGCAAAGCGGCCCCAATAGGGTTGAGAATGGTATAGGCAAAGCTACTCCGGTGGGGTTGACGATGGTGTCGGCGAAGCGGCTCCCGTAGGGTTGAGGAAGGTGTCAGCAAAGAGGATCAGAGGCCGTCGATGCGGGCGGCGGTGGGGCGGCTCCGGCAGGGGGGGTGTACGAAGCGTCTCCGGTGGGGAGTATGAATGAGCCGCTGCAGATGCGCTGCGGTTGACGATAGTACCGACGAAGCAGATCCGGCACCGTGGACAAGGCCGGCACTGAATGGGCTGTGGTACACTGGTGGATGAGTAGTCTACTTGTTTCTAGGGGAGGTGGGAGGGTAGATGCGGCCGCAGAAGCAGATCCGGTGAGGTGGATGCCGTTGGCAGTGAATGGGCTCTGGTATGCTGGAGGATGAGCAATCTAGGGTTTTGAGAGGGGAGGGGTAGAAAGGCCGATGAAGTACGGATGACGTGATGTAAGATGCTCTGGTGCTGTGGAGTTAGTCGTTTTTGCGACAGGGGGAGAGGAAATGGGGGTGCCATGTGGTGGGGGGAACCGGAAGTTACCAAAGCAGCCCCGACCTATTATGTAGATGAGGGCGGTATTGTAACTATTGTTCTCCGTGCACCATGGACAAAAGGGTAATTTTGCATGCTAAAGACTAGGTGGCGGAAATTTTAGATGGAGGTGGGAGATTTTGCCGCCCGCAGGATCGTTCATTTCCAGTTTCAACTAATTTTGGACCGTGCTAGCGGGAAGGTCATGTGAGACTGTGTACACGGGGCACGCATCAGCAGTTAATAACTGGTGTGAAATCCACCCCAGAAAAAAGACAATAACTCGGGATGATGCACCGATAACTTGGACGTTCACACGGGCGCGACCAATCGTACGGGTGTAGGGTGCGTTCACACAAAATAGGGATCAAACGCTCAGCCTGTGTATTTCTCATGTAAATAGATAATTTAGTGCCATTGATTATTTACTTTAAACATAATGCATTGACATGTGAGTGTAGAGGCGCACAAAAAGAAATGGATATTGTAGTCCCACAAAAGAAATGGATATTGTAGTCCGCTACTTTAAAGTGTTACCTCATATGATTACATTGCCTCCATTTCATAAATTGCGTACTCGTTGAATTCATATATGAATATTACATATATTACTTCATAATAGAACCTTAAATCATCCAAGACTAATGAATTTGAATGCAAGAGCAACAATGGTGCATGTACACGATAGCTACATTGGTTGTTTGAAAACATCACTATAAATTTGGCATGCACAATTGAAAAGGTTTATTTAGATAGAAAAAAATGTGATATGTGAGTGTCCAAGCTTTATAGCGTTGAAGCAATATTGTACATTTGGCCATGATACGAAGTAGATATTGATTTATGTTCAAGCGATGCACGTCCACGATCGCTAGATAGTGATACGTGAATGAATTGTGCAATCTCTCTCACACGCATACATATCTCATTTCCTCGTGGGCATCGGAATCACACACGTGCACTTCGTGTATTTCTCTCCCTCCGTCAAGGTTAGAATTCGTCTTTCTACCCTGTCCTACAAGTCTCTCACATAGAAACACACATGCTCTCTCTGTCGAACTGTAGGATCGAAAGTATGTCTAGAGGAGGGGTGATTAGACTACTTGACCAAATAAAAACTTAACCTTTTCCCAATTTTAGTTCTTGGCAGATTTTAGCTATTTTAGGACAAGTCAAGCAATCATCACACAATTCAAGCAAGCATGCAAAGAGTATATTGGCAGCGGAAAGTAAAGCATGCAACTTGCAAGAATGTAAAGGGAAGGGTTTGGAGATTTCAAACGCTATTGGAGACACGGATGTTTTTCCCGTGGTTCGGATAGGTGGTGCTATCCTACATCCACGTTGATGGAGACTTCAACCCACGAAGGGTAACAGTTGCGCGAGTCCACACAGGGCTCCACCCAAGGGCAACGGTTGCGCGAGTCCACGAAGGGCTCCACCCACGAAGGGTCCACGAAGAAGCAACCACCCACAAAGGGTCCACGAAGTAGCAACCTTGTCTATCCCACCATGGCCATCGCCCACGAAGGACTTGCCTCACTAGCGGTAGATCTTCACGAAGTAGGCGATCTCCTTGCCCTTACAAACTCCTTGGTTCAACTCCACAATCTTGTCGGAGGCTCCCAAGTGACACCTAGCCAATCTAGGAGACACCACTCTCCAAGAAGTAACAAATGGTGTGTAGGTAATGAACTCCTTGCTCTTGTGCTTCAAATGATAGTCTCCCCAACACTCAACTCTCTCTCATAGGATTTGGATTTGGTAGAAAGAGGATTTGAGTGGAAAGCAACTTGGGAAGGCTAGAGATCAAGATTCATATGGTAGGAATGGAATGTCTTGGTCTCAACACATGAGTAGGTGGTTCTCTCTCAGAACATATGAGTTGGAATGGTGTGTGTGTTCTGATGGCTCTCTCTTAGAATGAGAAAGAGGTGGAGGGGTATATATAGCCTCCACACAAAATCCAACCGTTACACAGTTTTCCAATCTCGGTGGGACCGAATCAATAAACTCGGTCTGACCGAAATAGTAAACCTAGTGACCGTTAGTGATTTCGGTGGGACTGACATGCAACTCGGTAGGACCGTTCGGTTAGGGTTTGGGCATAACGTAATCTCGGTGAGACCGATTACACAAACTCGGTGAGACCGAGTTTGGTAATTAGCTAACCAGAGAGTTGGTCAGGCAAACTCGGTGGGACCGATTTGCTCTTTCGGTGGGACCGAGTGGAACTCGGTGAGACCGAAAAGTTACAAAGGGGAAACACTGAGTTTACATTGCAACCTCGGTGGGACCGATTCGCTCTTTCGGTGGGACCGAAAAGTTACGAAAGGGAAATAGAGAGTTTGCAACCCCATCTCGGTGGGACCGAGATCCTTATCGGTAGGACCGAATTGCTAGGGTTTGGAAGTGGCTAATGACAAGTGAAACTCGGTGGCGCCGGATAGGAAGAATCGGTAGGACCGAGTTTGGCTTAGAGTTTAGGTCATATGTGGATATGGGAAAGTAGTTGAGGATTTTGGAGCATATCACTAAGCACATGAAGCAAGAGGCTCATTAAGCAACACCTCATCCCTCCTTAATAGTATTGGCTTGTCCTATGGACTCAATGTGATCTTGGATCACTAAAATATGAAATGAAGAGTCTTGAGCTTTTGAGCTTGAGCCAATCCATTGTCCTTAGCATTTTGAGGGTTCCACTTTCATATCCATGCCATGCCAATCATTGAGCTTTCCTGAAATAATCATCTTGGAATAGCATTAGCTCAATGAGCTATATGTTGTTATGAATTACCAAAACCACCTAGGGATAGTTGCACTTTCAATCTCCCCCTTTTTGGTAATTGATGACAACATATAGATCAAAGCTTCGACAAATGATAATAAGCATGAAATATATCGTCGCTTTGAGAAGTATGTGATAAGTAAGAGCTCCCCCTAAATTTGTGCATATTTAAAATTTGCTTTGGACTGCAAATGCACAAGGAGTTAGAGTCATGGGTTACTCTTCCATGTGACATACATCTTGGTGGAGCGCTCAAAATGATAGGAATGAAATACATGCACTCATCACCAAGAATAGTGAATGATCACAAATGATAGATAACATGATAATATTTAAGCAAGCATAAAGCAAACATTAAGTGTAGCTTATGATCAAACACATGATCATCGATGTCTCACAAACATAAGGACTTAGTATCAAGCACTCAAAAGCAGAAAATGTTCGAAAAACCACCAAATAAAACAAGAGAGAAAAGCAACACTCTCTCTCTCTCGAAGCCTATGATCTATACATCTTCTCCCCCTTTGGCAAGAAGTTACCAAAAAGTTCCTAGAAAATGCATAGCACTAGATCGACGCTCAGGCTTGATCTTCAGGTGGTGGAGGAGGCCGGATCACTCCAAGGACGAAGGCTTCTGTAGATGTTGAAGTAGTCGCTGGAGTTGGAGCTGAGGTAGACGCTCGAGCTGAGGTTGTAGCTGGTGCTGAAGTAGTGGCTCTGGTGTCAGCGACTGGCAGTGCAGACGACCTCGGGCCTCGTGGCACTCTAGAAAAAGCATGAGTGGTAGTCCTTCCTCTCCTCTCATTCATGTCCTCCTGGAGCTGCTCCACTGCAGACTGGACTTCCGTTACCTTGACATCCAAGTCATAGAACTTCTGTTCCATGATCCTCTCTAGGCTCTGCTGATTTTTAGTGAGGTTAGCCAGACTTTGCTCAATTCTCAGCGAGGATGCAATCAAGTAACTGAGTTGCTCTTGTTTGGTCTTCAAGAAGTACTCAGATGCCTCCTCTTGAGTAGGCATCCTGGCAGCTTTCTCCTTCTTCGCCTTCTCCTTCTTTGCAAATGCTTGTGCAGACGATGGCTCATTCTCTGTCATCACAACTTCATTGTTCTCAAAATCTGGACGGATGGGCAGGTGTTCCTTATCCAACAAATATATGCCCGTGCCCATCTTGGAGTTGATGAGCTCCTGAATCTGAGGGGCATATCCACAGCTCCTCTTTTGATCGGCAGCTGTCCTCTTGACGGTTTCCACAATGAGACTCATGACCTTGAATTTCTGAGGCACATCAAACACATGTAGCAAGTTGATAGCATGACCTCTGATCATCTTGTGATCTCCAGACTTAGGCAACAAAGTGTGCCTTAGTATCCAATTGATAGTAGGCAATCCTGAGAGCAGATAGTGCACTGAGCCAAACTTGAATGTGTCAAGAGCTTCATTGGGAATTTCCTTGTACATGTTGGACATGGAGTTATGGTCCATCTTCTTCTTGGCATAGATATCCAAGTCCTCATCTTGCTCTTCTGGGGCATTGATGATCTGTGCCCACTCAGCCACTGTAGATTGGTACCTTGTACCCTCTGACATCCATGTAATCCTTCCATCCGGATAAAAATGAGCTGTGGAGTAGAACTGCATGATGAGTTCCTCGTTCCACTTTGTGAGAATCTGCCCAACAAAGTCCTCTACTCCACACGCTCTGAAGCTGTCCTGAACTCCTGGGAAGTACTCCTCATTCTCCTTGATTTAGGTCCAGTCGACCCATCTCATGTCACAAACGATTGGCTTCTTGTCAAGCAAAACAGTTTCATAAAAGTCTTGCTGCTCCTTGGTGTGAAATCTGTAATCCACGGCAGTCCTTCTCCTAGAAGCATACGGATCTGCTTCTCTCCATTTCCTAAGCCCTGAATCTCTCCTGAGCTTCACATCCTCAGCCACAGGATGAGCATCGTTGTGGTCTGGGATCTTGGGCTTGAGCTTCCGGAGGACACTCTCTTCCTCTTCTTCAATGGCTTCAGGCACTGGGGCCTTGTTCTTTTCTGCAGCAGGTATACTCCTTGTGTTTCTCTTTGGTGCACTCTTAGGCTTAGATGCAGCCTTAGGTGCTTCCTTGGGCTTGGATGCAGCTGTTCCTGACCTTATGGCATCTCCCATAAGTTGGGCTGCCTTGGGCGCTGGTGCAGCTGCCTCTTCTTCCTCCTCCTCTTCTACCATGATGGAGGCTCTCCCAAGCACTTTGGCTACAGTCTTCTTTACTCTCTCCTTCCTCTTTTTGCCCTCAGCTGCAATGGGCTCAATGGGAGCAGGTGCAGGCTTCTCAGTTGAGGCTCTAGCCTTTGACATTGGCTGCCTCCCTGCTGGCCTCTTGACTTTCAGGCCTGGCTTTGAGCCTTGAGCTGGCTCAACCCTTTTGGAAGTGGCCTCTTCCTCTGCCACATAGTCTTCATCCTCAGAATCAGACGTTCTCTTCTTCCTTTGACGTGTGGCAGCCTTAGGCAGATTGCTGGGGGTGCTCCTGCTGCCATCATCAGAAGAACTTGAGGGGCTAGTGCCCTCACTCATGACCACTTGCTGCTCTGAGAGGTTTTGGCTGTCACTTTGATCAGACATGTTGCAAACTGACTGCTGACCCTGTGAATAGATTATGGATAAGATAGAGTGGATGAGCATCACAAAAAGCAGAGATTTTTGCAAAAGAATAATCCAAAAACTTAGTTTTAGTTTTCCACAGAAAGCATCTCGGATCTACCGATTTTCAAACTCGGTGACACCGAAGCAGTTTTGGCACCAGAACTGGTGAACTCGGTCAGACCGAGTCACAGTTCGGTGGCACCGAGACTGCTAGGGTTTCACAGAATTCCAAAATCGATCGCACCGATAAGCTATTTCGGTCAGACCGAGTTTCACTTGTGCAATGGCAAAAGCCAGATCGGTGGGACCGAGTTTTTCAACTCGGTGGGTCCGAGATGGTTTCGGCGGAAACCTAAACCTAGAATTTTCGAATTAAACCTAATCTACGAGCGTTTTGACTGGATAGAAGTTTATCAAACATGGCAAGAATCATGATGATCACAATGTGCTAGGAATCAGATTGAGGAATAGCACAAAGATCAAGTCCATACCCTAGTTCGGCGTGGACTTGCTACGGCGGCAACGGCGGGGCAGAAATCCGTTGACGGCGGCGAAGACCAGTGACTAGAGGCTGCTGGCGGCGAGGAGACGATCCGGAGACCTTGGGGGCAGAGCAGGCTATCACGCGGGCGAGGAGGTTTCGGAGAAATTTCCAAAATTCTACCCGTCACTATATATAGCTCGACCCTGTCGGTGTGACCGAGTGGAACAACTCGGTGGCACCGAGATGCAAAACTGTGTGCAGTTTTTGCAACTCGGTGTGACCGAAAAGTTCAAATCGGTTGCACCGAGATTGAAAACCTAGATCAACTTAATGAACTCGGTAGGACCGAATTGGAGTATCGGTCAGACCGAGATTCATAAAGAGGTTTTGGAAGTTTAAGTCTATGACGAATCGGGGACTCCGAGCGCTCCTCACACAGAGTGGTTCGAATTTGACTTGATCAAATTTTGTGATGCAGCATGAATAGAGTTTGAGACAAGAAAAGCATAGATAGCTAGAGGAGGTTCTTAGGCATTCTTGTCCATCCACTTGGCAAAAGAAGATAAAGCCAAACAATCAAAGCAACAAGTGGATGTCCTCGAATGAGTAAAATATGCAATCAGCATGCTCACACAATAAGATAGCAGATGAAATATGTGGCAAAGGATGCACAACCAATTCTAACATCTATCAAGCAATTTGCGATGACTAGGCCATCTATATATGAGTATATTGACTTAGGAGTCAAGTGAACACTTGATCGTAGGTCATACTCATCGTTTAAGCTCAAGTGGGGTTACCACTTTTACATAAAGCATTGTTTTGTTCACATCTTTAGAGTTGCTCTAGCTCAAGTCTTAGAGTAGAGCTCCCCCTAGATGTGATATCCCCCCTAAGATGGATGAACTAACCTTGGGTTTTGTCGATGATGACTTCATGTAGATATTGAAGATGTGGATGCTCAATGTTGATGTAGATCTCTTGCAGCTATCCATTTGAGTGAATTGCACTTTCAATACCTACATGGGTTAGTCCCACAAGGAACAAACAAGGATATCCATAGACATAGAGTGATGCACACAAAAGATGATGTCCATGAAAACTTTTGGGTTACCTTGTCCCTTGTCTTACCAACAAGAGGGTTTGTGACTCCTTGAACTAGTGCAAGATGTGGAAGTTGATTGCACTTGTTCTTGCCAAAATGATAAGAGTGAAGTATGTTGGCGGAGTCACCCTCAAGAACTCTCTAGTTCTTCTTCTTTTGGATCCACATCATCTTGATGGGAATCCTTGGAGTTGTAGTCGTACTTGATGAAGTGGAACTTGAAGTAGTCTTGGGAATCCACTTGACTAAGGTCTTTGGAGCTTCTTCAAATGCATCAATTTCCTCTTGAAGCTTGTCCTTGCCTTTTTGCTCGTAGTCTTGTTGTGGAAGATCATCTTGAGCTTGTGTCCCCTTGAAAGAAGTATACTTCTCTTGTTGAGGGACAAACTTTGTCTTGGGGTATTGATCTTCTTCCCACTCAACTCCATTGGCATTGAACTTTCGTTCAAAACCAACACCTTGATTCTTCCGGTGCATTCCTTGCTTGCGCACAATTTCCTCGAATTGCTTACTCCCGGCAAGGCTTTTGTACACTCCTTTCTCTATAATTCCCTTCAATAAGCTATTTTCTTGCTCAAGTGTAACTTGGCTAAGAGAATCATTAGTGGAATCAAGAGAACTACTAGAAGCAACAATATTGGATTTAGCATGATTATTGTTACTACTAGAGGAAGAATCTTTCTTGTTAGATTTGACTTGAGGCATGTAAGTGGATAAGAGTAAACGCTTGGCAATGTAAGAAGAACTTTTCTTGAGGAGATCATCATTGATTGCTTTTAAGAACTCATGCTCTTGCTCAAGATTGAGCTTTTTAAAGCGTAGCTTCTCATGAGCCCTTAAAAGTTCTCGATGATCTTCGAAGATAGTGTCATGAGCTAACTTAAGAGTTTTTAGTTCTTTAGTTAGAGCCTCAATCTTCTCCTTATCATTGTCATTCGTTTTATCTTGATTAGCATGATTAATTGGTCTTTCATCATAGTATTCATCACTACAGTTGTCACCAATCAAATCATCACCTAACAAGTCATCTTCATCACTATTGAAATCAACATACTCGGGGTGTGTTACCTTAGGACCTTTGGCCATGAAGCATCTTCCAATTCCTTCATTTGGTGAGTCAAATATGTCGTAGGAGTTGGTTGACACAAGTGCTAGAACGGCAACACCTTCGTCTTGAGTATCTTCGGAGTCGGAGTGATAACTTCTCTCGGAGTGGCTGTCGGAGTCGGAGCCGGATACCCATTCACCAACATGAGCTTGATGTCTCCGTCTTGTGTAGCTCCTTGATGATTTTTCCTTCATTTCCGAATCCTTGCTTCTCCGTGAGTATCTTCGTTCATAATGATCATCTCTACTCCTTCTCTCTCTTGGTGGTGATCCTTTGCTTCTTCTTTTTGGGGAATCTTCTCTTCTCTTGTAGGGAGCCGTACACTCATTGGAATAGTGTCCGGGTCTTCCACAATTGTAACAGTTTCGCTATCGACTAGAAGATCTTTTGTCATTGTAGGACCTTGATTTGGAGTTTCTATCTTTGCTTCTATTCTTGTAGAACTTGTTGAAGTTCTTCACCATTAAGCTCAATTCTTCATTGAAGTCTTGTTTCTCACTTGATGATGTAGGGGCTTCACATGAGGCTTTGTAGGCACCACTTGATTTGTTGTGAAGTTCCTCTTTATCCTTAAGTGACATCTCATGAGCAACAATTCTTCCAATCACTTCCGTTGGCTTGAGATCTTTGTAATTGGGCATCATTTGGATCAATGTGCACACGGTATCATATTTTCCATCCAAGGCTCTTAGGATCTTCTTAATGATGAATTTATCGGTCATCTCTTCACTTCCTAAGCCGGCAATCTCATTTGTGATGAGAGCAAGCCTAGAGTACATTTCAGCGACACCTTCACCATCCTTCATCTTGAACTTGTCAAGTTGGCTTTGAAGCACATCCAACTTGGATTCCTTGACGGAGTCGGTACCTTCATGCATATCAATCAAAGTGTCCCAAATTTCCTTTGCATTCTCAAGGCGGCTGATTTTGTTGAATTCTTCGGGGCACAATCCGTTGAAGAGAATATCACAAGCTTGAGCATTGTATTGCAACATCTTCAACTCATCCGCGGTAGCTTCACGGTTTGGTTCTCTCCCGTCAAAGAAGTCACCTTGCAAACCAACACACACAATAGCCCAAACAGCGGGGTTATGTCCAAGAATATGCATTTTCATTTTATGCTTCCAACTAGCAAAATTAGTACCATCAAAGTAAGGACCTCTACGGTGATAATTTCCCTCGCTAGACGCCATACTCTCCTAGGTTGTGAAACCAAGGCTATGACCACCAAAAGCTATGGATATCAAGCAAATGGAGACCAAAGCTCTGATACCACTTTTAGGATCGAAAGTATGTCTAGAGGGGGGGTGATTAGACTACTTGACCAAATAAAAACTTAACCTTTTCCCAATTTTAGTTCTTGGCAGATTTTAGCTATTTTAGGACAAGTCAAGCAATCATCACACAATTCAAGCAAGCATGCAAAGAGTATATTGGCAGCGGAAAGTAAAGCATGCAACTTGCAAGAATGTAAAGGGAAGGGTTTGGAGATTTCAAACGCTATTGGAGACACGGATGTTTTTCCCGTGGTTCGGATAGGTGGTGCTATCCTACATCCACATTGATGGAGACTTCAACCCACGAAGGGTAACGGTTGCGCGAGTCCGCACAGGGCTCCACCCAAGGGCAACGGTTGCGCGAGTCCACGAAGGGCTCCACCCACGAAGGGTCCACGAAGAAGCAACCACCCACAAAGGGTCCACGAAGTAGCAACCTTGTCTATCCCACCATGGCCATCGCCCACGAAGGACTTGCCTCACTAGCGGTAGATCTTCACGAAGTAGGCAATCTCCTTGCCCTTACAAACTCCTTGGTTCAACTCCACAATCTTGTCGGAGGCTCCCAAGTGACACCTAGCCAATCTAGGAGACACCACTCTCCAAGAAGTAACAAATGGTGTGTAGGTAATGAACTCCTTGCTCTTGTGCTTCAAATGATAGTCTCCCCAACACTCAACTCTCTCTCATAGGATTTGGATTTGGTAGAAAGAGGATTTGAGTGGAAAGCAACTTGGGAAGGCTAGAGATCAAGATTCATATGGTAGGAATGGAATGTCTTGGTCTCAACACATGAGTAGGTGGTTCTCTCTCAGAACATATGAGTTGGAATGGTGTGTGTGTTCTGATGGCTCTCTCTTAGAATGAGAAAGAGGTGGAGGGGTATATATAGCCTCCACACAAAATCCAACCGTTACACAGTTTTCCAATCTCGGTGGGACCGAATCAATAAACTCGGTCTGACCGAAATAGTAAACCTAGTGACCGTTTGTGATTTTGGTGGGACTGACATGCAACTCGGTAGGACCGATTCGGTTAGGGTTTGGGCATAATGTAATCTCGGTGAGACCGATTACACAAACTCGGTGAGACCGAGTTTGGTAATTAGCTAACCAGAGAGTTGGTCAGGCAAACTCGGTGGGACCGATTTGCTCTTTCGGTGGGACCGAGTGGAACTCGGTGAGACCGAAAAGTTACAAAGGGGAAACACTGAGTTTACATTGCAATCTCGGTGGGACCGATTCGCTCTTTCGGTGGGACCGAAAAGTTACGAAAGGGAAACAGAGAGTTTGCAACCCCATCTCGGTGGGACCGAGATCCTTATCGGTAGGACCGAATTGCTAGGGTTTGGCAGTGGCTAATGACAAGTGAAACTCGGTGGCGCCGGATAGGAAGAATCAGTAGGACCGAGTTTGGCTTAGAGTTTAGGTCATATGTGGATATGGGAAAGTAGTTGAGGATTTTGGAGCATATCACTAAGCACATGAAGCAAGAGGCTCATTAAGCAACACCTCATCCCTCCTTAATAGTATTGGCTTGTCCTATGGACTCAATGTGATCTTGGATCACTAAAATATGAAATGAAGAGTCTTGAGCTTTTGAGCTTGAGCCAATCCATTGTCCTTAGCATTTTGAGGGTTCCACTTTCATATCCATGCCATGCCAATCATTGAGCTTTCCTGAAATAATCATCTTGGAATAGCATTAGCTCAATGAGCTATATGTTGTTATGAATTACCAAAACCACCTAGGGATAGTTGCACTTTCACGAACACGCCCACCCCTTTAATTCCGCCCACCCATAGCCACTAATGTCTCAAAGTATAATTATGTCTCTCACACATATGCCTAAGGTTAACTCGAATTCCTGAACCATATGAATAGATACAATGGGATTCTAGCAGAGCACCTTTTGTTTTGAGTTTTCGCTCTCTC
Source organism: Triticum dicoccoides (assembly GCF_002162155.2). NCBI lineage: Eukaryota > Viridiplantae > Streptophyta > Magnoliopsida > Poales > Poaceae > Triticum > Triticum dicoccoides. The sequence goes on from NC_041380.1 coordinate 390,628,857, forward strand.
TCTCTCTCTGTGTGTGTCTCTCTCTCTCTCACACACACACACACAATCACATGCGCGCGCACACATAGACATTGTTTCTCGCTTCATTTTTTCGGGCACTTGCATGCACACCGTTTGTTTATCTCCGTGATGCTTTAAGTATGCCTCGAACACATGCAATCCACCTATCCCTTAATATAGATACGTGTCAACCAAACTCCTTCTCCCTACTAGCAAGATGCCCATGAGTTGCACGGAACATCAAGATACATTTGTATGAGTAGTTTATCTTGTGGGAGAAAAGGATGAACAAGGGGATGTCTTATTTGCAAATGTGGAGAGGGGTGTGGGTATCTTTTTGCAAAATTGCCATAGTTTCCTTCCTATCCGTCGGATATAAATTTGATGGCCTATATTGCAGGATGACAGGCACACAATCATCACCAACTCTGTTTTTTTATAAGAGTAGAGATATGTAATTGTCACTGCCCCCCAACACCCACACACACATTTCCTGACACCGAAGGAGTAGGGTGACACTTCAATCTTGATACTAATCTATCGAGTGGCTTCTCTCTCAAACACACACACACACTACCCGACACCGAAGGAGTAGGGTGGCACCTTGATTTTGATAGTAATCTATCTACTCCTCTTTCAAACATGCACGCATACACATACACACACACTCGCTAGTTGTGCCTCTATGCCTACCACGCACACTCTCGATACGTCTTTCTCTCCCTCCCCACCCCACCCCAACAATGACAGTACAAGGGTGACAACTCGATTTGATCTGAATCTGTTAATTGGTTTCTCTCTCAAACATTGTGTCTCTGTGCCTCGCTCAGACACACTTGATACGTCTTTTTCTCCGTAACCCCCTCGATATGTAGGCTTCTCGTGCACGCACAGCTGTAGTCATGATGATGCTGAACCTAGTGTGCCTTGTTTTTACCGGTCTCATGTGATAGTTTTCACCCTGTTTTCTGTTAATTAACAAGGCAACCTTTTCTTTATTACTAGTAGTGAATCTGAAATCATTCGGTGCAGACATAAAATATATCACTTCAACCCCATTATCGCAGAATCTGAAATCATTCGGTGCAGACATAAAATATATCACTTTAACCCCATTATCGCAGTAACTATTTTAAAAGAAACTAGCTAGATGCCCGTGCGTTGCACGGAACATCAAGATGCATTTGTATGAGTAGTTTATCTTGTGAGATAAAAGGATGAACGAGGGAAGTCCTTATTTGCAAACAAGGAGAGGGGTGTGGGTATCTTTTTGCAAAATTGCCATAGTTTCCTTCCTATCCGTTAGATATAAATCCAACGGCCTATACTACAGGATGGCACGCACACCATCATCACCAACTCTGTTTTCTACTCCCTCCGTTCCTAAATAGTTGTCTTTTTGGAGATTTCAACAAGTGACTACATACAGAGAAAAATGAGTGAATCTACACTCTAAAATATGTCTACATACACATCCGTATGTGGTAGTCCATTTGAAATCTGAAAAGGACAAATACTTAGGAACTGAGGGAGTATAAGAGTAGACATGGAGATATATCTCTAGCATAGTCCACAACAAAAATATGCTGGACTGGTTAGCGCCGGATGCTCGCAACATGATGACCTGAGTTCGAATTATGTCTTTAACATTAGATTTTTATATTATATATTACTTATTTAATATACATTTCTTTCGCTACTGTACTGACAGTGGAACCCACAAAGTACTTAGAATACAAGATTAAGGATGGACTTGTCTCTACTCTTATAAAAAACCAAGTTGGTGATGATGGTGTGCCTACCATCTTGTAATATAGACCGTCCGATCTATATCTGACGGATACAAAGAAAACTATGACAATTTTACAAAAGATACCCGCACCTCTCTCCAGATTTACAATCCAGCATGGTGGCCACTACCACCAGCCGGTGCCGTCCATCCCCATGCCTTCACCCAGTCCGACCACCAGTCACCACCAAGCTCCACTCCTCCTCACCTTATCTCTCATCTTTCATTTTTTCGATGAAATTCTCGAGATACCATTTTTTCAATAAAAATTTTGAGATATCATTAGTTTTTACACATGGTATTACTCCTGCATGGGTCAATCACAACATGTGTTCTGTAAAAAATGCATCTTGATGTTCCGTGCAATGCACGGGCATCTTGCTAGTTTCTTTTTAACTTTCTGTACGAAGCTGTAGCCACCCTGCAAGTCACGTGTACACTGTACATGCAATTAACTTTTTATAGAGGGAGAATCATACACGCAATCATTGCTGCACGCCGGTGCTATACAAACGGTTTTAAACCCCTTTCCATGACAACATTTGGAACTGGCGCCAAGTGAGTGTGGGCGATAGGGGGGTCCTTCCCACATGACCCAGAAAACATCGGGGATATGCCCTCCTGGCGCACACGCTCGGCAAAATGAGGTCGTGTGCGACCAGCGAGCGCTCAAATACAGGAATACGTATAATAGAGCTAAATAATACAATTATACATGCAAAATTGTTTCCGGTCGCAAGTACATCCCACACAGTCAGTCCCCGCTAAACGTTTCCATTCGGATGTACATTCCACACAGTCGCTCCAAGGAAAACGTTTCCGTTCATAGGTACATCACACACAATTTTTCCCAGTTAAATCGTTTGTGACAGCGTTGCCATTGCACATGATATTAATATTTTATTGTTTGCATTATTGAATGCATCACACACGGTGCGTAGAAGAAACTGTGTGGCAAAGGCTGTCCATCACACACAGGTTTTATGTGGTAAATGTTTGCGCTAGGTGGCCTAACGCAAATAGTTTTCAAGAGAAAGTTGTGTGTGCAGTGGAGATTGATCGCACACGTAGTGGATCCTAGAAACATTTCTGATCTCCACGTATATTGTAGACGTTTCGCTTTCGTAAACCGTGTGTAGTGTACTCCCTAATTACTCCCTAATTTAAAAATCACATGTTTTGAATTTGAAAGTAGGCAATCACTTATTTCATATCCAACCATGTTTATTACAAATATAGGTTAAACCACAAATGCATAATTCGATGCACAAGTACATATACTGAAGAACTACAGAAGCACCATGTAAAGAATGATGAACCACAGTTGTACTAAAGACTATAAAGAGAGAGGCGAAAGACATTCTGGTTGCTTGAGAAGGTGAAGTGGAATGCCCATATTGTGACCTCCTCCATGCGTAATGTGCGCACGACTCTAGGCCAACCCCTTGTGATGGTTGCCCGTCCATCCTGCACTGTCTTCATTAGGACTTCTTGATGCTCATTGTGGTCTGGATGAAATACTTTAACCTTCATTACATGTCCACCAATCATGTACTTTGTGAGGTAATCTTCATTGAACTGCTTCGGGAACCACTGGGAACGAAAAAGGTTCAGACATTGTTGTCTAACAACTCATTATGGACAGTAAAAGGAGAGGGCTGCAGAGTTTGTAGTTACCATCCTACAACTCACTGTTGTGTTGGATAGAGCATATACAAATAATTTTCTTGGTACCATTAGTATATGTTTGCTAATAATCCTTATCAGTTTCCTCACTTGATGCTTGTTCATCAATATCTCATTGCCCCATACGCAAAAAGGGTCGATACGTGGATCCTTGCCAAGGGCATATGTACCTACAAGCAACAAGTCTATATTAGAAGCTAACTAGTGTCCAGGCCTGGATCTATATGCACTACATTATGGAACGATGGGGGAAGTACAAGCCGAGGGATGAAGCTAACCTCGGCGGAAAATGGTGGCCACTCCCGTTGTTGTCGTGCATAAGTAGTGGAAAGGCATGATAAGTATAGAAACCTTAACATCAAACAAATATAGTAAAGGTAAACAACATCATCTCCAAATGATAGCTTGAATGTGTTGGTTTCAACATGCTGTTAAAGCAGATATAAAATGGAAGGTAATGTTACCAGCAGCAGACTTAACAACCATCAAATATTTTAATTCAAACTGGTATTGTTGAAAATGAATAGAACGTAGGTAATGCTTAAATATCACACTAGATAAATGTGTAAAACTGAAATAAAGGGCATGTGTTAACTACACCAGGAATAACTGGAACCAAATATAGCCATTCAAAGGTATTGATGTAGTCGAGCGACACAGTTCCGACTTGCACATAATGAACAACACATTGTGAATGACTGAAATAAACAAGTCATAAGTGACCAGTACAACAACCAAATATAGCCATTGAAAAATGGACAAAGTTTCACTGCAACCAACCTATGAAGCAAATACAGATAAACAGGGCATATGCTTGAAAACTGGAGAAATGCTCACTGCAACCAACCTAACAAGCAGATAAAGATAAACAAGGCATCTGCTTGATAACAGGACAAATGCTAAAAAAAGCAACCTAACAACCAAATACAGATAAACAAGGCATCTGCTTGATAACTGGACAAACGCTAAAAAAAGCAACCTAACAACCAAATACAGATAAACAAGGCATCTGCTTAATAACTGGACAAATGCTCACTGCAACCAAACTAAGAGCCAAATACATATAAATAAGGCATCTGCTTGATAACTAGAAAAATGCTCACTCTAACCAACCTAACAACCAAATACAGATAAACAAGGCATCTACTCACTATAAACAACCAAATATAGCCATTCGTGAAACTGAAGTGGACAATTCATACTTAAACATCACATAGACCTATTGAATAATACATTTTTGCATAACTGAAACAATTAAACACGACACAGTTAAAGCACTGCACCGCAAATGCTACTACAACAACGGGTACGGGTTGGCAATCTAGAAAAGGTAAGATTTGCTGATAAAATGTTGCCTCACATTTCATGAACGGGATCCTTCCAGTTGGAAGAGCACAGACCCATGGTGCGCTCTCTGATGTCACAGATGGGCTGTTTTACCTTGGAAGAACCTCCGTGGGTGCCCTCCTCATGGTCGTGGTCAATGAGATTTGACTTCTCAATTGAGGATCCCAAGCCGCCGCCGTAGTACATGTCCTTCAAAAATGACAAAATGGGCTCGATGGCGTATAAAGCTCGCAAATCCTTGACCGCTTGGCGGAGGAGATCAGCGGCAGGGTCGTCGAAGAGATCGACGGCGGTTGAACCAGAGGGGTTGGGGATGGACCACTTAACCTGTGACATGGCCCGCGTGAAGCCGTCGGTGTGGACGAGCTTGATGTCGTAGCCAGCTTCCCCGAGATACAGTAATACGCTAGCCCGCTGACATGAAGCCTTCGGCATGGCAACATAGTCAACGTCTTCGTCGGCTTCCGCAATGACCTGTTGCTTAGGGATCGACAGGTCGGGGCAAACGGCGGCCACCTCGCCAACGTCCGTCGGAGAGGCCATGATAAACCTCTTCTTGGTCGAACGCTCGTCGGGCTCCCCGGGATACGTGGTCGAGCTTAGGCCGCGACATTCTGGAGCAGGGGATGTGGATCTGGCGGGGAGGGACACCGCAGGCCTCATCTAAAAACTTAGGGGAGCGGGGAGACGGTATGGGAATCGCTGGGTAACCTGAGCTTTATTATCTAAGCTAGGAGGAACGGGCAGACTGGCAGGGGTTGGCGGTGGCGCCGGCGGCAGCGGCAGCCGTGAGCTAGGGTTCGATGGGGGAGGGGGGCGGGTAGGGGACTGTGGAGGTTGGTGTTTGAGGATACGCCGCAGCTACTAAAATATTTAGTAATTGTGGGTGGAGATGGTGGTGGACGAGGGAGGGAGACGATTCAAATGCCTCGGCTATTGCAATTTTACTATAAGGTCGGTGCTGGAGGAGTGTGGGTGATGGTTGAAGTACGGCGGCTACTAAAATTTGGGTAAAGGAATTGATGCGGGGTGGGAGTGCCCAAGATCGCGTACGGTCCAATAACAATACGCGTGTATGATAATAAGGAAAAGTGGCGCGGATCGGCCGATTTTTGCAACGCTCAAGGCGGGTAGTTTGTTTTTTTATATTTCTAGCTAGCTGGTCTATCACACATGGTTCGTCCAAATTTCCAAATAAACTTACCCACCTTTAGCTTGCACAGGTGGTGGTTTTACAGCGCACTTGCATCGCATACGGTTAAGCCAGTACCTCCACCCTTTGCTCGCGATTGCGTGGTCATGGTGATTTCAGTGCACTTGCATCGCACATGGTTGAGCCAATACATGAACCTGAATTTGCTCGCGCTTGCGCGGCGGTGGTGATTTCAGCGCACTTGCATCGCACGCGGTTGAGCCAGTAACTCCACCTTAATTTTCTCGTGCTTGCGCGGCCGTGGTGATTTCAGCGCACTTGTATCGCACATGGTTGAGCCAATACCTCCACCCTAATTTGCTCGCGCTTGCGCAGACGAGGTGATTCACATCGCACTTGTATCACACACGGTTAATTAAGATATTATACCCCGTGTCCGTTGAGCGTCATCGGAGTATTTGCAGCAAAAAATAACGTCAGAGAGGGTCAAAAGACATCCACACCATCATGTGGCCCAAATATATATGAGTGAAAAGGGTGGTATTTGATGTTCAAAATTCCAATGCACAACTTTGACCGCGCGGGCCCATGGTTGGGCGAGTCGTTGAAGATCAATGAGAGGGGCCAAAAGTCAAGAACCACCTGGAAGTGGCCAAATATATGTATGAATATTGGGGATGTTTAGAACTTTAAATACATCATGCATAACTTTGGTGGCACCTACCTCGCAAACCCGAAAGCACCCTAACAACCACCTAGCTAGGATATATATAATGACATAATGTCGTACCTAGCTAGGATGCTCGGCCCACCACCTCCCACTTCGTGTCAGCGGGGCGGATGCACATAATGATCGATACTTTGGTCATACATGCATGTCTCCATGACCTACCATAATTAAGACGGACCAATGAATCTATCATTTGGTCAAATGACAATTGTTGTTGTCGATAAACCGCTTGGGCCAATAGATTGAACCATGATAAAAATCGCACGAGAGGGACCACAAAACCAGCACCTCTTGCATGCGGCCCAAAATGATGTACGTTGGGAAGGGGTGATGTATGTTTTCAATATAGAATAATGTACAATTTAGATGTGGTGCCTACCTCTCTATACAGACAACAACCATGAAGGCAAGGTAGTTAAGGATGAGATACATAGGGTTTGATGTAGGTTGAACCCAGCAATCCGAGCATGTGGGAGGGAATCTTGACAACGCATGAGCTCGAGCTTTGGTTGAGCGACATGTGACGGTGACCGGCCCTAACACGAACAAGGAGGAATCCATTCATGGCCAACACATAATACCCCTCATTATCGGTCAAAGGGATGATATATATACACTCGGGGAGCCCACATATATGTGAGTCCTCACAAAAAACCGCACAAGGGAGACATGGTCGATCAGAAGACCCCGTATACACTGCATGCGGCTCGAAAATATGTATGGGTACGGTGGTGTGTGATGTGTTTAAATCCCAAATGCACAACCTTGATGGGCCACCACAACTACATTACAAACCGAACATTGTACCCGACTCCAAGCCTGGTTCAATATGTACAATGTCAGTTTCCCAACTTCAAGGCGGCGATGGGAGGGGGGTCATCCCACGCATGCGCTCAAACTTTATTTGGTCTAGCATGGGGAACATCTACATATATATGTAGATCTATACACCTATATAGTGTGCGAATAACTTTGAAAGTTGGTCATTGGATGAAGCCAATCCGACGGTACAGAGATGGCAAATCCGAGCACTACTATCCGTTGGATATCATCTACATTCCACCAGATTCTGCCACATGCATGTACAATCTAGAAGACTGCATGGTTGAACTTAAGTATAATGCACAAACCTCAAAACACAAGCACTTCTCCTTTGTTCTCTAGAATCTTCCATATCTTAATTGCCCAAACCTTTTTTTTCTAAATGAATTGTCACCTTTTGTTTTTACCTTTACAATGCACAATTCCATGAATCTTAAAATCGATTCTTTTATAAAACTAATTGATTTTGGACAAGATGTACTATAAGAATTAAATGAACATCTACATCATGCATATATGACTCAAAGCTTACATGTTGTAGTGTGGTATTTATTCATAATTTGGTTACCAAATCTCATGCGTGCAATGCACGTGTAACTTACTAGTATCAATAGGAAACCATCATGGTCAAACCCTTCTCGTTGCTAGGTCAAAGGGATAGATTGTGTGGGGCCCCTAATTGTCGGTAAAGTATAGTATATATACCTCGGCGAGCGCACAGATATGTGCCGCGTCTATAAGCCGCACAAGGGAGACATGCTCGAGAAGAACACCCTGCCCCTATACCCTGCATGCGACCCGAGAAAGGTTTATATAATCGCCATACATGTCAAGTCAATCATTCTTTAATTTTTTAGAGGAAAAAATAACCCATAAAAACATAGTAGGTTTATATAATCGCCATGAAAAGTCTGGTCAATCATTCTTTAATTTTTTAGAGCAAAAAATAACCCATAAAACATAGTCTACAAATTAGCAAAACAAGGATCCCAAGGTTATATAATTGCCATGATAGGTCACTATAGAGATATATTAATATATATCTATAATGACTATGTCATAGCATTTAAATGAAGCTTGAGATATGCAACTTCCCACCGGGTCACCCATCCTTGGACTACTCCAGCCCGAGTATGCATAACTTCTGCGTTCTATTCGACTAGGCTAGCGGATGGGAAGCCGACCCTTGCTGATAAGAATTGCCTCCTTGCCATTAAGGCGTTTCACGATGTCGAAAGGGCTCAGGGTTTCCGTTTGATCTTGGAGTATCCAGCGGTGCACACGTACGATCCGTGGGGTTTGGGTTCTGGCTAATCAGAACACACGACTTAGATCGCATGTGTAGCAAAGGGGGGGCATTGGCCAAGGTTTGGTAGGCACATGACTTTCGTGTGTGAACCGTGTGCTATTTCAAAACTTTTTTTGGAGGGGCTATTTGAAAACATTTACATGTGCTGTCAAAAGGGATGAGGATCGCCGTTCGATCAAGGAGAATCTAACGGTGCAGATGTATGATCCGTGGGGTTTGGGTTCTGGCCAATCAGAACGCACGACTCAGATCACGCGCGTAGGAGGGGGGATATCATACGGAAACCAACATTCGGTGGAAATCGGTGAAAACCATGAGAAAAAGATGTTTTGAAGTAAAATAAAATAAAAAAACGCCGGATGTTAAGAGGATGATGTTTTATTGCCACACAAAAATTCAAGTTGAAGCACATTATGAGATGTGAGCTATGAAAATTACAAAATCAGTGTTGAATAGTGTCGAATAGTAATGTCACTATTCAGGGCTGAATTTTTCTTTTTCATAGCTCACACCTCGTAATGTTTTTCAACTTGAAATTATGTGTCGCAATAAAACAACACCTTCTTAACATCCCACATTTTTTTCAGATTTTTATGAAACTTTAAAATATGGTTTCCACGAAGTTTTCATTGAATATCGGCTTTCGCGAGTGAATCGTGTGCTATTTGAAAACATTTCGTGAGAAGAATCTCGGTTTTTAAATCGCCGTAAATCCAAAACTAAGCCGAAAATCGTGAAACCTGGCATGGTGTCACTACATGGCATTTATATGTCAAGAATTTTTTTTCGTCCATTGTGGCGCAAGTTTTATTACAAGGCTCTTACAAACCGGAGCTTTTCTCAAAGGAGCCTCGTGGTTCCGATGGGGAAACGTGTCCCCATTGTGGGTGAAATGTAATAACTGCCACTTTTCGCCTTGTATTTTCTTCTATGGGCGACATGGAACGACATGATATCCGTGCTAAAATTTAAACCTATTCAGGGTTCGTTTGACCTTTTTATACACTAATTGAGTTTCCTAGGCATTTAATGTCCATAATTCAAATTTGAACTAAAAATACATGCTCCAGTTCACCAAAATGGCTAGAAAAATTATACATGTGTCCTTGGGTGCATGTTTAGGTCCCATGCTAGGAATGGGAACAAATTATAACCGTACCGGTGTCATGGCTCGTCCTCAAACATTTAGAAGAATCTCAGGTTTTAAGTTCCCATAAATCCAAAACATACCAGAAAGTCATCAAAGGTGGCATGGTGTCACGTCATGGCACATATATGTCGTGGTAAAAACATTGTCCAATTTGGGCCAAGCTTTATTACAAACCTCTTACAAAAACTGGAGCTTCTCTCAAAGAAGCCTCGTGGTTCCGATAGGGAAACGTGTTCCCCTTGTGGGCAAAATGTAATCATTGCCTCTTTTTGCCTTGTATTTTGTTCCACGGGCAACATGGATTGACATGATATCCGTGCTGAAATTTAAACTTATTCAGGGTTCGTTCGGCCTTTTTATACACTAATTGAGTTTCCTAGGAATTTAATGTCCATAATTCAAATCTGAACTTCAAATACATGCTCCAGTTCACCAAAATGGCTAGAAAAATTATACATGTGTCGTTGGGTTCATGTTTAGGTCTCATGCCAGGAATGGGAATGAATTACAACCGTATCAGTGTCCTGGCTCGTCCTCAAACATTTCGAATCTCGGTTTTTAAGTCCCCATAAATCCTAAACTCACCAGAAAGTCATCAAAGGTGGCATGGTGTCATGTCATGTCACATATATGTCATGGTAAAAACATTGCCAATTTGGGCCAAGCTTTATTACAAACCTCTTACAAACCGGAGCCTGTCGCAAGAACCCTCGTGGTTTTGATAGGGAAATGTGTCCCCTTGTGGGCCAAATGATAATCACTCCCTCTTCTAGCCTCGTATTTTCTTCTACATGTGACAAAGAACAGCTGGAGATTCGCGCTAAACTTTGAAATCATTCAGGGTTCATTTGACCTTTTTTATTCATTAATTGAGTTTTCTAGGCATTTTAATGTCCATAATTCAAATCTGAACTACAAATACATGCTACAATGCACCAAAATGGCTAGAAAAAACGTACATGTTTCCTTGGGGTGCATGTTTAGGTCCCACGGAATGAATGGGAACAAATTCAACCGTCTCGCCATCCTGACTTGGCCACAAACATTGTGAATCTTGGTTTTTAAATCTCTATAAATCCAAAACTCACCAGGAAATCATGAAACTTGGCATGGTGTCACAACATGGTACATATAATTGTCCAATTTGGGCAAAGCTATATTACAAGCCTTCTACAAACCAGAGCCTTTCGCAACCCTCCTGGTTCCGGTAGGGAAACATGACCCTCTTGTGGGCGAAACAATAATCGTTGCCTCTTCTCTCCTTGTACTTTGTTTTCTACAGGCAACATAGAATAACAGGATTGTCAGGCTGAAATTTGAAACTATCCAGGGTTCGTTTGGCCATTGTATATATATTACTAATTACTAAGTTTTCTATGCATTTAATGTAGTCCATAATTCAAATTTGAACTACAACCACATGCTTCAGTGAAGCAAAATGGGTGGGAAATCATACATGTGTCATTGGGTGCATGTTTAGGTCTCATTTAAGGAATGGGAATGAATTACAAACTTGTTGTCGTCCTGAAACATTGAGAATCTTGGTTTTTAAATCCCAGTAAATCAAAAAGTCACCCAAAAACATGAAACTTAGCATGGTTTCATGACATGGCACATATATGCCGTGGTAATAAAATCGTCCAGTTTGAGAAGAGGCGCACACATTAGTAGCCAACGAAGTCCTTTCTGAAACAAAAAGCTGACACGTTAATATCGCAAATGATTGTATTATATTAACCGTGTCGAAATTTAACCATGCTCTGTGGTCTGCATGTAGTTGTTTGATTAGATGGGACGAGCGCGAGAAGTCCGCCGTGCAGGCTCGACGGGACGCGTGCGAGCAGTCCGCCGTGCAGGCTCGACGGGACGCGTGCATCCTGTCCACCTCGCAGGCTCGACGGGACATGTGCGAGCAGCAAGGCCGCCCATGCTCATCGAGAAGCGAACTCTTTGACATCCATGCACCAGCCACCGCCCGCCTCGCTCACAACTTCTCCATTAATGGATTAATTAAAGCACCTGGATGCAGGGTGTTTGCTTGTGATCCCATGGCAGTATTTGGTTTGTTCGTGTTTTCAACTCGTATTCCGCCCTAATTTAAATTGCCAGATAGGGAAACGGATAATACGATGCTACCTCTTGAGCATGCACTAGTTTTCCCTTGAAGAGGAAAGGGTGATGCAGCAAAGTAGTGTAAGTATTTCCCTCGGTTTTGAGAACCAAGGTATCAATACAGTAGGAGACTACACGCAAATCGCCTAGTACCTTCACAAACAAATAAGAACCTTGCAACCAACCTGATAAAGGGGCTGTCAATCCCTTCAAGGCCACTTGCAAAAGTGAGATCTGATAAAAATAATAAGATAAATATTTTTGGTATTTTTGTTGTATAGATTGGAAAATAAAGATTTCAAAATAAATAGTAAACTAGAATTGTAGATTAGAAACTTATATGATGTAAAGTAGACCCGGGGGCCCATAGGTTTCACTAGTGGCTTCTCTCATGATAGCATATATTATGGTGGGTGAACAAATTACTGCCGAGCAATTGATAGAAGAGCACATAGTTATGAGAATATCTAGGCAATGATTATGAAATATAGGCATGACGTCCGTGTTAAGTAGACCGAAACGATTCTGCATCTACTACTATTACTCCACACATTGACCGCTATCCAGCATGCGTCTAGAGTATTAAGTTCATAAGAACAGAGTAACCCATTAGGCAAGATGACATGATGTAAAGGGATAAACTCAAGAAATATGATATAAACCCCATCTTTTTATCCTCAGTGGCAACAATCCAATACATGCCTTGCTGCCCCTGCTGTCAGTGGGAAAGGACACCGCAAGATTGAACCCAAAGCTAAGCACTTCTCCCATTGCAAGAAAGATCAATCTAATAGGCCAAACCAAACTGATAATTCGAATAGACTTGCAAAGATATCAAATCATGCATAAAAGAATTCAGAGAAGAATCAAATATTGTTCATAGATAAACTTGATCATAAACCCACAATTCATCGGATCTCGGCAAACACACCTCAAAAATTATTGCATCAACTACATCTCCAAGAACATCGAGGAGAATTTTGTATTGAGAACCAAAGAGAGAGAAGAAGCCATATAGCTAATAACTATGGACCAGAAGGTCCATGGTAAACTACTCACACATCATCGGAGAGGCTATGGTGTTGATGTAGAAGCCCTCCGTGATCGAATCCCCCTCCGGCAGATCGCCGAAAAAGGTCCCCAGATGGGATCTCACGGGTACAGAAGGTTGCGGCGTTGGAAAAGTGGTTTCGGGGCTCCCCTCGATGTTTTCAGGGTATAAGAGTATATAGGCAAAAGAAGTAGGTCGGTGGAGCTACGAGGGGCCCACGAGGGTGGGGGCACGCCGCCCTACCTCGTGGTCGCCTCATTGCTTCCTTGACCTCCACTCCAAGTCTCCTGGATTGCGTTTGTTCCAAAAAATATCCTCGCGAAGGTTTCATTCTGTTTGGATTCCGTTTAATATTTGTTTTCCGCGAAACACTCAAATAGGCAAAAAAATAGCAATTTGCACTGGGCCTTCGGTTAATAGGTTAGTCCCAAAAATAATATAAAAGTGCATATTAAAGCCCATTAAAATTCCATAACAGATAATGAGCATGGAACAATAAAAAATTATAAATACGTTGGAGACGTATCAAGCATCCCCAAGCTTAATTCCTGCTCGTCTTCGAGGTAAATGATAAATCAGAATTTTCTATGTGGAATGCTACAGAACATAATTTTCAATGTAATTTTCTTTATTGTGGAATGAATATTCAGATATGAAAGATTCAAGACAAAAGTTTAATATTGACAAAAAACAATAATACTTCAAGCATACTAACCAAGCAATTGTGCCTTCTCAAAATAACATGGCCAAAGAAAGCTATCCCTACAAAATCATATAGTCTGGCTATGCTCTATCTTCATCACACAAAATATTTCAATCATGCACAACCCCGGTTGACAAGCCAATCAATTGTTTCATACTTTTGATGTTCTCAAACTTTTTCAATCTTCACGCAATACATGAGCGTGAGCCATGGACATAGCACTATAGGTGGAATAGAATGGTGGTTGTGGAGAAGACAAAAAGGAGAAGATAGTCTCACATCAACTAGGCATATCAACGGGCTATGGAGATGCCCATTAATAGATATTAATGTTAGTGAGTAGGGATTGCCATGCAACGGATGCACTAGATCTATAAGTATATGAAAGCACAACAAAAGAAACTAAGTGGTTGTGCATCCAACTTGCTTGCTCACGAAGACCTAGGGAATTTTGAGGAAGCCCATCATTGGAATATACAAGCCAAGTTCTATAATGAAAAATTTCCACTAGTATATGAAAGTGACAACATAAGAGACTCTCTATCACGAAGATCATGGTGCTACTTTGAATCACAAGTGTGGAAAAAGGATAGTAGCATTGCCCCTTCTCTCTTTTTCTCTCATTTTTTTAATTTGGGCCTTTTCTCTCTTTTTTATGGCCTCTTTTTTTCGTCTAGAGTCTCATCCCGACTTGTGGGGGAATCATAGTCTCCGTCATTCTTTGCTCACTGGGACAATGCTCTAATAATGATGATCATCACACTTTTATTTACTTACAACTCAAGAATTACAACTCGATACTTAGAACAAAATATGACTCTATGTGAATGCCTCCGGCGGTGTACCGGGATGTGCGATGAATCAAGAGTAACATGTATGAAAAATTATGAACGGTGGCTTTGCCACAAATACGATGTCAACTACATGATCATGCAAAGCAATATGGCATTCATGGAGTGTGTCATAATAAACGAAACGGTGGAAAGTTGCATGGCAATATATCTTGGAATGGCTATGGAAATGCCATAATAGGTAGGTATGGTGGCTGTTTTGAGGAAGGTAAATGGTGGGTTTATGGTAACGGCGAAAGTTGCGCGGTACTACAGAGGCTAGCAATGGTAGAAGGGTGAGAGTGCGTATAATCCATGGACTCAACATTAGTCATAAAGAACTCACATACTTATTGCAAAATTCTATTAGTTATCGAATGAAGTATTACATGCATGCTCCTAGGGGGATAGATTGGTAGGAAATGACCATCGCTCGTCCCCGACCGCCACTCATAAGGAAGACAATCAAAAAATAAATCATGCTCTGACTTCATCACATAACGGTTCACCATACGTGCATGCTACTGGAATCCCAAACTTTAACACAAGTATCTCTCAAATTCACAACTACTCAACTAGCATGACTCTAATATCACCATCTTCATATCCCAAAACAATCATCAAGTATCAAACTTCTCATAGTATTCAATGCACTAATTTCTTAACCAAAGAAAATTACCATGCTATTCTAAAAGTCTCTCAAAATAATGTAAGTGAAGCATGAGAAATCAATAATTTCTATAAAATAAAACCACCACCGTGCTCTAAGAAGGTATAAGTGAATCACTAGAGCAAAATAATCTAGCTCAAAAGATATAAGTGAAGCACATAGAGTATTCTAATAAATTCTGATTCATGTGTGTCTCTCTCAAAAGTGTGTACAGCAAGGATGATTGTGTTAAACTAAAAAGCAAAGACTCAAATCATACAAGACGCTCCAAGCAAAACACATATCATGTGGTGCATAAAAATATAGCCTCACGTAAAGTTACCGATAGAGGAATGATGTCTACTACACAACCTTCTTCTTGTAGACGTTGTTGGGCCTCCAAGTGAAGAGGTTTGTAGGACAGTAGTAAATTTCCCTCAAGTGGATGACCTAAGGTTTATCAATCCGTGGGAGGCATAGGATGAAGATGATCTCTCTCAAACAACCCTGCAACCAAATAACAAAGAGTCTCTTGTGTCCCCAACACACCCAATACAATGGTAAATTGTATAGGTGCACTAGTTCGGCGAAGAGATGGTGATACAAGTGCAACATGGATGATATATATGAGTACTTGTAATCTGAAAATATAAAAACAGCAAGGTAACTAATGATAAAAGTGAGCGTAAACGGTATTGCAATGCTAGGAAACAAGGCCTAGGGTTCATACTTTCACTAGTGCAAGTTCTCTCAATAATAATAACATAATTGGATCATATAACTATCCCTCAACATGCAACAAAGAGTCACTCCAAAGTCACTAATAGCGGAGAACAAACGAAGAGATTATGGTAGGGTACGAAACCACCACAAAGTTATCCTTTCTGATCGATCTATTCAAGAGTCTGTAGTAAAATAAGAAGAAGCTATTCTTTGCCGTTCAATCTATCATAGAGTTCGTACTAGAATAACACCTTAAGACACAAATCAACCAAAACCATAATGTCACCTGGACACTCCAATGTCACCTCAAGTATCCGTGGGTATGATTATACGATATGCATCACACAATCTCAGATTCATCTATTTAACCAACACAAAGTACTTCAAAGAGTGCCCCAAAGTTTCTA
Organism: Triticum dicoccoides; assembly: GCF_002162155.2. Lineage (NCBI taxonomy): Eukaryota > Viridiplantae > Streptophyta > Magnoliopsida > Poales > Poaceae > Triticum > Triticum dicoccoides. The sequence goes on from NC_041380.1 coordinate 390,645,318, forward strand.
CCGGAGAGTTAAGACGAAAACGTGTGCCAACCCCTATGCATAAGTTCATGAGGTCACGGAACTCGCAAGTTGATCGCCAAAACATACATCAAGTGGATCATGTGATATCCCATTGTCACCATAGATAAGCACATGCAAGACATACATCAAGTGTTCTCAAATCCTTAAAGACTCAATCCGATAAGATAACTTCAAAGGGAAAACTCAGTTCATCACAAGAGAGTAGAGGGGGAGAAACATCATAAGATCCAAATATAATAGCAAAGCTCGTGATACATCAAGATCGTGCCGACTCAAGAACACGAGAGAGAGGGATCAAACACATAGCTACTGGTACATACCCTCAGCCCCGAGGGTGAACTACTCCCTCCTCATCATGGAGAGCGCCAGGATGATGAAGATGGCTACCGGAGAGGGATTCCCCCTCCGGCAGTGTGCCGGAACAGGTCTAGATTGGTTTTCGGTGGCTACGAAGGCTTCTGGCGACGGAACTCCCGATATATTATGTTCCCCGATGTTTTTTGGGTATATGGACATATATAGGCGAAAGAAGTCGGTTAGGGGAGCCACGAGGGGCCCACGAGGGTGGGGGGCGCACCCAGGGGGTAGGCGTGCCTCCCTGCCTCGTGGCCACCTTGGAGCTTCCCTGACGTCTACTCCAAGTCTCCTGGATTGCTTCCGTTCAAAAAATAACTCTCCCGAAGGTTTCATTCCGTTTCGACCCGGTTTGATATCCCTTTTCTTCAAAACACTGAAACATGCAAGAAAACAACAATTTGGGCTGGGCCTCCGGTTAATAGGTTAGTCCCAAAAATAAAATAGAAGTGTTTAGTAAAGCCCATAAACATCCAAAACAGATAATATAAAAGCATGAAACAATCAAAAATTATAGATACGTTGGAGACGTATCAAGCATCCCCAAGCTTAATTCCTGCTCGTCCTCGAGTATGTAAATAATAAAAATAGAATTTTTGATGTGGAATGGTACCTAACATATTTAGCCATGTAATTCTCTTTATTTTGGCAATAATAGTCAGATCCATAAGATTCAAGAAAAAAGTTTAATATTGACATAAAAATAATAATACTTCAAGCATAGTAACAAAGTAATCATGTCTTCTCAAAATAACATGGCTAAAGAAAGCTATCACTACAAAATTATATAGTCTGGCTATGCTCTATCTTCATCACACAAAATATTAAATCATGCACAACCCCGATGACAAGACAAGCAATTGTTTCATACTTTTGATGTTCTCAAACTTTTTCAATCTTCACACAATATATGAGGGTGGGCCATGGATATAGCACTATGGTGGAATAGAATGGTGGTTGTGGAGAAGACAAAAAAGAAGGAGATAGTCTCACATCAACTAGGCGTATCAACGGGCTAGGGAGATGCCCGTCAATAGATATCAATGTGAGTGAGTAGGGATTGCCATGCAACGGATGCACTAGAGCTATAAGTGTATGAAAGCTCAAAAAGAAACTAAGTGGGTGTGCATCCAACTTGCTTGCTCACGAAGACCTAGGGCAATTTGAGAAAGCCCATCATTGGAATATACAAGCCAAGTTCTATAATGTAAAATTCCCACTAGTTTATGAAAGTGACAACATATGAGACTCTCTATTATGAAGATCATGGTGCTACTTTGAATCATAAGTGTGGAAAAAGGATAGTAACATTGTCCCTTCTCTCTTTTTCTCTCATTTTTCAATTTTTTTTATTTGGTCCTTCTTTCTTTTTCTTTTCTTTTGGCCTCTTTTTTTCGTCCGGAGTCTCATCCCGACTTGTGGGGGAATCATAGTCTCCATCATCCTTTCCTCACATGATACAATGCTCTAATGATGATCATCACACTTTTATTTACTTACAACTCAAGAATTACAACTCGATACTTAGAACAAAATATGAATCTATGTGAATGCCACCGGCGGTGTACCAGGATATGCAATGAATCAAGAGTGACATGTATGAAAAAATTATGAACGGTGGCTTTGCCACAAATACGATGCCAACTACATGATCTTGCAAAGCAATATGACAATGATGAAGCGTGTCATAGCAAACGGAATGGTGGAAAGTTACATGAAAATATATCTCGAAATGGCTATGGAAATGCCATAAGAGGAAGGTATGGTGGCTGTTTTGAGGAAGGTATATGGTGGGTTTATGGTACCGGCGAAAGTTGCGCAGTACTAGAGAGGCTAGCAAATGTGGAAGGGTGAGGATGTGTATAATCCATGGACTCAACATTAGTCATAAAGAACTCACATACTTATTGCAAAAATCTATTAGTTATCGAAACAAAGTACTACGCGCATGCTCCTAGGGGGATAGATTGGTAGGAAAATACCATCGCTCGTCCCCGACCGCCACTCATAAGGAAGGCAATCAATAAATAAATCATGCTCCGACTTCATCACATAACGGTTCACCATACGTGCATGCTACTGGAATCACAAACTTCAACACAAGTATCTCTCAAATTCACAACTACTCAACTAGCATGACTCTAATATCACCATCTTCATATCTCAAAACAATCATCAAGTATCAAACTTCACCAAGTATTCAATGCACTTTATATGAAAGTTTTTATTATATCCCTCTTGGATGCCCATCATATTAGGACTAAATTCATAACCAAACCAAATTACCATGCTGTTTAAGACTCTCAAATTATTATAAGTGAAGCGTGAGAGATCAAAATTTCTATAAAATAAAACCACCGCCGTGCTCTAAACAAATATAAGTGAAGCACTAGAGCAAATGACAAACTAGTCCGAAAGATATAAGTGAAGATCAATGAGTAGTCGAATAATTATGCAACTATGTGAAGACTCTCTAACATTTAAGAATTTCAGATCTTGGTATATTATTCAAGCAGAAAGCAAAACAAAAGAAAATAAAATGACGCTCCAAGCAAAACACATATCATGTGGTGAATAAAAATATAGCTCCAAGTAAAGTTACCGATGAACGAAGACAAAAGAGGGGATGCCTTCCGGGGAATCCCCAAGCTTAGGCTCTTGGTTTCCCTTGAATATTACCTCGGGGTGCCTTGGTCATCCTCAAGATTAGGATCTTGCCACTCCTTATTCCATAGTCCATCGAATCTTTACCCAAAACTTTAAAACTTCACAACACAAAACTTAGCAGAAAACACGTAAGCTCCGTTAGTATAAGAAAATAAATCACCACTTAGGTACTATTGTGAACTCATTCTAAATTCATATTGGTGTAATATCTACTATATTCCAACTTCTCTATGGTTCATACCCTCCGATACTACTCATAGATTCATCAAAATAAGCAAACAACACATAGAAAACAAAATCTGTCAAAAACAGAACAGTGTGAAGTAATCTGTATCAAACGTATACTTCTGGAACTCATAAATTCTCAAATAAATTAGTGGACAGGAGGAATTTGTCTATTAATCCTCTGCAAAAAGAATCAACTTAATATCACTCTCCAGTAAAAAAATGGCAGCTAATCTCGTGAGCGCTAAAGTTGTTGTTTTTTACAGCAAGATTGCAAAGACTTCCCCCAAGTTTTCCCAAAGGTTCTACTTGGCACAAACACTAATTAAAACATAAAACCACATATAAACAGAGGCTAGATGAATTATTTATTACTAAACATGAACAAAAATAAAATTGGCCTGCCTCCCAACAAGCGCTAACGTTTAACGCCTCTAGCTAGGCATGACGATTTCAATGATGCTCACATAAAAGATAAGAATTGAAACATAAAGAGAGCATCATGAAGAATATGACTAGCACATTTAAGTCTAACCCTCTTCCTATGCATAGGGATCTTGTGAGCAAACAACTTGTGGGAACAATAATCAACTAGCGTAGGAAGGCAAAACAAGCATAACTTTAAAGCTTTAAGCACATAAAGAGGAAACTTGGTATTATTGCAATTCCTACACGCATATATTACTCCCTCATAATAATTTTCAGTAGCATCATGAATTAATTCAACAATATAACCATCACATAAAGCATTCTTTTCATGATCTACAAGCATAGAAATTTTATTACTCTCCACATAAGCAAAATTCTTCTCTTTCAGAATAGTGGGAGTATCATAAAAGACTCGAATACTATAAATTGTTTCCACATTACAGGATTAATGTTCAGGAAAAGGGTAATCATAATCATGACAAGTTTTAATATAATCATCACTACTTTTTATAGCATAAGTGTCATCACAATAATCATCATAAGTAGCAACTATGTTCTCATCATAATCGATTGAAACCTCTTCCAAGATAGTGGAATCATTACTAAATAAAGTCATGACCTCTCCAAATCCACTTTCATAATTATCATAATAAGATTCTACATCCTCCAAAATAGTGGGATCATCACTTCCTAAAGTTGACACTCTTCCAAACCCACTTTCATCAATATAATCATTATAAATAGGAGGCATGCTATCATCATAATAAATTTGCTCATTAAAACTTGAGAGACAAAAAATATCATCTTCATCAAACATATCTTCCCCAAGGTTGTGGCTTTGCATATCATTAGCATCATGTATATTCAAGGAATTCATACTAACAACATCGCAATCATGCTCACCATACAAAGATTTAGTGCCAAACATTTTATGGATTTCTTCTTCTAGCACTTGAGCACAATTATCGGAATCCTTATTCTCATGAAAGATATTAAAAAGATGCAGCATATGAGGTACCCTTAATTCCATTTTTATGATTTTATTTTATATAAAATAAACTAGTGATAAAACAAGAAACTAAAAGATTTGATTCCAAGATCTAAAGATATACGTTCAAGTGCTAACCTCCCTGGCAACGGCGCCAGAAAGGAGCTTGATGTCTACTACACAACCTTCTTCCTGTACACGTCGTTGGGCCTCCAAGTGCAGAGGTTTGTAGGACAGTAGCAAATTTCCCTCAAGTGGATGACCTAAGGTTTATCAATCTGTGGGAGGTGTAGGATGAATATGGTCTCTCTCAAACAACCCTGCAACCAAATAACAAAGTGTCTCTTGTGTGCCCAACACACCCAATACAATGGTAAATTCTATAGGTGCACTAGTTTGGCGAATAGATGGTGATACAAGTGCAATATGGGTGATAGATATGAGTATTTGTAATCTTAAAATATAAAAACAGCAAGGTAACTAATGATAAAAGTGAGTGTAAATGGTATTGCAATGCTAGGAAACAAGGCATAGGGTTCATACTTTCACTAGTGCAAGTTCTCTCAACAATAATAACATAATTGGTTCATATAACTATCGCTCAACATGCAACAAAGAGTCACTCCAAAGTCACTAATAGCGGAGAACAATCGAAGAGATTATGGTAGGGTACGAAACCACCTCAAAGTTATCCTTTCTAATCGATCTATTCAAGAGTCTGTAGTAAAATAACACAAAGCTATTATTTTCCGTTCAATCTATCATCGAGTTCGTACTAGAATAACACCTTAAGACACAAATCAACCAAAACCCTAATGTCACCTAGATACTCCCATGTCACCTCAAGTTTCCATGGGTATGATTATACGATATGCATCACACAATCTCAGATTCATCTATTCAACCAACAGAAAGTACTTCAAAGAGTGCCCCAAAGTTTCTACCGAAGAGTCAAGACGAAAACGTGTGCCAACCCTTATGTAACAGTTCACGAGGTCACAGAACTCGCAAGTTGATCACCAAAACATACATCAAGTGGACCACGTGATATCCCATTATTACCACAGATAAGCACATGCAAGACATACATCAAGTGTTCTCAAATCCTTAAAGACTCAATCCGATACGATAACTTCAAAGGGAAAACTCAATTCATCACAAGAGAGTAGAGGGGGAGAAACATCATAAGATCCAAATATAATAGCAAAGCTCGCGATACTTCAATATCGTGCCGACTCAAGAACATGAGAGAGAGAGAGATCAAACACATAGCTACTGGTACATACCCTCAGCCCCGAGGGTGAACTACTCCCTCCTCGTCATGGAGAGTGCCAGGATGATGAAGATGGCCACCAGAGAGGGATTCCCCCTCTGTCAGGATGCCAGAACGGGTCTAGAATGGTTTTCGCTGGCTACGGAGGCTTCTGGCGGCGGAACTCCCGATCTATTCTGTTCCCCGATGTTTTTAGGGTATATGGACATATATAGGCGAAAGAAGTCGGTCAGGGGAGCCACGAGGGGCCCACGAGGTAGGGGGCGCGCCCAGGGGGGCAGGCGTGCCTCCCTGCCTTGTGGCCACCTCAAAGCTTCCCCGACGTCTACTCCAAGTCTCCTGTATTGCTTTCATTCCAAAAATAACTCTCCTGAAGGTTTCATTCCATTTGGACCCCGTTTGATATCCCTTTTCTTCGAAACACTGAAATAGGCAGGAAAACAACAATTTGGGATGGGCCTCCGGTTAATAGGTTAGTCCCAAAAATAATATAAAAGTGTTTATTAAATCCCATAAACATCCAAAACAGATAATATAATAGCATGAAACAATCAAAAATTATAGATACGTTGGAGACGTATCAACGAAGACGAAAGAGGGGATGCCTTCCGGGGCATCCCCAAGCTTAGGCTTTTGGTGGTCCTTGAATTTTACCTTGGGGTGCCTTGGTCATCCCCAATCTTAGGCTCTTTCCACTCCTTGTTCCAAAATCCATCAAATCTTTACCCAAAAACTTGAAAACTTCACAACACAAAACACTACAGAAAATCTCATGAGCTCTGTTAGTATAAGAAAGAAAACCACCACTTTAAGGTACTGTAATGAACTCATTATTTAGTTATATTGGTGTTAAACCTACTTTATTCCAACTTCTCTATGGTTCATACCCACCGATACTTGCCATAGATTCATCAAAATAAGCAAACAACACATGAAAAACAGAATCTGTCAAAAACTGAACAGTCTGTAGTAATCTGTAAGTTTCAAATACTTCTGTAACTCCAAAAATCCTGAGAAATTAGGACATCGTAACTAATTAGTATATTGATCTACTGCAGTTGGAATTAGTATTTTATCGCTCCCTGGTAAAAAACGAAAATTATTCTCGTGAGCGCATACTTTCTGTTTTTTTCAGCAAGATCAAACAATAATCATCCAAGAAGATTCTAAAGGCTTTACTTGGCACAAACACTAATTAAAACCTGAAAAACACAATCATAACAGAGGATAGATGATTTATTTATTACTAAACAGCAACAAAAAGCAAGGAACAAAAATAAAATTGGGTTGCCTCCAAACAAACGCTATCGTTTAACGCCCTAGCTAGGCATAGAAACTGGAATAGATCTAGGTATTTTCATTTTTGGTATGCAATCCATATGTGGCTCTCATAATAGATTCATAAGGTAATTCAATTTTCTTTCGAGGAAAGTGTTCCATGCCTTTCCTTAATGGAAATTGGAATCTAATATTTCCTTCTTTCATGTCAATAATTGCACCAACCATTCTAAGGAAAAGTCTACCAAGAATAATAAGACATGTAGGATTGCAATCTATATAAAGAACAATGAAATCTATGGGCACATAATTCCTATTTGCAACAATAATAATATCATTAATCATTCCCATAGGTTTCTTAATGGTGGAATCCGCAAGATGCAAATTTAAAGAACAATCATAAAATTCACGGAAACCTAACACATCACACAAAGTTTTTGGAATCGTGGAAACACTAGCACCCAAATCACATAAAGCATAGCATTCATGATCTTTAATCTTAATTTTAATAGTAGGTTACCACTCATAATAAAGTTTTCTAGGGATAGAAACTTCCAATTCCGGTTTTTCTTCATGGGATTGCATTAAAGCATCAACGATATGTTTGGTAAAAGCTTTGTTTTGATCATAAGCATGAGGAGAATTTAACACAGATTGCAACAAGGAAATACAATCTATTAAAGATCAATTATCATAATTAAATTCCTTAAAATCCAAAATAGTGGGTTCATTGCAATGTAAAGTTTTAACCTCTTCAATCCCACTCTTACCAATTTTTGCATCAAGATCTAAAAACTTCGAATCATTGGGACGCCTTCTAACTAAAGTTGACTCATCTGTAGTCCCATATTTATAAAGATTCATATTGGAAAACAAAGACTTAATAGGAGACACACCAATCACTTTTAGATCTTCATCTTTATTATCATGAAAACTAGAAGAACACGCTTTCACAAAGCAATCTTTTTTAGCACGCACCCTAGCGGTTCTTTCTTTGCACTCATCAATGGAAATTCTCATGGCTTTGAGAGACTCGTTGATATCATGCTTAAGTGGCATAGATCTAAGTTTCAAAGAATCAATATCAAGAGAAATCCTATCCACGTTCCTAGCCAACTCATCAATCTTAAGCAATTTTTCTTCAAGCAAGCATTGAAATTATTTTGCGAATTCAAAAATTCTTTAACACTACTCTCAAAATCAGAGGGCACCTTATTTAAATTTCCATAAGAATTGTTGTAGGAATTACCATAATTATTAGAGGAATTACTAGGAAACGGTCTAGAATTAAAGTTTCCTCTATATCCGTTGTTACCATAATTGTTCCTACCAACAAAATTCACATCCATAGATTCATTATTGTTCTCAATCAAAGTGGACAAAGGAATATCATTAGGATCAGAAGAAGCACTCTTATTAGCCAACAATTTCATAAGTACATCCATCTTTCTACTCAAAACATTAATCTCTTCAATAGGAGGAACTTTTTTACTAGTGGATCAGAAGAAGCTATTTAGATGGGTAGCGGCATCTTCACTAGGAAGGCCAGAAAATTAATCTTTCATAACAAGATTCAACAAAGCAGTTTTGATTTCACAAAATTCAGCATTGGTAGTAGGAGCAATCGGAGTGCGAATAAAATCATTATTGTTGGTATTGGAAAAGTCACATAATTTGCTATTATCTTGAGCCATCGTGACAAACAATCAATCCAACACACAAGCAAACAAGAGGAAAGCGAAAAGAGACGAACGAAAATGGGCGAATAAAATGGCAAAGGTGAAGTGGGGGAGAGGAAAACTAGAGCCAAATGGCAAATAATGTAATGCGAGGGATAAGAGTTTGTGATGGGTACTTGGTATGTTTTGACTTGAGCGTAGATCTCCCCGGCAACGGCGCCAGGAATCCTTCTTGCTACCTCTTAAGCATGCGTTGGTTTTCCCTTGAAGAGGAAAGGGTGATGCAACAAAGTAGCGTATGTATTTCCCTCAGTTTTTGAGAACCAAGGTATCAATCCAGTAGGAGACTACATGCAAATCGCCTAGTACCTGCACAAAAAATAAGAACCTTGCAACCAACGCGATAAAGGGGTTGTCAATCCCTTCACGACTGAGGGAGTTCGGGATTAGGGGGTCTCCGAACAGCCGGAATCTATCCTTTGGCCGGACTGTTGGACTATGAAGATACAAGATTGAAGACTTCGTCTCGTGTCTGGATGGGACTCTACTTGGCGTGGAAGGCAAGGTAGGCAGTACGGATATGGATATATCCTCCTTTGTAACCGACCTTGTGTAACCCTAGCCCCCTCCGGTGTCTATATAAACCGGAGGGTTTTAGTCCGTAGGACAACATACAATCATACCATAGGCTAGCTTTTAGGGTTTAGCCTCTCCGATCTCATGGTAGATCAACTCTTGTAATACTCATATCATCAAGAATAAATCAAGCAGGACGTAGGGTTTACCTCCATCAAGAGGGCCCGAACCTGGGTAAAATGTCGTCTTCCCTGCCTCCTGTTACCATCCGCCTTAGACGCACAGTTCGGGACCCCGTACCCGAGATCCGCCAGTTTTGACACTGACATTGGTGATTTCATTGAGAGTTCCCCTGTGTCGTCGCCGTTAGGCTTGATGGCTCCTACGATCATCGATAGCGATGTAGTCCAGGGTGAGACTTTTCTCCCCGAACAGATCTTTGTGTTCGGCGGCTTCGCACTGCAGGCCAACTCGCTTGGCCATCTGGAGCAGATCGAGAGTTACGCCCCTGGCCACCAGGTCAGGTTTGGAAGCTTGAACTACATGGCCGATATCCGCGGAGACTTGATCTTCGAAGGATACGAGCCTCTGCCTGGTGCGTCACACGGTCACGATGTGTACGATTTAGCTCTACCATCGGACAGTGTTCAGGAGATCGCACCGACAGTCGCTCCGACCCTCAATTCGGACCCAGTTGCACCGTCCATGGACGGGTGGATGGACCCCGCCACGGAGGCCTTATCCTCAGCGGTGATCGAGCCGAACATCGACCTTACCTTGCATGAGAGCCGTGTTGTCAAACTACCGGACCCTTCTCCGGCCACGGACTCCGAACCGCCTGCGCCCGTTCCTAGCGAATCCGATTGGGCGCCGATCATGGAGTTTACCTCCGCGGATATTTTTCAGCACTCGCCCTTTGGCGACATACTATACTCATTAAGGTCTCTCTCCTTGTCAGAAGGATCCTGGCCGAACTATGTCCGGCAGGATTGGGGTGCGGATGACGAAGAAATTCGCTGCCCACCCACCACCCACTTAGTAGAAATTGTCGATGACTTAACCGACATGCTCGACTTCGACTCCGAAAACATCGACGGTGTGGACGACGATGCGGGGGGCGAAGAGGAACCAATGCCCATAGGGCACTGGACAGCCACCTCATCATACGATATATACATGGTGGACACACCCAAAGAAGGCAATGACGACGAGACAACGGAGGATGACCCCTCCAAGAAGCAACCCAAGCGCCGACGTCAGCAGCGCCGCTCTAAGTCCCGCCAAAGAAAAAGTGGTGATACCGGCACAGGAGATAATAGCACTCCAGATAGTGCCAAAGATGGCAACAATCCCCCCAGCATGATTTAGGGCAGGAGGAGGGAGAAGCCAGCCCTCCCGAGAGAGCAGAAGATGAAGAGGAGGAGGATGATGATAATTACATGCCTCCCTCCAAAGATGAGGCAAGCCTCGACGATGACGAATTCCTCGTGCCATGACAAATTGCCTTAAGAAAAAGCAGCAGCAGCTTCAAGCTGATCAAGATTTGCTAGCTGACAGATGGACTGAAGTCCTTGCGGCCGAGGAATATAAACTCGAACGCCCCTCCAAGAGTTACCCAAAATGCAGGTTGCTACCCCGAGTGGAGGAAGAAACATATGACGCGGATGATCGGCCACCTCGTGGCCGCGACAGAGAGGCATTCCAGCCAAAAGCTCAGCCTGCACCTCGACGCCATTCAAATAAAAAGGCATGGGGAAATACGCCAGACCTGCGAGACGTATTGCAAGACAAAGAAAAACATGCAAGATCGATCTACGGATCACGAGGGCGCGCCACTATGCGAGACGATACTCGTTACGCCGGATACAGTAAAAGTAAATCCGGCCGGGCCGAGCACAGCGGGCAAGACTCATTGGAGTTGCGTCGCGATATAGCCCAGTATAGAGGCGCCGCGCACCCCTTATGCTTCACAGACGAAGTAATGGATCATCAAATCCCAGAGGGTTTCAAACCCGTAAATATAGAATCATACGACGGCACAACAGATCCTGGAGTATGGATCGAGGATTTCCTCCTGCATATCCACATGGCACTCGATGACGATCTACATGCCATTAAATACCTCCCACTCAAACTCAAAGGACCAGCTCGGCATTGGCTCAATAGCTTGCCAGCAGAGTCCATTGGCTGTTGGGAAGATCTGGAAGCTGCATTCCTCGACAACTTTCAGGGCACTTATGTGCAACCACCAGATGTTGATGACTTGAGCCACATAATCCAGCAGCCAGAGGAATCGTCCAGGCAATTCTGGACACGGTTCCTAACAAAGAAAAGCAAATCATCGACTGTTTGGATGCGGAGGCCCTAGCAGCTTTCAAGCACAACATCCGTGATGAGTGGCTAGCCCGACACCTTGGTCAGGAAAAGCCGAAATCTAGGGCAGCCCTCACGACACTCATGACCCGCTTTTGTGTGGGAGAAGACAGCTGGCTGGCTCGCAGTAATAACATAGCAAAGAACCATGGTACTTCGGATACCGAGGACGGCAATAGCAGGTCACCTCGCAACAAACATAAGCGCCGCATTAACAACAACAATACCGAGGATACGACAGTCAATGCCGGATTCAAAGGCTCTAAACCCGGTCAGCAAAAAGAGCCATTCAAAAGACGCACTCTGGGCCCGTCCGGTTTGGACCATATACTCGATCGCTCATGTCAAACACACGGTACCCCCGACAAGCCAGCCAATCACACCAACAGGGATTGTTGGGTGTTCAAGCAGGCCGACAAGTTAAATGCCGAAAACAAAGACAAGGGGCCACATAGCAATGACGAGGAAGAGCCCCAGCAGCCGAACATCGGAGGAGAGAAGAGGTTCCCCCCACAAGTGCGGACAGTGAACATGATATATGCAACCCACATCCCCAAGTGGGAGCGGAAGCGTGCGCTCAAGGACGTATATGCGTTGGAGCCAGCCGCCCCAAAGTTCAACCCATGGTCCTCCTGTCCGATCACCTTCAATCGCAGGGACCACCCCACTAGTATCCATCATGGCGGATTTGCCGCACTGGTCCTAGACCCAATCATTGACGGATTTCACCTCACTCAAGTCCTTATGGATGGAGGCAGCAGCCTGAACCTGCTTTACCAGGACACAGTGTGCAAAATGGGTGTAGACCCCTCAAGGATCAAACCCGCAAAACGACCTTTAAAGGCGTCATACCAAGTGTAGAGGCCCATTGCATAGGCTCAGTCACACTGGAAGTGGTCTTCAGATCCCCGGATAACTTCCAAAGCGAAGAGTTAATCTTCGACATAGTCCCGTTCTGCAGTGGTTATCATGCACTGCTCAGGCGAACCGCATTTGCGAGACTCAATGCGGTACCGCATTATGCATACCTCAAGCTCAAGATGCCACGACCTCGAGGGGTCATTACAGTTAATGGAAACACAGAGCGCTCTCTCCAAACGGAGGAGCACATTGTGGCCCTCGCAGGAGAAGCGCAAAGCAGCCTTTTAAGGCAATCCACTAGTTCGGCGATTAAGGACCCGGACAACTTCAAGCGCGCCCGGAGTAATCGGCAACAAGACCGCCCGGCATGTTCCGAGCTTACATTGTAATGCGGCCCCCACCCCAGCCCCGGCCAAATAGCGAAATCAGTGCCGCGCGTACAAAATTACGCATTGAAAATACCATGGGCATAGGTGGGGAGGGGGCACGACTACGGCACGCCCCAAGATGCGGCTTAACCGCACCAGGGGCTTCACACTTTATTATTTTTCTCTCTTTCAGGACTTTAATCTTTGGAAACCCTGTCCGGCAGTATGATTGCCGAACACATGATGCAGCAACCAAGGAGGTAGAAAGCTACGTCGCACCATGGAATTTCCAGGTGGATTACGATAACAAATACTTGCTTTAATGCCATTCCTCAGCTTGCCCTTGGAAGGGACATGTCAAATAGTCCTACTCTTTGCTTATCGCACTATCTGTATCATTCTGCTTTAACGCACCTTTTTCAATAAACAATACATAGCATTAAGACTATTATTGCGTTCTTCTTATAAACTAACTGTCATGATAAGGCGAGAGACTGGTCGCTGTTCGAGAGGTTTTTGAGTCCTTAAAGACTTATGCCGCTTAGAGAGAGAAGTCGGCCCTGTCCGGCTTAAGGCGTGTATCACGCCCTGAATTCGGCCTTCCGAACACTAGGGGCTTTGCTGAAATTTAAAATTATAGAATTCTATGGCTAAGTGAGAGTGATAATGCATTATAGTCTGATTGCCTTGTTCGTTGTGCTGAGCACCTCCCTTGAAGGACCCAAAAATGGGAACAAGAGTGCTCAGGTTTATCCCGAACACCCCAGCACTCGTGGCATGGGGGCAGAAGCTGACGACTAGCCATCTCTCAGATTTGATAAACAGCCAAACAGAAGGTAATATTTTAAATTCAAACAAGCGTTGCATAGCGCATATGAACAAGTTTTCATGAATACAGGATTACACGAGCGAGTTCACTCAAATATTATATCTTTCATACACTCGTCCGCTACAAGACGAGCACCCTTCAGGACACCCTCATAGTACATCTCAGGGTGGCGATGCTCCTTGCCCTGCGGCGGCCCCTCCTTTACCAGCTTCACAGTGTCCATCTTGGCCCAGTGCACCTTCGCACGAGCGAAAGCCCGGCATGCACCTTCGATGTAGACGAACCGCTTGATGACTTCCAGCCAGGGGCAGGCATCCGCGAGCCGCCTCACCTGGCCGAAGTAGCTGTTGGGGAGGGCGTTGCCAGGCCACATCCGGACTATAAAGCCCTTCATGTCCTGTTCGACCGCCTTGTGCAGCTCGACCAGTTGCTTCAGCTGGTCGCTCAGAGGCACCGGGTGTTCGGTCTCAGTATATTGAGACCAGAACAGCTTCTCCGTTGAGCTTCCCTCCTCAGCCTGGTAAAACTGTGCGGCATCCGACACGCTGCGGGGCAAATCTGTGAATGCTCCTGGAGAGCTCCGGATTCGGGTAAGTAACAAGTAATTTACTTTCACATGCTTGCTTTTCATATAGAATGCCTTACCCACCGCTATCTTCTTCATCGCATCAGTCTCTTGGAGGGTCTTTTGGGCTTCGGCCTTGGCATTCTTTGCGCTCTCGAGGGCCGCGGCAAGCTCGGACTCTCGCGTCTTCAAGTCAAGCTCCAACGCCCCGTGCTTTGTCACGAGAGCATGGAGCTCTTGCTGCACCTCGCCCACGCGAGCCTCCTGCCTTTCCCTCTCGGTGCGCTCCTTGGCCGCTTTATTTTCGGCCTCGGATAGCGCTTGCTTCAGGGTCGCCACCTCGGTCGTGGCCCCTAGCAAATTTACGGTGATCCTGTCATTTTGCAATCGCATTCTTTTTATATATCCATAGACTAGGTGCTATTTACCTTTGTTCTCCTCGAGCTGCCTCTTAGCAAGGCCGAGCTCTTTCTGGGACCCTTGGAGGTCCTGCTTCAGTACGGCGACCTCCGCAGTCAGTGCGGCAGAGGCCAGCAGCAAAGCCTGCATACGCATATAGACACACTTATATTAGACTCCTGCGATATTGTTTGATCCTCTGTTTGGCTTTTCTTTGTGAACACCGAACAGAGCATCAGGGGCTACTGTCTATGCGGTAATATTTTCCTACATATTAAAAACTTCCCTCAAAGCCTGTTAGAAGGCTGGCACAGGTTTCAGTCAGTCCGCTCTTAGCGGACTGAACCTTCTGGACTACCGCACTCATAATAGTGCGGTGCTCCTCCTCGATGGAAGCGCTGCGAAGCGCTCCCAGCAGATTATCCGGTGCCTCTGGATGGACAGAGGTCACCGGCACAGGCGTCTTGCCCCTCTTGGAAGGAGGCCGCCTGCCCGAGTCCGGAACCACTGGAGGTTCCGGCGCGGTGTTCGGCTGAGGGCCGAACTCGGAGCCCTCGGGGGCCTTGCTCCCTCTGCTCCTGGAGTCCGGAAGGTCGCCTTGAGGCACCTCCAGGACTGTCTCCCCTCGACCCAGTGCCTCTTGAGACAACACCTCGGCATTTTTCGTAGGGCAAGGGGAGGTGGTGGTCGGAAGTGGATCGCTATCCATATCCGACGAGTCTAGGGAGCCGTTCGACGAAGATACGTCGATACGGGCTCAGGGCGGTCTCCATAATCACAATTCGGCATTAGGAGAAGCAGTGCGACAAAGGAATGCTATGAGTTACTCTGGTATCCGAATACTTACGACTTCGCGAGGGGCTTGGCCTGAGCAGCCACTCGTCTTCGCCTCCGGCGGCGGTGGTGGAACTGTCCGGAAGGAGAGTCCTTCCCTTCTTGGACCCTTCGGCCTACCCAGTTGGGGCGGCCTTCCTTTTCTTGTCTCCCCCAACTGGAGGCGGAGCATCTTCATCTTCCTCCTCGTCTTCGTGGGAGGAGTGCACCGAGGAGTCATCGGAGGATGAGTCTGATATCACCTGGCACCGGGAACTCTTTCGGGTTCCCTTGGCCTTATTGGTCTTCTCCGTCACCTTGTAAGGAGCCGGAGTCAGCATCTCCGTCAGGAGAGCATCCGCAGTGCCTTCAGGCAGAGGGGCCGAACAGTTGATCTGCTTCGATGCCTCCACCCAGTCCTGTCAAAGGCATGGGAGCTCAGACCTTGCACCTGGTTAACCAATGGGAAGTAAATATCCTACCATATGTACAGAACTTACCGGATTTGCAGGGCCCTTCGCGCTAAGCCCGGGTCCTCGGTGTGAGAGAGGGAGGGACCTCGGCGCCCTTAAACAGCACCCTCCAGATGTCTTTATGCGCCGTGTTGAAGAGCTCGCTCAGAGTCTGGTGCTGGGCAGGGTCGAACTCCCATAAGTTGAAATCCCGTTGTTGACACGGGAGGATCCAGCGGAAGAGCATGACCTGGACTATGTTGAAAAGCCTGAGTTTTTTGCTTGTCATGTTCCGGATACATTTCTGGAGTCCTTCCAGCTCTACCGAGGAACCCCAGGGCAGGCCCTTCTCCTTCCAGGAAGTGAGCCGCATGGGGAATCCGGATCGAAACTCGGGGGCCGCCACCAGTTTGTGTCGCGCGGCTCGGTGATGTAGAACCACGCTGATTGCCACCCCATTATGGTCTCCACGAAGGAGCCTCCAATCCATATAACATTGGGCATCTTGCCCACCATGGCTCCGCCGCATTCTGCTTGTTGGCCTCCCACCACCTTCGGCTTGATATTATAGGTCTTCAGCCATAGGCCGAAGTGAGGCCGGATGCGGAGGAAAGCCTCACAGACGACGATGAACGCCGAAATGTTGAGGATGAAGTTCGGGGCCAGATCATGAAAGTCCAGCCCGTAGTAGAACATGAGACCACAGACGAATGGATGAAGGGGAAACCCCAGTCCGCAGAGGAAGTGGTGGAGGAAAACTACCATCTCATGAGGTTCCAGGGTAGGAACGATCTGCCCCGCAGTAGGGAGCCAATGCACGATATTCGCGGCTAATTATCCGGCGCCGCGCAGCTTTTTGATGTGCCCCTCCATAACGGAGGAAGCCATCCATTTTCCCCCCGCTCCGGACATGTTTGGAGAAGATTGAGGGGAAGGATGTGGACTTGGGCGTTGGAGCTCGAGTGCGCAAGAACGGATGAGCAAGGAGGAAGAAGGCGTGGGTAGAGAAAGGTTAAACCTTATCCCTTTATAAGGGTGGCCGAAACTATGCACCCCCACTAGCCTGGTAAAACTCGCTTATCCCCCAAGCGCCATAATCGATGGCGCGGTTGGGTTACCCATGCCCGTATTGATGAGAATCCCGTAATAAGGGGAACACGATCTCTGCTTTGACAAGATGTGTCAAGAAACTGCCTCACGCTATGTGCGGGGCTAGTTAAAGAAAAATGGTTTGAATAATCGCCGAGCCATGGCATGATGTCATGTTGCCTAAACGTGTCAGCAGATTAGATTTGTGGAAATATTATTCTCTCTACGGTGGTATGTGGAACTTATTTTGCAGGGTTGGACACTATCCTTTTATTTGAACTCTTCTGTGGTATATCCGGAGGAGGAACCCGCCTTGCAATGCCGAAGACAACACTGCATGCCGGACTCGTCGTAATTGAAGCCTGGTTCAGGGGCTACTGAGGGAGTCCGGGATTAGGGGGTCTCCGGATAGCCGAACTCTATCCTTTGGCCGAACTGTTGGACTATGAAGATACAAGATTGAAGACTTCGTCTCGTGTCCGGATGGGACTCTACTTGGCGTGGAAGGAAAGCTAGGCAGTACGCATATGGATATCTCCTCCTTTGTAACCGACCTTGTGTAACCCTAGCCCCCTCCGGTGTCTATATAAACCGGAGGGTTTTAGTCCGTAGGACAACATACAATCATACCATAGGCTAGCTTTTAGGGTTTAGCCTCTCCGATCTCGTGGTACATCAACTCTTTTAATACTCATATCATCAAGAATAAATCAAGCAGGACGTAGGGTTTTACCTCCATCAAGAGGGCCCGAACCTGGGTAAAGCGTCGTGTTCCCTGCCTCCTGTTACCATCTGCCTTAGACGCACAGTTCGGGACCCCCTACCCGAGATCCGCCGGTTTTGACACCGACAACGACCACTTGCAAAAGTGAGATCTGATAAAGATAATAAGATAAATATTTTTAGTATTTTTGTTGCATAGATTGGAAAATAAAGATTGCAAAATAAATACTAAACTAGAATTGTAGATCGGAAACTTATATGATGTAAAGTAGACCCGCGGGCCATAGGTTTCACTAGTGGCTTCTCTCATGATAGCATATATTATGATGGGTGACAAATTACTGCCGAGCAATTGATAGAAAAGCGCATAGTTATGATGATATCTAATGCAATGATCATGAATATAGGCATCATGTCCGTGTCAAGTAGACTGAAACTATTCTGCATCTACTACTATTACACCACACATCGACCGCTATCCAGCATGCATCTAGAGTATTAAGTTCATAAGAATGGAGTAACGCATTAGGCAAGATGACATGATGTAGAGGGATAAACTCAAGCAATTTGATATAAAGCCCATCCTTTTATCCTCGATGGTAACAATACAATACGTGCCTTGCTGCCCCTACTGTCACTGGGAAAGGACGCCGCAAGATTTAACCCAAAGCTAAGCAGTTCTCCCACTGCAAGAAAGATCAATCTAGTAGGCCAAACCAAACTGATAATTCGAAGACACTTGCAAAGATATCAAATCATGCATAAAATAATTCAGAGAAGAATCAAATATTGTTCATAGATAAACTTGATCATAAACCCACAATTCATCGGATCTCGGCACACACACCGCAAAAAGTATTACATCGAATAGATCTCCAAGAACATCGAGGAGAACTTTGTATTGAGAACGAAAGAGAGAGAAGAAGCCGTCTAGCTAATAACTATGGACCCGAAGGTCTGTGGTAAACTAATCACACATCATCAGAGAGGCTATGGTGTTGATGTAGAAGCCCTCCGTGATCGAATCCCCCTCCGGCAGATCGCTAGAAAAGGTCCCCAAATGGGATCTCATGGGTACGGAAGGTTGCAGCAGTGGAAAAGGTGTTTCATGGCTCTCCCCGATGGTTTCAGGGTATAAGAGTATATATAGGCGTAAGAAGTAGGTCGGTGGAGCTGCAAGGGTCCCACAAGGGTGGGGGGCGCACCGCCCTACCTCATGGCCGCCTCGTTGCTTCCTTGACCTCCACTCCAAGTCTCCTGGATTGCGTTTGTTCCAAAAAAGATCCTCATGAAGGTTTCATTCCGCTTGGATTCCGTTTGATATTCCTTTTCTGCGAAACACTGAAATAGGCAAAAAAAACAACAATTTGCACTAGGCCTTTGGTTAATAGGTTAGTCCCAAAAATAATATAAAAGTGCATATAGCCCATTAAACATCCAAAACAGATAATATAATAGCATGGAACAATAAAAAATTGTAGATACGTTGGAGACGTATCATATGACCACAAATAAAATGGCAACGGATAATACGACGACAAATTTACAATGGCATAGATAATTATTGTCTTACATATTCCGGATAATTTAAAACGCCACATGCGGAAAAGCCCGGAAGATACGGGGTAAGAGAATAAGGAAATTGCAGACAACGATCTTGGTCGCTACTGTCTCTACTCATCGATGGATCGCCGGGCGGCGAAATCCTCCAGCTCCTTCCTCAATTCCTCATGACTTTGCTTGAAAGCAGCCAAAGATCCCCTCACCTCCTGCTTACGCTTGATCCAGAGCTTCCTCAAGCCACCCAGCAATTCGATGACGACCGCTTTCAGCGTCATCTCCGAGGCACTGCTATACTCATGCAACATCTTCCAGCCGGTGGCCTCCTCCTCCTTCTTGGTGACCAACTTGAGGAGCTTCGCATTGTCACCCATGAGTTGCTGGACGAGGCCGGTCGCCTTGTCAGTGAGGCATCGCTGATCTTGAGCAGCTTCATCAAGCCGTCGACCAGCTCCTGATGCGTAGTGACGCCAGCAAGAATGTCATCGTTGTAGGCAAAGGACATTAGGAATGCCGGCTCGTCGCGATGGCTGACACCGCGAATGCGCTTGTGAGAGCCCTTGTGTGCCCGTGAGAGCTCGTTCCAGGGCTCCGCGGCGCGCCAACACATCTCTACTGCGGCCGCGGCGGGACCTCTCTAGTGCTTCCGCGACCTTGGTCTTTGCTGCCTGGTTATATGTTCACCCTAAACTCCTCCTACCGGTCATGGCAGAATGACTTGACAGAAAAAACCAGTTTTGTGGGTGATGAGGAGAGGAACTGTGAAGTAATTTTCGAGTGGGTGGTTTTTATAGCCCGGTGCTAAGTGTGAACACATTTTAGTTTGATAGTTGTGAACAGATTTGCAATTACTTATTGCGTTGTAATCAGCAATGTGACGAGAAACAAGGTCAAAATTTATTGATGGCAGAAGGTTGACCATGTGGTTGCTCGCCGTTGAGGCGGCCGCGGCGTGCTCCGCTCTGGCATCCCTGCGCGCGCTCTTCTCGCTGTTGAGGCAAAGTTACAATGGCAATGGTTAATAATTCTTAATAATTGTCTTACATATTCAGGATAATATAAAATGCCAAATGCAGCAAGGCCCAGAACACTCATGACCTACATATGCATACAATTATAATAAAATATAAGCTAAAAGGCTGAGCTGGCGGCCTTCCGACGATGGTCTTATCGGACTCCATGATCAGCACAGCACCCTTGTGGCCGTTCACTCCAAGTGTCCTGACCCGCCTCCGCCTACGGAGCTGCTGGCGCTGGGAGGCTCTTGGGGCTGCTGGGCCTCTTCCAAAAGAGTTTGACAGCGTGCAATCGCGCGTATGACAATGATACATCTCCAACGTATCTATAATTTTTGATTGTTCCATGCTATTATATTATCTGTTTTGGATGTTTAGTGGGCTTTAATATACCTTTTTATATTATTTTTGGGACTAACCTACCAACCAAAGGCCCAGTGCAAATTGTTATTTTTTTCCTATTTGTAGTGTTTCGCAGAAAAGGAATACCAAACGGAATGAAACCTTCGGGAGAGTTATTTTTGGAACAAACGCAATCCAGGAGACTTGGAGTGTACGTCAAGGAAGCAACGAGGCGGCCACGTGGTAGGAGGGCGCGCCCCACCCTCGTGGGCCCCTCGTGGCTCCACCGACCTACTTCTTTCGTCTATATATACTCATATACCTCGAAAACATCCGAGAGCACCACGAAACCCTATTTCCATTGCCGCAACCTTCTGTACCCGTGAGATCCCATCTTGGGGCCTTTTCCGACACTCTGCCGGAGGGGGAATCGATCACAGAGGGCTTCTACATCAACACCATAGGCTCTCCGATGATGTCTGAGTAGTTTACCACAGACCTTCGGGTCCATAGTTATTAGCTAGATGGCTTCTTCTCTCTCTTTGGATCTCAATACAAAGTTCTCCTCGATCCTCTTGGAGATCTATTCGATGTAATTCTTTTTGCGGTGTGTTTGTCGAGATCCGACGAATTGTGGGTTTATGATCAAGATTATCTATGAACAATATTTGATTCTACTCTGAAATCTTTTATGCATGATTTAATATGTTTGCAAGTGTCTTCGAATTATCAGTTTGGTTTGGCATACTAGATTGATCTTTCTTGCAATGGGAGAAGTGCTTAGCTTTGGGTTCAATCTTGCGGTGTCCTTTCCGGGTGACAGCAGCAGCAAGGCACGTATTGTATTGTTGCCATTGAGGATAAAAATATGGGGTTTATATCATATTGCTTGAGTTTATCCCTCTAAATCATGTCATATTGCCTAATGTGTTACTCTATTCTTATGAACTTAATACTCTAGATGCATGCTGGATAGCGGTCGATGTGTGGAGTAATAGTAGTAGATGCAGAATCATTTCGGTCTACTTGTCGCGGACGTGATGCCTATATACATGATCATGCCTAGATATTCTCATAACTATGTGCTTTTCTATCAATTGCTCAACAGTAATTTGTTCACCCACCGTAGAATATGCTATCTTGAGAGAAGCCAGTAGTGAAACCTATGGCCCCCGGGTCTACCTTCCGTCATATTATTTTCCTATCTACTTGTTATTTCTGCCTCCTTTTATTTTTCTATCTTCATTTTCCAATCTATAAAAAAAATACCAAAAATATTTATCTTATTATCTCTATCAGATCTCACTTTCGTAAGTGACCATGAAGGGATTGACAACCCCTTTATCGCGTTGGTTGCGAGGTTCTTGTTTGTTTGTGCAGGTACGAGGGACTTGCTTGTAATCTCCTACTGGATTGATACTTTGGTTCTCAAAAACTAAGGGAAATACTTACGCTACTTTGCTACATCACCCTTTCCTCTTCAAGGGAAAACCAACACATGCTCAAGAGGTAGCAGACAACTCCACGGAACAGCTCCATTTCCATGTTTGTGGCCTGGTACAAATTCCGTCGATCACCTGCATCCTTAATATATCACGTCGGCGATGTTCTACTTCGTCAGGGACGTCAACTCCGCCAAGGATGCACTCAAGCCTGGCCACCACATCACCAGGATAGAGGTTGACACAGTCACCGTGGGCAATTATGAAACCGCAGTCTGCCTTTGTCTTGACCGAATTGCAGAAGTCCTTTGCCCATTCCTTGCATGGCATCAGACTCTCGATGAGCACTGGTGACGGTGGCTCTTCGGGTGGGTCGTCAATCATGCTGCCGAGCAGCTCTGGATCTTTTGCACGGTGGATGGCAAACTGCTCATCACACCTCCTTTGCAATATGTCAATTGTGCTCCCAAGGACTGTGACATTGATATCGCTGCCGATGGGCCATGGTGCCTGCACCAGCCGATGAAGCTCTTGCTCCCCAACCTGGTCCGGCTCGTTCTCCTTGCCGAAGATGTAACGCAGGTAGGCGTCGACGTCGAAGCTTTGGTCGTTGCCTGGCATGCTTGGAATAACTAATGGTAGATGGGTGAGGACTAGATCTTCGCAGAGTGTCGCGGTGGTGTGTTTCCACCTGGGTTATATTCAGCAAGTCGTTAGCTGGTGGAGGGAAACCAGTGAGGGAATAGGTGTGGATTTTACAAATCACCCATGTGGAGCGCGGGAAGCATTCGCTGGAGTGAGGGAAGACTAAGTGGAGCATACGCACAACCCGAATACCATATCCGGTGCCACGTGTTATTTATCACACATGTGTTAACATAAGGAAACATATGTGTAACTTACTAACCATCACACACGAGTACTCGCAGACGGATCGTGTGCGATACTCCTAGCCACCGCAAGCAACTAGTTTGCATTTTTAAAAGTTTTTTGTACACACAGAATCACACACGAACTAACTGTATTAATCGTCTGTGTTGTAATTTCTCGTCGCAAAGAGTTCATCCCAGTCGGCTGTTTGCCACGTATCACACACATCTTGTTAAGTTGAACCATTTCTGTTGCGTTCGCTAATTGAAAAGAGTTCGTCCGAGTGAACCGTATGCCCTATATCACAGACACCTTGATCTGGCTAACCGTTTATGTTGCACTCCCTAATAGCAAACGGTTCATCAGAGCGAACTGTATGCCGTATATCGCATACACATTGATATGACTGCCCGTTTATGTTGTTCTACGTCATCGCAAATAGTTCGAACGGGTTAACCGTGTGCCCTGAATCACACACGCAACTAAAATATGAACCATGTTTGATGGCTCCGCCATCGCAAACGTTTTGCACCTTTTTTCATGGTTTTTTACACCCCTGTTTGTGATTAATGCATCGCACACAGTTTCATCCAAGGGTCTCTGATCGTAGTGTCGCGTTAGCAGCATCCTGCAGTAGTAAATTAACTCAAATGGATTGGATGTGACTCTATTATTTCCAGCAAAAGAGCATCTCGAACGGTAGCCGGCAAATTTCCTCCCGCTTCCTTCCATGGAGGACGTCATCAAACGCAAGCGGCATACATTTTCACAACCCTAACCAACCAGATGAAATTTGTGCAAAAACGGACTGATTTCATATAAGCATGAAGGATTTCGTATAAAAAAGGCGGATCTTCATATGAACTAAGCGGTGCTAATCCGGCTCTCTTGGTATAATTAATACTCCCTCCGTCCGGAGATACATGTCCTAGAAATGGATGTATCTAGACTTATTTTAGTTATATATACATCCAATTTATCCTTTCTTAGAACAAATATTTCCCGCCAGCCGGAGAGGGAGTACCTAATCCAAATGGCCGCCCGCGGATCCCTTTGTCTTCTTCATGTCCGGCAGACACTTGCGGGGTCAACGAAGGTCCTCGGAAGAGACGAAGTAGCAAAGAGGCCACCTGAATGCGCAGTCGTCGCCTCGGTGGTTGCCTTCATGGGACCCAAGTGGTGGCGGCTTCCCGTGTTCCACTTCTCCTTGATGATGGCGGTAAGCACGGAGAAGCCGGCCACCGACTTGTCGCTCTCCATGCACCCGACTTCCGTCTCTGCCTGCATGGCGCTACCGCAAGCATGGGAGGCACGGCCGCATGCACGGGAGGCGCGCCCAGAGACATGGGAGGCGTGGCCACCGCAGACACTGGTGGCACAGTATGACACGACAGCGACGACGCCCATACCGGCGTGCTCGCCGCCGTGCCGGCATGGAGAAACTCGCCACTCCTCATCGAGCTGAACTAGAGCGGCGAATTGCTGAACCATGCGCCAGCTTGGGGCGGCAACTGGCTCCGTCGGGCCAAGAGGGGTTGGTGAAGCACCAAGATGCCTCGCCCATATCCGGAGGGCTCGGCGGGCCACCGAACCGGGTAGTATGCCGGAGAACGGCTCCTCGGAAGCCATCGGAAGAGTGGAGAAAATGGTGAAGGAGGAGGTGGGGGAGCGGCGGAGGGGTGTGATTTTTTCCCGCTGTCTGTCTGGCCTTGTTTAAATAGAGGGCAGACGGTAGGAGCTTGGCCGGTGTCTGGCCTCGTTTAAACTGAGGGCGGGCGGGAGGAGCTCGGCCGGTGTTGCGTTTAATTCCGGCCCACTCATGAATGGACATGTGGCTGGAGTAGGTTTCTCGGTTTGCATGTAGGTTTAACGGAGGGGTTTGATGAAGGCGAGGAGGCGTGCACAGCCGGGCGTGCAGTGGGTGATGCAGTACTATTCGATTTGACAGCGGGCGGCGCGGTTCCTGATACAGCTTTAATGCAGACGAGGGAGGGGTAGCGGTTCCTGAAATGTTGAACGACCAATGATGCATCCTCCTTCAATTAGCATCGTGAATGCATGAGGGAAGTAATGGGAGGAGGACCGGGAAAAGAGGTTGTACGATGTGAATGCAACGCAGTTTGCACTCATATAAAGGCGCCCTCCGTTCCAATGCATCTACTACATCGTACGCACCTAAGCATTTGCCTAAGCACCTACACTAAGCGCAAAAGTGCTCACTCCAGACCCATGGCAGCGATGCACGTGAGCGGCCAGCGGCTGTGCCAGATGGTTCACGACACCGGCCTGCGCCATGGCGCCGAGGATCGTCTCCATACTGTGTTGGCGAGCGGCTAGTGGATGGCCGCCGTCGACGCCAACTACGACTCTCAGTTGGACCAGATGATCGTTTCCACCACCAACGAGTTCACCATCCTCAAGAAGCTCGCGGACGACATCGCCGTACTCCTCTAGCACGCACGCCCGGGCTCCTCATTACCTGCCACCCTAATCATCCTCCATGTCCGAAACCTCTTTCAAGTACTGGTGGCCCTACAACTACCCGCCGACACCATGACGAATGTCCACTTGGAGGCCGCGCTCGCCGCAAGGCGCTTCGCCCTGCAAGAATTCGTTGACCTACACATCCATGTGTACGAGCAAATCATGTACATAGGTATCTACAAGGCTAGTGAGGACGCTATGATGTTGGCCTTCCTCAATCGGCTGGAAGCCTTGGATGCCTTTGCTGAGAAGCACCTTGATCTCGCCACAAAAGCCGCCGCTCCTTAGCCGCCGGTAGATGGCCCGACGCACTAAGTTGACGAGGAGGAGGTCGTACGTTGATGGATGCATCTTTCTTATTGCCTCCTGTAACCACCACTGTGATCGGATCATCATGGCCTTAATTCTTATTGTGCTATTGCATTCTCGTCCCAGTCAATACCGACATGTGCGATCCCCTTGCTTAATTATATGCATCACTGTAACTAGTACTCCATCCATCAATTTATAAGTTGTGCTTACCTTTTCCATCAACTTCGTGCAACGCATGGGCATCTTGCTAGAACCACTAGAACAAGTCAGACCGCATGTGACCAAACCGACGATGGGCCAACCTAGATACTACGTACCCTGCTTATCTGGTGGAAATAACCCCGCCCTAGCGTTTCCAATCGTTATTTCTATCAATCGATCGTGCTAAGGAGCAGAACCAAATGTTACAATTTATATATGTTTCTTTACTCCTACTCCTATAAAAGACTCAGTTGGTGATGGTGATGTGTCTTCCATCCGTCGTTTCTGACCATTAGATCTGCATCTAACGGTTGTGAGGTAAGTTGTGGCATTTTTGCAACAATAGCCCACTTCTCTGCTCCAATTTGCAGAAAACCCCTTATTATCTTGAAAGCAACCACAATCCTCCCTCACCTCATCAAAACAGCCCGAGAAAAATATTTTGAGTGAAAAATAATATATTAGGAGTATATCAAAAGAAGAGTGATTTCTTTCAAGTTTGTGAAGAAGTACTACTATTCTACTACTTTGGATCCGTCGCAACGCACGGGCACATTGCTAGTAAAAGGAAAAGGCATGTCGTGTTTGCGTCGCACCCCCACATGCCCGGGAATCGAGAGTTCTCCATGGCCCGTCCGGCACGCCATATAGCTAGGGAAGGCGTGTTGCCTAGCATTTTCACTTTCAAGTGGGACTGCCGTTGAGCAAACCGACTATTGGCAAACCGTACCCCGCCCGGCACCAAGTTGGAAAACAGAAACGAGGGGAAGATCTAGCTGTAGCACGGAAGCCAAGAAATTTGGTGTCAGATGGGGCTCGTTGATAGAGTAGGAGGTTTTCGTACTACTACTCCTA
Source organism: Triticum dicoccoides (assembly GCF_002162155.2). NCBI lineage: Eukaryota > Viridiplantae > Streptophyta > Magnoliopsida > Poales > Poaceae > Triticum > Triticum dicoccoides. Next base: position 390,672,362 of record NC_041380.1, read on the forward strand.
CTAGTACGAAGTTTGTACTAAAACTAGTACTACCACTATACAACTAGGTACGTGCATAGCACAACATTGTAGGAACAAAAAACAAGAAGATCTTGTTTTGGGTGATTTATCATTTTCCCAGTTAACGTAGTATGAATAATATGATGTGGGGGGCACCCATGAAGCTTATGTGGCTTGGTTGCATGGCTACGAAAGGATAGAGAAAAATAAATAGATAATATGTTTAGAGTGCACTCCACTAAATAGATATACGTTGGATCCATTGCAACGCACGGGCCGGCACATCTATACCCCTATATAGTGTGTGAATAACTTTGAAAGTTGGTCGTTGGATGAAGCCAATCTGACGGTACAAAGATGGCAAATTCGAGCACTACTGGTCGTCGGATATAATCTACATTCCACCAAATTCTGCCACCTGTAGAATCTTGAAGACTCCATGATTGAACATAAGCATAATACACAAACCTCAAAACACAAGCACTTCTCCTTTGTTCTAGAATCTTCCATATCTTAATTGCCCAAACTTTTTTTCAAAATGAATTTTCACTATTTGTTTTTACTTTATGCTTTACAATGCACAATTCCATGAATCTTAAAATAGATTTTTTATAAAACTAATTGATTTTGAACTAGATGAACTATAAGAATTAAATGAATATCTACATCATGCATATATGACTCAAAGCTTACATGCTATAGTGTGTTATTTATTCATAATTTGGTTACCAAATCTCATGCGTGCAATGCACATGTACCTTACTAGTCGGTAGTAGTAAGAAACAAATTCCGGGTTTGGCACGAGCTCGTACTGTGGGAGCACTACAAGGCCTGTCATAGGAGTTACATTTCCCTCTTGGGGCCCACGGGACCGAGCTTTAGTGGCTTAGTGCACTGGCCTATGATTCAATGACATGCAGACCTTAAAAGCGGCTAGCCCACATGTCATTCTCATGGTGGTGGCGTGGTTCGCGACTCACTTGTTTGTAGCAACCCAACCTCAAACGGTCAAGTCTCTGTGCTTCAGTGTCATCCCTGGATCGGTAATGCTGACACACATAGTACTCGAGGTTTTATAACAGAGTAGCAATCACACACTTATTGCATCGAATGTCTCAAAAGAGCACTTATTACAATAAATATGGCTTAAGGCCATCTAATACGATAACAGTGGAAGGCTTGGAAGATAAGTGAGTCCATCAACTCCAATGGCATAGCTGAGCTGCACGGCAACGACCTAACGAACCTTACTCCTCGTCTGAAAAGTCTGCAACATAATACGTTGCAGCCCGAAAACGGGTCAGCACATGGAATATGCTGGCAAAATAACACAGTAGAGCAAGAACAGAATAATGCTATCACTACATGCATATTTGGCTGGTGGAAAGCTCTATGGTTATAGTTTTTGCGAAAAGCCAATTTTCCCTACAACAAAGGAATAGATTTTATTTAACTATCATGGTAGTTGAAACATCATTGAGAAGGTTCCTCCAACTCAATCCCAATTAAAGTAATTAACAACCCAACAATATTATTTAGTAGTGATGAGATACTTATGATACTCCAAGTACTAGATACTCAAGATGTCCATAACCGGGGACACGGCTAACCATGACTAGTTTATACACTCTGCAGAGGTTTGCACACTTTTCCCCACAAGACTCGATCTCCTCCGTGGGATTTTCTCGCACTACATGGTGTTTTATAAACAGATGACCGATACACAGTCTTTAAGAAGCATTAACCCCTTACTACGTGCAGACCATACCAACCTACATCCCTCTACCTGCTGATCCGCCTCTTCGGGAGCTTCACGCAACTTACTCAACTATGCTAGAGCCCATAATAGCTTGTGGCTGCACATGGAAGTTTCTAGCATGAAAATATCTCAGTTCCCTTTGAGCCTGGGTGGCGAACCATATGATTATCACACGGGTACTCCGGGAAATCCTAGGACAACACTGGATTCCCAGGTGCCCAACAAACAATCCACCCAGACGTGTATTCGAGTTGTCACCTTAAGTTGAACCATTAATTAACAATCTCACATCTGTCATGGATTTCACTCACCCAAACCACGTCTACGACCATAGCATAGCAATATAAGCAATATGTAGAAGTAACTCTCAAGGTTTGAATATAACAGGGCTATAGGTTCTGCCTTAGCAACTACTTCCCAACCCACATGTTAATCACATCCTAACCATGCGATGTTTGAGGATTGGAACTAATGCATAAAAACTGGGTGATGGAGGGGTATGATCAAAGTGTTACTTGCCTTGCTGATGATCCACAAAACCTAGGGACTAGTAGTAGCACGCCTCGCACTCCGGGTGTTCTATCGTAAACAAACAATAGCATACATAAGAAATCAAGAAAAGAAACAATGGTAAATCTCAAATAAGAAGATATAACCAGAAAGTTCAACTTAAGAACTCCGGTTTGCGAAAAGAATCAAATCAAACGGAGCAACGAAACTCAAACTGCGAAAGAAACAAGATCCGTTTACTAATATGGACTAAGGTCAAATTTTACAGTACCAAAATCATGTTCAGGTTGATTAAACGGAAAGAGGGTTTTGAGACGAAGATCTAGGCGCTTGAATCGCCTGATGCCAACAAACGAGCGAAAAGATAAACAGAAACAAAAATCTAATCAGAAATCGCGATCGGAAATAACCGCGGAAAATCCGAGAAAAAGAAAACTGACGAACAGGCTAACGAACGAACGTTCGTTGTCTGCGGCTAACAAGTGAACACTGTTCGTTAAAACGAACGTACCAACGAATGTACGCAAAGTATCTAAACAAAGAAAAACCAGCGAACCGATCTATTAAAAAAAACTAGGGTTTTCTAACAAAAACTGAACCATTTTTTCTAAAAAACCGAACGGCGCTTATACCTTCGGCGAGGTACGGCGAGGCGGGGCGGCGACGGCGGGTCGCGTGGGGCGGCGGCGACGCGGGGCAACGGCGAGCGGCGGCGACAGTGGCTAGTGGTAGGGGCGGCGCGCGGCGCAAGGCGGCGGGCGGTGGCGGTGGCGTGGCTTCGGGGCTCCAGGGGGGCCCCGGGTCGGCTTATAAGAGGGGGGTGGCGGTTTGGGGAATGGGGCGGGATGGCGGCGTGTCCGGGACGGACACGTCCTGGCGGCGGCGGCAGCGCTGCTCGGGAGTCCTCTCCTGAGCCGGTGCGGGCAGGCACGCGGCTGGGCCGGCTGGGCCTCGGCCTAGTACGGTCCGGCGGGAGTTCCCTTTTTTTTTAAATAATAATTTCACCGGAACTAAATAAATCCTACAAAATAAAATAAAAATCTAAAAATGCCAAAACAAATTTTCACCATCTAAATAAAATATTTAGAACAGGATGAACATTTTCTTGGCCCTAAAATGCAACGTTGAAAAACGTGCAATTTTTCTAATTCAAATAAAATAGCAATAAACTCCGAATAAATCAAATATTTGATGTTAATATTTTTCCTCCAATATTTCATTTATTTTGGAGAAGTCATATTATCTCCTCTCATATATTTTGATATGAAATATTTTGGGAGAGAAAAATAATTAAAACCAAAATCTTCGTTTCAATATTTGATGAGAAAATTCCTTATATAACACTGTTTTAAGTTTTGATTCCCTATTTGACACTGGAAAAATTTTTCTTCCCTATATAACACTGCGCCTAAATATTATGCCCTTTACGACACTTTCGTCCATTTTAAGCCTTAAAGATGGTAAATGACATCTGAAAAGACCTATTTACCCCTCATGTGGCATGTGACCAAGATTTTATGTTTATGTGTGTATTCGGCCGACTCGTTTTGTGTACATCACCGACAAGCACCGAGGACAATTCGTACGGCTGGACGCTGCCGCCGCGCGTACTGGTGCTACTCGCACCTCTTGGCCTCCGATGCTGCTGGCCGCAAAGCTTCTTGTGCTCTAAACTGGTGGCAGCTGATACGAACGATGCATAGAGATAGAGTCCCTTTGCTCGGACAGGCAGGGGTGCAGGCACCGTGGCAGTTGGGGTTGACGTACACATCGAAGCTGGCTTTGAATTCTCACATCAAAAGCTAACTAGTTTTTTTTTCGAGGAAAAAGCTAACTAGTTGATCGATTTAGCCACTGGCTAGACACGCATGTGCAGGACGCTGATGGCTAATCCCCACATGCGAGAAACACATGCATGTGAGTCATGAGTTGATGCCCACAAGAACTGGTGACGCTCGGTGCTAGTTAGCTTCCTCTACTACGTATATATCAGTTCACGTCCAGCTAGAATTGATCCACATGCCTACCTGCTTGATTCTTGATGTGTACGGAACCCATTTGCTCGAAAAGTTCTCAGGCTACCGCTTGGAATAAGCGGTTAGCTATCTCAAAAACAATCAACAACTTAAAAATAAGTTCTCGGGCCGGCAAGCACTCGGATACAATGCCACAAAACGAACCGGCCTGATACACATAGTATAAGCTAAAAATTTGTCACATACCATATGAAAGGGTAAATAGGTCTTTTCAGGTGTCATTTAACACCGTTAAGGCTAAAAATGGACGAAAGTGTTGTAAAAGGCATAAAATTTAGACTCGATGTTAAATAAGGAAGAAAAAGTTTTTTAGTGTCAAATAAGGCAACAAATTTTAAGGCAGTGTTAAATAAGGAATTCTCTCATATTTGATAAAACTCAAATATGAAAACCGGGAAATCCCCAACTCTCTCCGAGGGTCCTTGAGTTGCTTAGGATTTCGAGGATCGAGAAGCGAAATGCATTAAAACATGATATGCATGAATGATCTATGTATAACATTCCAAATTGAAAATTTGGGATGTTACAAACCTACCCCCCTTAAGATGAATCTCGCCCTCGAGATTCTGGTTGGCTAAAAAATAGGTGTGGGTGGTCTTTGCGAAGATCATCCTCTCGTTCCCAGGTGGCTTCATCCTCGGTATGGTGGCTCCACTGAACTTTGCAAAACTTGATAACCTTGCTGCGGGTGACTCAGCTGGCAAATTCAAGAATCTTGACTGGCTTCTCCTCATAGGTCAAATCACTGTCCAACTGAATCGCCTCCAAGGGTACTGTATCTCTTAACTGTATATCAGCCATCTCAGCATGACACTTCTTCAGCTGGGAAACATGAAATACATCATGAACTCTTGACAGTCCTTCAAGTAAGTCCAACTTGTAGGCAACTTCTCCCATACGTTCCAAAATTCGATACGGTCCTACAAATCTCGGGGCTAACTTTCCCTTAACCCCAAAACGTTTCACTCCTCGTAGGGAGACACCCGCAGATATGCTCTATCTCCAATTTCATAGGTTATTTCCTTGCGTTTCGAATCTGCATAACTCATCTGCCTGGACTGAGCTACCTTCAGTCTATCTCGGATCAACTTAACCTTTTTCCAGACTCCTTGATCAAATCTGGTCCAAACAACTGTCGGTCTCCAACTTCATCCCACATCAACGGTGTTCTGCACCTTCGTCCATACAGGGCTTCGAACGGTGCCATCTTCAAACTAGCATGATAGCTATTGTTGTATGAGAACTCCGCGTAGGGCAAATTGTCATCCCAACTAGATCCATAATCTAGCGCACATGCCCTCAACATGTCCTCCAGAATCTGGTTGACTCTCTCAGTCTGTCCATCTGTCTGCTGGTGGAATGCCGTACTGAACTCCAACCTTGTCCCCAAAGTTTGGTGCAGTTGATGCCAAAACTTTGAAGTAAAATGTGTTCCTCTATCTGATATGATTGTCCTCGGAACTCCATGCAGACATACGATCCTGGTCATATATATCTTGGCCAACTTCGCACTTGTATAGGTGGTTTTCACTGCGATAAAGTGAGCTACTTTGGTCAAACGATCAACTACTACCCATATAGAATCGTATCCTGATATGGTCTTGGGTAATCTGGTGATAAAATCCATGCCAAGTTTATCCCACTTCCATTCGGGTATCGGCATAGGCTGTAACAATCATGCTGGATTTTGATGCTCAGCCTTCACTCTCTGACATACATCACATACGGCTACATACTCGGCGATATCCTTCTTCATACCAGTCCACCAGAAACGTTCCTTCAAATCCAAATACATCTTGGTGTTTTCGGGGTGTATCGAGTATGGGGAGTCATGAGCCTCCTAAAGTATTAACTTCCTAATCTCTATGTTATTGCGCAGATAAACACGGTCCTCAAACCATAAGGTGTCGTGCTCATCCTCACAAAAACCTTTGGTCTTTCCTTCGCCCATTCTCTCTTTTATCTTCGCAATCTCTTTGTCCTCCTTCTGAGCTTCTCAAATCTTTCCTAACAATGTAGACTGAACCTCCATTGTTGCAACAAAACCTCTAGGAACAATCTCTAATCGAAGTTCCCTGAGATCTTCTCCTAACTCCTTTGGCAATCCCGTGCTCACTAGGGTATTAGCATAACTCTTCCGACTCAAAGCGCCGGCTACGACATTGGCCTTGCCTGGATGATAGTGAAGCTTCATGTCATAATCCTTTATAAGCTCCAACCATCTTCTCTACCAAAGGTTCAGCTCCTTCTGTGTGAAAATGTACTTCAAACTTTTATGATCCATGTACACATCACAACGGTTTCCAAGAAGGTAATGTCTCCAAGTCTTCAACGCATGCACTACGGCAGCCAACTCCAAATCATGCGTGGCATAATTCAACTCATGCGGTTTCAGTTGCCGCGAGGCATACGAAACAACTCTTCCGTCCTGCATCAGCACACTTCCAAGTCCTAGGCGAGAGGCATCGCAATACACTTGAAACTCCTTGCGTATATCCGGCAGAATCAGCACCGGGGCTGTGGTCAAACGTTTCTTTAACTCCTGAAAACTCGCTTCACGTTCTTCTGTCCATTTAAATTTGGTATCCTTCTTCAATAACTCCGTCATTGGCTTGGCAATTTTGAAAAAATTCTCAATGAATCTCCGATAGTATCCTGCGAGTCCAAGAAACTACGGATCTCGCTAACACAAGTGGGTGCCAACCATTCAGTGACTGACTGAACCTTGGTGGGATCTACTGCCACACCTTCTCCTGATATAACATGTCCAAGGAATTTGACTTCCTTCAGCCAAAACTCACATTTGCTGAAGTTGGCATACAACAAATGTTCCCTGAGTTTCTCGAGAACTAAGCGCAAATGCTCTTCGTGCTCCTCTGAAAGGATCGAGAAGAGGTGTCTAGAGGGGGGTGATTAGACACTAAGTGCCAAAAGTTGCAGTTTTTAATATTCTTAAGTTTAAGTGGAGTTTAAGCACAAGTTTAACAAACACAATACATATCAAGCAAGCATGCAACGAGTATATGAGCAGCGGAAAGTAAAGCATGCAACTTGCAAGAATGTAAAGAGAAGGGTTTGAAGTATTCAAACACAATTGGAGACACGGATGTTTTTGTCGTGGTTCCGATAGGTGGTGCTATCGTACATCCACGTTGATGGAGACTTCAACCCACGGAGGGTAACGGTTGCGCGAGTCCACGGAGGGCTCCACCCACGAAGGGTCCACAAAGAAGCAACCTTGTCTATTCCATCACGGCCGTCGCCCACGAAGGACTTGCCTCACTAGCGGTAGATTTTCACGAAGTAGGCGATCTCCTTGCCCTTACAAACTCCTTGGTTCAACTCCACAATATCATTGGAGGCTCCCAAGTGACACCTAGCCAATCTAGGAGACACCACTCTCCAAGAAGTAACAAATGGTGTCTTGATGATGAACTCCTTGCTCTTGTGCTTCAAATGATAGTCTCCCCAACACTCAACTCTCTCTCACAGGATTTGGATTTGGTGGAAAGAATATTTTAGTGGAAAGCAACTTGGGGAAGGCTAGAGATCAAGATTCATATGGTTGGAATGTAATATCTTGACCTCAACACAAGTGTAGGTGGTTCTCTCTTAGAAAATGTGTATTGGAAGTGTAGGTATGTTCTGAGGGCTCTCTCCCCGAATGAAGAGTGGGTGGAGGGGTATATATAGCCTCCACACAGAATCTAACCGTTACACACAATTTGCCCAACTCGGTGGGACCGAATGGTTAAACTCGGTCGGACCGATTCAGCAAACCTAGTGACCGTTAGGATTTTCGGTGGGACTGAGATGGCACTCGGTAGGACCGATATGGTTAGGGTTAGGGCATAAGGTAATCTCGGTGTGACCGATTACACAAACTCGGTGGGACCGATTTTGGTAATAAGCTAACCAGAGAGTTTGCATTGTAATCTCGGTATTACCGATTGCTCAAACTCGGTGAGACCGATCTTGGTAATGGACATACACAGAGAGATTACAATCCCATCTCGGTGAGACCGAGATCCCTATCGGTGAAACCGATTTGCTAGGGTTTGTGGCAGTGGCTATGACATGTGAAACTCGGTGGCGCCGGATAGATAGAATCGGTGGGGCCGAGTTTGACGTTTGGTTTAGGTCATATGTGGATGTGGGAAGGTAGTTGAGGGTTTTGAAGCATATCACTAAGCACTTTGAGCAAGCAAGCCATTAAGCAACACCTCATCCCCTCTTGATAGTATTGGCTTTTCCTATAGACACAATGTGATCTTGGATCACTAAAATATAAAATGTAGAGTCTTGATCTTGAAGCTTGAGCCAATCCTTTGTCCTTAGCATCTTGAAGGGGTTCCACATCCTCTAGTCCATGCCACTCCATTGTTGAACTTATTTGAAACATACTAGGTAAAAGTGTTAGTCCAACAATAGATATGTTGACATTAATTACCAAAACCACCCAGGGAGCACTTGTGCTTTCAATCTCCCCCTTTTTTGTAATTGATGACAACATACATCAAAGCTTTAGATAAAGATATAGAGAATAGCAAGTAAAGCTTTGGAAAGACATGTAACATGCATAGGCTCCCCCAACATGTATGCAATCATGTGAATATTGAATATAGGAGCATGTGAATGCGTAAACATGACAGAGTAAGCAATGTGTTACATGTATCTTGGCTATATGCATCAGACCAAATGATGTGAATGTGAGAAATGTACCTTCATGCTCATGAGTCCTTCTTGCAAACAGTATGTACATCAGCAAGAACTTCTCATTCACATGACTGTGATGCATATACTTACCTTGTGGTCTTTAGTTGGCTTAGGATGGGATGAACCTGCGCAAACAAGGTTAAATAACACAGATACACCTACTGACCAGAGCAAACAAGAGAAACCACAAGAGAACCAAGACTGAGATGACATGTAGAGTGAGTACTAAGTACCACATTGGATATAGACATGTCCCCAAAGGTAAAGATATGCAATAAAATCATAGATTTCCTTCCCTTAGATGTCTTGCTCCCCCTGAATCTGCAAGGGATATTGGGAGAAGATAGGGAACAGAAAATCAGAGCAACGAAAAGAATGAAACAATAGAGCTTGAGCTAAAGCAAGCAACCAAACATGTCTTTCCCCTCTTAAAGACATGTGACATCTCTCCTCTTGAACACCAAGCATCTGGGGTCACTTTCTCCTAGTTGAGAAACTCTCTCCCCCTGAGCATTCTCTCTTTCTCCCCCTATAGGAAGGATTAAGCTTTGATGTGATCTCTCTCTCCCCCTTTGACATCAATTTCCAAGAAGGGCTCTTCTGGACATGTGATACAAATGGGTTGGTCCTTGAGTCACAGAGAAAAGCAGCATGTCTAATATGATGCTGGTAGAGGACAAGAATCATTGAGTGGAGCTGGAGCAAACAGAAATCAGGAATAAGTGGCAAGTTGGTTTTCCTGTGATGGAATCGGTGACTCCGAGTTGTGTGCTTCGGTTGCATCGAAAGATTTCGGTTGGGCCGAAGAGAACAAACCGGTGTGACCGAGTTCATCAGAGTGAAACCACTTGTCACCTCAGCTCACTAGACAAGTAAGATCTCACAAGGATATGCAAGGAATTAACTGAAAGATTTGCAATGAATTGGATGTAGAAAATGCAGAACAAAAAGGAAAGAAAAGAAACTAAAAGTTCTAGATGAAGTGAAAGGGGAAACAAATATGCAAATGCAAAAGCACGGAGAAGCACTAGAGAACTTCATCTAGAAATGGTCGGTGACAAAGTCACCTATGTTAGAGTATATTGACTTAGGAGTCAAGTGAGAGCACTTGATCATAGGTCATACTCATCGTTTAAGCTCAAAATGGGGTTACCATTTTTCGTTTAAGCATCTTGATGTATTCACATCTTGTCGAGTTGCTTTGGATCATGACTTGGAGTAAAGCTTCTCTAAGATGGAATAACATACCTTGGGTGGTGGTGTTGATCTTGATCATGTAGTTGAACTTGTGTGGGTTGCTCTAGGTTGATGTAGTTCATCAAGAGTTGGGAGCACCACTTGGAGTTTGAGTTCATCTACCTACATGGGTTTAATTTGCAAGGAAGAGCACTTGTGTATCCAAAATGACAATCATGAGACTCAACATAGAATTTGCCAAAGGATATGTTTGAATGGTTTCGTGCTTCCTTGTCTTCAACCACCATTGTGTAGAGACTTGGTGATGTAGAGATTGCTCAAGATGTGAGTGAGTTGCAATCTCATAGATTTAGATTCAACCAAGTACCTACACGGGTTAGATAACATGCAAGGTACAAATATATCCAAGACATATGAATAGCATCATAAGAAAAATCTCGAGGATTAGTCATAGGCTCATGCCCCGCATGTATCAAATGGAGTTCCTACTCCAAGCTTGAAGAATCAATGATGCTCAATTCACCTCTCAACCTGCAAAACACTTTCTCATCAAGTGGTTTAGTAAATATATCCGCCAATTGCTTATCGGTGCGAACATGCTTAAGGTTAATGTCCCCTTTGGCAACATGATCTCAAATGAAATGATGACGAACTTCAATATGCTTAGTTCGAGAATGTTGCACGGGATTGTGAGCAATCTTAATAGCACTTTCATTGTCACATAGCAATGGAACATGTTTCACATATATCCCATAATCTTTAAGAGTTTCGGTCATCCAAAGTAATTGAGCGCAACATGAACCAGCGGCAATGTATTCCGCTTCGGCGGTGGATAAGGATACCGAGTTTTGTTTCTTGGAAGACCAAGACATAAGAGATATACCAAGGAATTGACAAGTACCCGAAGTGGATTTTCTATCAACCTTGTCTCCGGCATAGTCCGAATCGGAGTAGCCAACAAGATCAAAAGAGGACCTCTTAGGATACCAAATGCCAAAATTTGGTGTATGGATTAGGTATCTCACTATCCTTTTCACAGCCTTAAGATGACACTCTTTAGGAGCAGCTTGATATCGTGCACACATGCACACACTTAGCATAATATCGGGACGAGAGGCACATAGATATAACAATGAACCAATCATAGAGCGATAAACCTTTTGATCAACCGGTTCACCATCTTTGGTCAAATCAAGATGTCCACTAGTAGGCATGGGTGTAGTCCTACCTTTGCATTCTTGCATATTGAACTTCTTGAATAAGTCCTTGGTGTACTTCATTTGAGAGACAAAGGTACCTTCCTTAGTTTTCTTGATTTTTTAAATCGAGAAAGAATTTGAGTTCACACATCATAGACATCTCAAACTTCTCCGACATTAGCTTTCCAAACTTCTCACTAAAATGAGGGTTAGTTGAACCAAATATGATATCATCAACATAAATTTGGCACACAAATAGTTCTCCATTAACCCTTTTAGTAAAAAGAGTAGAATCAATTTTACCAATTTCAAAGCCTTTTTCAATAAGGAACTTGGTAAAGCATTTATACCATGCTCTAGGAGCTTGTTTAAGACCATAAAGGGCTTTGTGAAGTTTGTAAACATGATTAGGTTTCTTAGGATTGACAAAGCCGGGAGGTTGCTTAACATAAACTTCTTCCTCAATTTTGCCATTTAGAAAAGCACTTTTAATGTCCATTTGGTACAAGGTGATATCATGGTGATTAGCATAAGCAAGTAAGATGCGAATGGACTCAAGTCTAGCAACAGGAGCATATGTCTCACCATAGTCCATACCTTCAACTTGTGTGTAGCCCTGGGCGACGAGACGTGCTTTGTTGCGAACCACTTGTCCATCTTCATCTTGCTTGTTGCGAAACACCCATTTGGTACCAATGATGTTGTGGTTGTTGTCAGGCTTCTCGACCAATGTCCACACTTGATTTCTCTCAAAGTTGTGTAGCTCTTCATGCATAGCGTTTATCCAGTCCAGATCCTCCAATGCTTCTTCAACCTTCATAGGTTCAATGCTAGAGATGAATGAGTAATGTTCACAAAAGTTAGCTAAACGAGTTTTAGAGTGAGTGATTCTCCCGGTTTGGATATCATTGTAGATTTGCTCGACGGGATGATCCTTAGCAATTCTTGCTCGAACTCGTGAAAGCTTTTGCTTGGGTCAGGGTGGAACATCCTCTTCATCTTGTGCTTCTTCTTGGCCTTCTTCATTGTTGACGTTGTCGTTCTCTTGTCGTGGTGGAGAAGGAGGTTGTTGATGTTCATCTTGGTGCGCTTCCTCGTTTTCTTCATCTTGGCATGTCCCACTTGTGGATGCTTCCGTATCAACTCTTGGTTCACCTTGTCGTGAGGTAGAAGCTTCCACTTGGACGGACGAGGTACTCTCCTTCACTTCCGTTGGATGAATCTTGCCAATGGACAAGTCTTGAATTGCTTCCAAAGGGTCTTTGTCTCCTACATCAATTGGCAATTGCTCTACTTGCAATCCGTTAGATTCATCAAACTTCACATCTACCGTCTCTTCAACCTTTCAGGTGAAATTGTTGTATACACGGTAAGTGTGAGAGTTTGAGCCATAACCAAGAAGGAAACCTTCATGAGATTTAGGAGCAAATTTAGAACGACGATGCTTATCAAGAATGTAGCACTTTGAGTTGAATACTCGAAAGTATCCAACTTGGGGTTTGTTACCGGTGAGGAGCTCATATGCCGTCTTGCCGAGTAGCTTGTGAAGATACACGCGATTTGTTGCATGACAAGCTGTCTTACCCGCTTCCGCCCAAAAGTGCTTTGGAGTTTTGTACTCATCAAGCATCATTCTTTCCATCTCGATAAGAGTCTAGTTCTTCCTTTCAACAACTCCATTTTGTTGAGGTGTGTACGTAGCCGAGAACTCGTGTGAAATCCCTTCTTCGTCAAGAAAGGTGTCCACATTTGCGTTCTTGAACTCCGTTCCGTTGTCGCTCCGAACCTTCTTGATATTCACGTCAAACTGATTTTGGGCCTTCCTAGCGAAGTTTTTGAAGATCTTTTGGACCTGCAATTTGTCATCAAGAAAGAACACCCACGTAAATCTTGAAAAATCATCAACTATCACTAGACCAAATGAGTTACCACCGAGACTCTTGTAGGCATTTGGACCAAAGAGATCCATGTGAAGTAGCTCGAGTGGTCTTCTTATGGTCATGATGTTCTTCGCGCGGTGACTTCCTCCAACTTGTTTCCCTGCTTGACAAGCACTACAAAGTCTATCCTTGTCAAATATGACATCTTTTATTCCAAGGATATGATCACCTTTAATAAGCTTATCAAGATTTCGCATACCAACATGACCTAGTCTTATATGCCACAACCAGCCTTTAGAAGATTTGGTAATTAACCAAGTTCTAGGTTGAGCCTTTTTAGTGAAATCGACAATGTAAAGATCTCCTCTACGTATACCGGTAAATACCATTTCATGATTATCTCTACAGAACACTTGGCAATCTACTTCAGTGAATAAGACATTGAAACCGAAATCCGCAAGTCTAGAAACTGGCAGTAAATTGTATCCAAGGGATTCAACAAGCATGACATTTTGTATGGAGCTATCATGTGAGATGGCCACCTTACCAAGGCCAACCACCTTACCCTTTGAATTATCACCAAAGGTGACATATTTTCGAGGGTCGTCATTTTCAGCAAGCTCACAAAACATATCTTTATCTCCGGTAAATGATCAGCACATCAACTATCAAGGACCCATTCCTTTCCTCCAGCCATGTAGCCGCGAAGATTTGCCATAAGACCAAAGTGTCTCATCGCATCATCGAGATCATAGTCACTATCATCATCATCATCATCCTCATCCGAGTATTCATGTTCAACATCATCTTGTGATTGATCAATTCCTAGAGAGGGCAATTCATTAGATAAATGATCATTTCTATAGTTATCTTTATGAATTCTAATAGCTCTGGAAATGATATTGCTAATGATTCCAACATCTCCTTTGGCACTCGTAAGATTAGTAACCTCAAATAAGTAGTCACCAAATTTGGGATCATTGGAACTCATCTTAATCAAAGCAATAGACTTATGGAGGATTTCATCTAGATCTTTCAAGGAGTAATTAGGAAAGAGTTCCTCAAGAAATTTCCATATGGTATAGGCACACTTAAGAGTCGGCAAACATCCAATCAAGTTTCTAGGCAAGCCTCTAGTGATAAGATTAACAGTTCTAAGATTGTGAATCATGTCAATATCTTCATCTAGGGTAGGGTGCAAAGGATCAACATGAGGTGCACAAGGGCTAGTAATGTACTTGTTCAAATGATATTCATTGAAAATCTCAAGCATTTAATTTTTCCACTCATGAAAATACTCTCGATCAAGAATAGGCAATCTATGTCTAAGACTCCCCAAAGTAGAGACATCCATCTTCCTCCAATGGTGTTTAAACCAAGGCAATGGAGACCAAAGCTCTGATACCAATTGAAAGGATCGAGAAGAGGTGTCTAGAGGGGGGGTGATTAGACACTAAGTGACAAAAGTTACAGTTTTTAATATTCTTAATTTAAGTGGAGTTTAAGCACAAGTTTAACAAACACAATACATATCAAGCAAGCATGCAATGAGTATATGAGCAGCGGAAAGTAAATCATGCAACTTGCAAGAATGTAAAGAGAAGGGTTTGCAGTATTCAAACACAATTGGAGACACGGATGTTTTTGTCGTGGTTCCGATAGGTGGTGCTGTCGTACATCCACGTTGATGGAGACTTCAACCCACGGAGGGTAACGGTTGCGCCAGTCCACGGAGGGCTCCACCCACGAAAGGTCCACGAAGAAGCAACCTTGTCTATTCCATCACGGCCGTCGCCCACGAAGGACTTGCCTCTCTAGCGGTAGATATTCACGAAGTAGGCAATCTCCTTGCCTTGACAAACTCCTTGGTTCAACTCCACAATCTTGTTGGAGGCTCCCAAGTGACACCTAGCCAATCTAGGAGACACCACTCTCCAAGAAGTAACAAATGGTGTGTTGATGATGAACTCCTTGCTCTTGTGCTTCAAATGATAGTCTCCCCAACACTCAACTCTCTCCAACAGGATTTGGATTTGGTGGAAAAAAGATTTTAGTGGAAAGCAACTTGGGGAAGGCTAGAGATCAAAATTCATATGGTTGGAATGGAATATCTTGACCTCAACACAAGTGTAGGTGGTTCTCTCTCAGAAAATGTGTATTGGAAGTGTAGGTATGTTCTGAGGGCTCTCTCCACGAATGAAGAGTGGGTGGAGGGGTATATATAGCCTCCACACAGAATCTAACCGTTACACACAATTTGCCAAACTCGGTGGGACCGAATGGTTAAACTCGGTCGGACCGATTCAGCAAACCTAGTGACTGTTAGGATTTTCGGTGGGACTGAGATGCAACTCGGTAGGACCAATATGGTTAGGGTTAGGGCATAACGTAATATCGATGTGACCGATTACACAAACTCGGTGGGACCGATTTTGGTAATAAGCTAACCAGAGAGTTGGTCAGGCAAACTCGGTGAGACCGATTACACAAACTCGGTGGGACCGATTTTGGTAATAAGCTAACCAGAGAGTTTGCATTGTAATCTCAGTAGTACCGATTGCTCAAACTCGATGAGACCGATCTTGGTAATGGACATACACAGAGAGATTACAATCCCATCTCGGTGAGACCGAGATCCCTATCAGTGAAACCGATTTGCTAGGGTTTGTGGCAGTGGCTATGACATCTGAAACTCGGTGGCGCCGGATAGATAGAATTGGTGGGGCCGAGTTTGACTTTTGGTTTAGGTCATATGTGGATGTGGGAAGGTAGTTGAGGGTTTTGGAGCATATCACTAAGCACTTTGAGCAAGCAAGCCATTAAGCAACACCTCATCCCCTCTTGATAGTATTGGCTTTTCCTATAGACTCAATGTGATCTTGGATCACTAAAATAGAAAATGTAGAGTCTTAATCTTGAAGCTTGAGCCAATCCTTTGTCCTTAGCATCTTGAAGGGGTTCCACATCCTCTAGTCCATGCCACTCCATTGTTGAACTTATCTGAAACATACTAGGTAAAAGTGTTAGTCCAACAAGAGATATGTTGACATTAATTACCAAAACCACCCAGGGAGCACTTGTGCTTTCATCCTCCTCGTTCTTCGAGTATACCATTATATCATCAATGAACACCACAACAAACTTATCCAAATGTTGCATGAACACTTTGTTCATCAAGCTCATGAAGTAGGCAGGGGCGTTAGTCAGTCCAAACGACATGACCGTATACTCATATAACCCGTACCGTGTGGTGAATGATGTTTTTGGTATGTCCTTATCTCGTATCTTCAACTGGTGATATCCTAATCGCAGATCGATCTTTGAAAACACCTTAGCTCCTTGCAGTTGGTCAAACAAATCATTGATCATTGGCAGTGGGTATTTGTTCTTGATCGTCACTTCATTTAACGCACGATAATCAACAGCCATTCTTAGAGACTTATCCTTCTTCTCGACCAAAAGCACTGGGGCTCCCCATGGTGATGAACTCCGTCGAATGTAACCTTTCTCCAATAACTCCTTGATCTGTTTCTTAATCTCCTCCAGATCATTTGCGGGCATCCGGTATGGTCTCTTTGATATTGGCCCGGTGCCTGGCAATAGTTCTATCAAAAACTCAATGTCTCTATCCGGTGGCATGCCTGGTAATTCCTCTGGAAAAACATCCGGGTAATCCTTCACTACATGCACTTCCTCCTGAACAACTCCCGTGAGGGTATTCACTTGGCTACTCCTTGGCGCATTCCTAGATACATAGTTAATCCTTTTTCCCTCAGGGGTGGTGAGACAAATTGACTTACTAACACAGTCAATGCTTCCTCCATACTTTGACATCCAGTCCATGCCTAATATCACATCAAATCCTTATGACTCCAAGATTATTAGGTCAGACGGGAAAACATGGCTACCAATGGTTAAGGGTATCTGGTCGTACCATCGACTAGCCATATACTATGTTCTAGGTGAACTCACTAACAGATGGGTCCTAAGGGTTTGGGTTGGTAGTTTAAACTTATCCACGAATTCCCTTGATATGTATGAATGCGATGCACCAGTATCAAATAGAACAAGGGCAGTAAAAGACTTAACCAAAAACTTAGCAATAACTGCGTCTGGCTGCTCTTCAACCTCCTCCACGTTAATGTGGTTCACTTGTCCTTTGTTGAATGGATTGGGCTTCTTTCCAGCGCTCCCATTGCCATTTCCATTCTTTGCTTCAAGGCACTCCATGGCATAGTGTCTAGTCTTCCCGCACTTGGAACAAGTAACGTGGCTTAGGTCTCTCTTTGCGGGTGTGGCTGGATTGGAACGGTTCTGATTGTTGCTTGCTCCATTCCCATTCCCATTCCTTGGGCCAGTGTGATTATGGTTACTTCCTCCATTGTGGGTGTGGCCTCCATGGTTATGATCAAGTCCTCTCGTGTTCGAGGTTAGGCGAGGTTTCTGTTGAGCTCCTGAATTATACCTTCCTTGTCCATACTTCCTCTTATGGCTCTCAATCTGATGCTGCTTCCCTTCAATCATAAGAGCCTTATCTACCAACTCCTGGTAGTTGTTGAATGTTGCCACCATCAACTGCATGCTCATCTCATCATTCAGCCCTTCCATAAACTTCTCCTGCTTTGCGGCATCTGTGGCCACATCGTCAGGGGCATAGCGAGATAACTTGCTAAACTCATCCGCGTACTGAGCCATAGTACGGTTCCCCTGGCGTAAGTTGCGAAACTCGCGCTTCTTCATACTCATAGCTCCAGTTGAGACATGGGCTGTATGGAAAGCTTGCTGAAACTGGTCCCATGTAACAATGGCTATAGGGTAGGTGACAGTGTAATTCTCCCACCATGAGGCTGCTGGTCCATCCAACTGATGTGCAGCAAAATGCACCTTCTCAACATCTGTACATCCTGCAGTGGTTAAATCCCTTCCAATCCTACGGAGCCAAGAATCTGGCACTATCGACTCGGTGCTACTGGAAAACACCGGCAGCAGCAACCTCAGAAAATGGGCTAAGTTATCAACTGGTGGTGGTGGCGGTGGATTGTTGTTGTTGTTGTTGTTGTTGTTGTTGTTGTTGCCTTGGTTCTAAACTAACAACTACATCAGGGTATTCTGTTGCTGGATCAATTGAGTGAGCTCCGGTGGGAAAGTAAATCCGGGGTCACATCTCGGAGGCATCTGATGGGTTTAGAGGGGAGATATTAGAATAGAATGAGGTGTAATGAGAAAACACTACCCATATGCACATGAGACAAACACAATCATTTCACTCAATCAATCAAGCAAGGGCATACAATCGATCTAACTATCGTTACAAAAGTGCTCGGACTATACTATATACATGGTGGAATCCTACTACTGACGTGGTGGTCTACTAAAAATATTCCTCGGTTGAAGACTCCATGATGTCTGCTCCAGCTTCGTCTTCATAGTCATCGTCGCTATTGTCGGGGTCCGTGTCGGTGTCATCAATGATGATGTAGTCCTCCGGACGAATCTCCTTGGGTTCTTCGTCTTCTTCTTCTGGTGCGGGGGTCTCCCATGAATACTGCTAGCTTCCTTTCCAGATCGTCATTCTTCTCCACTAGTAGGACGATTTCCTCCTCATAATCTTCACGTGTAGACTTAAGTTCTTCCTCCAGTTCTGTGATCCTAGTCATCGCCTTCTTCAGATCTATCATTCCTGCGCACATCTGGTTCTCCTGGCGACGAATGTGCTGGTTTAACTCCTATACGAAAGCTGCAATTGATCTATCCTTCCTGGTGCTAATCATCTCCCATTGCTCATCTTGGTGCCCACAAATCTCATAGATAGTATCCTTAAGCTCCTAATGATAAACTTCTCTGATGCGTCCCATGGTGATATGAGCTACCATACTCTTTCCTAGACTCCAGGTTGGTGCATCGAAGGAAAACTCTATGGGCTTAGTGACTGGCATTAATGTCCTTCCTGGAACTTGAACTTGAATCATCCATCGCTCCTCTCCTGGTAAGGTGGCCTTGTAAGTCCCGGTGAAGCTTGGTATTCCAATGTTCAGGTACCTAGTGACTTCCTTCAAGTGTCATCCAAAGGGGGCGTCTTCATCCGGTTGTGCAAACTTGTTCCTTGCGTCCGCCATCCTAAAGAGTAGAAAATGGAGAGGAGTCAGAAATTAGAAGAGAATAGTGATCTAGGGCTTTAGCTTAGTGGTCGTGTCCTACACTCAGCATGTGCTCTCATACCATCTTGTAGCGACCCGACCTCAAACATTCAAGTCTCTGTGCTTCAGTGTCATCCCTGGATCGGTAATGCTAACAGACACAGTACTCGAGGATTTATAACAGAGTAGCAATCACACACTTATTACATCGAATGTCTCAAAAGATAACTTATTACAATAAATATGGCTTAAGGCCATCTAATATGATAACACCAGAAGGCTTGGAAGATAAGTGAGTCCATCAACTCCAACGACATAGCTGAGCTGCACGGCAACGACCTAACGAACCTTACTCCTCGTCTGAAAAGTCTGCAACATAATACGTTGCAGCCCAAAAATGGGTCAGCATATGGAATATGCTGGCAAAATAACACAGTAGAGTAAGAATAGAATAATGCTATCACTACATGCATATTTGGCCGGTGGAAAGCTCTATGGTTATAGTTTTTGTGAAAAGCCAATTTTTCCCTACAACAAAGGAATAGATTTTGTTTAACTATCATGGTAGTTGAAATATCATTGAGAAGGTTCCTCGAACTCAGTCCCAATGAAAGTAATTAACAACCCAACAATATTATTTATTAGTGATGAGATACTTATGATACTCCAAGTACTAGATACTCAAGATGTCCATAACCGGGGACATGGCTAACCATGATTAGTTTATACACTCTGTAGAGGTTTGCGCACTTTTCCCCACAAGACTCAATCTCCTACGTTGGATTTCTCGCACTACATGGTGTTTGAGAAACGGATGACCGAGACACAGTCTTTCAGAAGCATTAACCCCTTACTCCGGGCAGACCATACCAACCTACATCCCTCTACCTGCTGATCCGCCTCTTCGGGAGCTTCAGGCAACTTACTCAACTATGCTAGAGCCCATAATAGCTTGTGGCTACACACGGAAGTTTCTAGGATGAACATATCTCTGTTCCCATTGAGCCTGGGTGGCGGACCATAGGATTATCACACGGGTACTCCGGGATATCCTAGGACAACACTGGATTCCCCAGGTTCCCAACAAACAATCCACCTAGATGTGTATTCAAGTTGCCACCTTAAGTTGAACCATTAATTAACAATCTCACATCTGTCATGGATTTCACTCACCCAAACCACGTCTACGAGCATAGCATAGCAATATAAGCAATACGTAGAAGTAACTCCCAAGGTTTGAATATTACAGGGCAATAGGTTCAACCTCAGCAACTACTTCCCAACCCACATGTTAATCACATCCTAACCATGCGATGTTTGAGGATTGGAACTAATGCATAAAAACTGGGTGATAGAGGGGTATGATCAAAGTGTTACTTGCCTTGCTGATGATCCGCAAAACCTAGGTACTCGTAGTAGCATGCTTCGCACTTCGGGTGTTATATCGCAAACAAACAATAGCATACATAAGAAATCAAGCAAATAAACAAGGGTAAATCTCAAATAAGAAGATCTAACCAGAAAGTTCAACTTAAGAACTCCGGTTTGCGAAAAGATTCAAATCAAACGGAGCAACGAAACTAAAACTGTGAAAGAAACAAGATCCATTTAGTAATCCGGACTAAGGTCAAATTTTACAGTACCAAAATTATGTTCAAGTTGACTAAACGGAAAGAGTGTTTTGAGACGAAGATCTAGGCGCTTGAATCGCCTGATTCCGACAAACGAGCGAAAAGATAAACTGAAACGAAATCAGATCAGAAATCGTGATCGGAAATAATCGCGGAAAATCCAAGAAAAAGAAAACTGAGGAACAGGCTAATGAACGAACGTTCATTGTCTGCGGCTAACGAGTGAACACCGTTCATTAAAACGAATGTACGGACGAACGTCCACAAAGTATCTAAACCGAGAAAAACCGGCGAACCGATCTATTCAAAAAAATAGGGGTTTCTAACAAAAACCGAACCGGTTTTTTGTAAAACAACGGAACGGCGCTTATACCTCCGGCGAGGTCCGGCGAGGCGGGGCGGCGGCGGCGGGTGGCGCGGGGCGGCGTGGGGCAGCGGCGGCAGGCGGTGGCGGCGGCAGTGGCGAGCTGCAGCCGCATAAGGCGGCGGGGCAGGTGGCTTGCGGTGGCCGTGGCGCGGCTTCGGGGTTCCAGGGGGCCCCGGGTCGGCTTATAAGAGGGGGGGTGGTGCCTTGGGGAAGGGGGCGGGGTGGCGGCGTGTCCGGGACGGACACGTCCTGGCGGCAGTGGCGGCGCTGCTCGGGAGTCGTCTCCCGAGCCTGTGCGGGGAGGCGCGCTGCTGGGCTGGCTGGGCCTCGGCCCAGTGCGGTCCGGCGGGAGTTCCCTTTAAAAAGTTTTTAATTTCGCCGAAACTAAATAAATCCTAGAAAATAAAATAAAAATCTAAAAATGCCAAAAAAAATCACCGTCTAAATAAAATATTTAGAACAGGATGAACATTTTCTTGGCCCTAAAATGCAACTTTGAAAAATGTGCAATTTTTCTAATTCAAATAAAATAGCAATAAACTCCGAATAAATCAAATATTTGATCTTAATATTTTTCCCCCAATATTTCATTTATTTTGGAGAAGTCATATTATCCCCTCTCATATATTTTGATATGAAATATTTTCGGAGAGAAAAATAATTAAAACCAAAATCCTTGTTTCAGTATTTGATAAAACTCAAATATGAAAACCGAGAAATCCCCAACTCTCTCCGAGGCTCCTTGAGTTGCTTAGGATTACGAGGATCGAGAAGCGAAATGCATTAAAATATGATATGCATGAATGATCTATGTATAATGTTCCAAATTGAAAATTTGGGATGTTAAATCGTTCGGGATGAACTGACCGGTGGTGGAGTGGCCGTGGTGAGGGTGCCACAGCTAGGCGTCGGGGCGTTACGAGGCATAGATGGCCACACTGGCGGGTACTACCTATAGTACAGAAGTACTCCAGCTGAGGATTGATGCCCGGGACAAAATGTGTCACAACCGCTGGATGAAAATTCGATGGTGCGGGGGTACGGATCGGAGCACTGGAGCGGAGCAGGCAAACCGCGTCCAATCGGGTGTGGCTGTGGTAGAAAGTTGATGGTCGCCGCAGTTCAGCTGGCCCGCATGTCATGCACACAAAGGCAGTGGGGCCGAGAGGGATGAGGCGCACGTCAGGGGACGTCGTGCCGTGGGTTGGAGCGGCGTCGTGGGAATCGCGTGTGGATGTGGTAGTGGTAGAAACAAGAAACGTGATGGTCGTCGTGGTTCAACTTCCATGGACAAGCTGTCATGTCTACTGACACATGCATTGCATACCGCTCACTTCAAGGAGCAGTAGTAGAGAAAACTTGTTCCAAAGATACCATTTTTCTGATAAAACTCTCGAGATATCATTAGTTTTTACACATGGGATTACTCCTGCAAGGGTCAATCACAACAGGTGTTTTGTAAAAAAATGCATCTTGATGTTCCCTGCAATGCATGGGCATCTTGCTAGTTATAGAAGAACACACACGGGCATCTTTCCGTAGCAGCCACCATGCTAGATTGTTCCAGAGACTTCCTTTTTTAATTGCTCGGTAATGAGGTAGTGGGAGATAAGGATGAACGAGGCAAGGCCTTATCTGTAAATGTGGAGAGATGTGCGGGTATATTTTGTAAAATTGTCATAGTTTGCTTTCTATCCGTTAGATATAGATCGGGCGGTCTATATTACAAGATGGCAGGCACACCATCATCACCAACTCAGTTTTTTATAAGAGTAGAGATATGTATATCAAAACTAGAGTGTTTATATTTCAAGCCCATGAACATGTATTATTCTACTACTTTCGATCCATTGCAACGCACAGGCCAACACATTGGTAGTAGTAGTCTCTATGACTATCTCTACTCTACTCTTATAAAAAACAGAGTTGTTGATGATGGTGTGCCTGCCATCCTGTAGTATAGGCCGTCCGATTTATATCTGACGGATAAGAAGGAAACTATGGCAATTTTGAAAAAAACACCCACACCCCTCTCCACATTTGCAAATAAGGCCTTCCCTCGTTCATCCTTTTATGCCACAAGATAAACTACGCATACAAATGCATCTTGATCTTTCATGCAACGCACGAGCATATTGCTAGTCTACTACTCTCTTATATCTATGTATCTACTCTTATAAAAAGCAGAGTTGGTGATGATGTTGTGCCTGCCATCCTGCAATATAGGCCCTCCGATCTATATCTAATGGATAGGAAGGAAACTATGGCAATTTAGCTACACTCCTCTCCACATTTGCAGATAAGGCCTTCCCTCGTTCATCCTTTTCTGCCACAAGATCTTGATGTTCCATGCAATGCACGGGCATCTTGTTTCTACACTCTTTTAAAAAACAGAGTTGGTGATGATGGTGTGCCTGCCATCCTGCAATATTGGTCGTCCGATTTATATCTCACAGATAGGAAGGAAACTATGGCAATTTTGCAAAATGGTACCCACACACCTCTCCACATTTGCAAATAAGGTCTTCCCTCGTTTATCCTTTTCTCTCACAAGATAAACTAGTCTTATAAAAAAGCAGAGTTGGTGATGATGATGTGCCTGCCATCCTACAATATAGGCCATCCGATTTATATCTGACGGATAGGAAGAAAACTATGGTAATTTTGCAAAAAGATACCTACACCCCTCTCCACATTTGCAAATAAGGCCTTCCCTCGTTCATCCTTTTCTCTCACAAGATAAACTACTCATACAAATGCATCTTGATGTTCCGTGCAATGCACGAGGATGTTTCCTTAGGGGTCTCTGCAGTGCGGCGTGGCCGTAGTTACAAGTTGACGCCCCTTGAGATGCCGACGTTGAGGGGCACTCGGATTTTGTCTGACGAGCAGGTAAGATGAGTTTGATCACGTAGTAAACGCATTCTAAAGACTACCTCCGTGTCCATTTCCTAATTCCCCCCTGCCCACTGTTTCACAACTTAGGCTTGGTGCAAGTGGAGATTGGCTTGCATATGTACGGGAGGGTACCAACATCAATTTGCATAACATTTATAAAGGTGACACCGTTCCCGTAGAACCTTTGTCCAACATTGGGACCAACCATGCAATTGGCCACCGCCTGAATTGGTACGATGGAATCACAATGACATTGAACAAGATAGCACGAACCTTGCACATGGCGGTAAAAGGTGGACCATGCTGTATGCGACTGATTTGTTGCCATACGAGTACGAAGACGATGTGCTCCTTTCTAACCGCATCTTCATGGTGACAAACCAGGGGACTTGTTTTGTATGGGACACGTCCTACAGTGTACTCCCTCTCTCCCAGTTTATTTATTTTGAATTTTTTCATTTTATAAGTTTCCAATTCAAATTTAGAGCTCCTCATCACATGTTGAGATTACAATGTCCATTAAATCGTTGCGTGCATGTATAGTAAAGAAAAAAAATCTCAAGTTTGGTATGAGTTCGTGTAGCGGTTGCACCACAAGGCCTGGCGCAGGAGTTACATTTCCCTCTTGGGTCCCTCGGACTGAGCTTCAGCGCCTTACTACACCTGCCTTTGAGTCAATAACATGTGTAACCGATAGGTGGCTGGTCCACATGTAATGCTCTCGAAGGCAGAGGGGCAGTGGGGCCGAGAGGGGTGAGCCGCAGGTTGGGGGACGTGTGGTGTTATGGGTTCGAGCCGCGTCATGTGAATCACGTGTGGCTGTGGTATAAACTTGATGCTCACCACATATCAGGTGGCCCACATGTCATGCACACAAAGGCAGAGAGGCGGTGCGGCCGAGAGGGGTGAGGCGCACATCGGGGGACGTGGTGCCATGGGTTGGAGCGGCATCGTGGGAATCGCAAGTGGCAGTGGATGAAACGTGATGGTCGCCATAGTTGAACTTCCATGGACAAGTTGTCAGGTGTACGGACACATGCATTGCATACCGATTGTCGGCGTCCTGGGAACGGGGGTCCCCAGACTTGCCTGCCTGTGGCCCACTGCATGGCTCCACTAGCGGCCCTGTATGGCCCATCCTCATCAGCAAGCGCACAAGACCCTCGCGAGGGGCCAAGCCTCGTGAGGCGGACGATGCAAGAGCTCCTCGGGGGCGGCCTCACCAGGCTGGCTCGCGAGGGGCAGAGAGATCAAGGCAAGGGGCACCTCGCGAGGTCCCTGTGACGCAAGCCATGATGACCAAGGCCAGGCGGGAGCCATCACGCGCTGTGTGCTCATTTCCTCTTTGGTGTTAACACTACAGGAAATATGTGAACCTATGACCTTCTCTTAGTGACCCCAGCTGAATTGGTCGTAAATTCACGGTCGTTTCGCTTGGAAGGGCTCAAACCCTGAAATTGCTTACACCAAATGGTCACAAAGCAAACAAGAGGCGCTAATGACCTTATTTCTACCTAATTACGACCAATATAAATGGTCATGAGGTTGTGAACGTGGATGCGTTGGTACTTATTGCTATGACAAGGCGCCACCTCATCAGTTTTGTCTATGTGTCATGTTCATGTGTCAATTTTTGCCCTAGGTTGTGAAGCAACCTATATTTCTGTCATTCCTAGAATTCCCAAAAAAATTGGACATTCTTTACTATCCAAATCATTGCCTCATGACAACATTCAACTCCATTTGACTGGTAAATCTTCCTTGGCAAATTTCCAAAGTTTTTGTTCAGCTCGAACTGTTGTGAAGGAAGTACTGGCTAGGCATATCCTAATGAGCTGAATTTTTGCCACATATTCTATATTCCCAAATCATATCTCTCCACAAAATTTGAGCCCCATCTAACAATACATGTGAGTGTGGCTTCAACATTCATATTTCTGTCCAGTGTGGTACATTCCAAAGAAAGTGACACCTAGGCTCCTCCATTTGAGCTGCAAATTTTCCAAGATAGTGTCCTTAGTAGATGATCATCCTCGGCCAAAACTCAGGCCCATTGGCCATGTGCATTTCCCGTACCACTAATCAAACACCTGGGTGCTAATTCATGTTTGAGCTTGGTTCAATCTCCTCGTGAGATTATTCTATTGCTTTCTTATTCTTGACACCTATTAGAGGAGTGCCCAACCCACTAGACATGCCTAGGCCGCCTGGAACGCGTGGCAACACCACGGTCACGGTGTGACCATGCGGCGGGCATGTGAGTCTACGCGCTTTGGAGTTGGGGCCCTGGGCCACCATCCAAACCTCAGCGTATCGCCACCAAACCATGTATTTCTGATTAAATAGATACTTTTATACCTAGAAATGATTTTTTGAAAAAATAAAGAGGAAACTATGAGGCAGCTGCAGTTCAAATTTGTCCCGCTTCCTACTAAATCAGCAGAAATTTGTCTTTTTCACCAGAGGTGGATAAATTTTTTTGGCACCCAACCATTTTGTCAATTGTGCATTAAACATGGCCTAGTATTTTATAAAATTGATTTGGTCCAATTTTGCAACAAATATATGGTAGGTCCTTCACAAAAAAACTCATTTTGGGCACTCGAAAAATGGAAAATTGATTTTTCGTCCAAAGAAAATGAAAACTCCCTTAGGCAACATTGTTTGCCATTCCAATATGCACCCTTGTGCACAATATGAGATCATTTTAACAAACTATAACATGGATGTGGCCATCAGATTGATCATTTGGCTTGAAAGCCATGAATCTTCAGATATGATAGCTCATTTCTGAGAACACTTTTTTAAAATAATTGCCGTATTACAAGTTTGTTATTTTTCCCGGGAACTTGGCCACATATAATGACACAATGCGAAAGTTTCCCAATTTTTGATTTTTTTTGAATTTTTTATGCCTGTTTCGAAATGCGGTCAAAACAGCGGGAATGACTGTTCCTAGCTAGTGGTTGAATCTTGGAATTTTTTTGGTGTTTCTCTTATTAAACAGATACTTATGTACCTAGAAATGATTTTTGGAAAAAATAAATAGCAAACTATGAGGCAGCTGCAGTTCAAATTTGACCCGCTTCCAACTGAATCGGCGGAAATTTGTCTTTTTCACGAGAGGTGGATCAAAACTTTTTACACCCAACCATTTTGTAAATTGTGCATTAAATATGTCCTAGGATTTTATAAAATTGATTTGGTCCAATTTTGCAACAATTATTTGGGAGGTCCTTCACAAAAAAACCTCCTTTTGGGCACTCGAAAAATGGAAAATGGTTTTTTCATCCAAAGAAAATGAAAACTTCCTTAGGCAACATTGTTTGCCATTCCAATATGCACCCTTGTGCACAATATGAGATTATTTGAAAAAACTATGCCATGAAAGTGGCCATAAGATTGATCATTTGGCTTTAAAGCCATTGATCTCCACACGTGATAGCTCGTTTCTGAGAACACTTTTTTGAAATAGTTTCCATATTACAAGTTTGTTATTTTTCCTGGGAACTTGGCCACATATAATGACACAATGCGAAGGTTTCCCAATTTTTTGATTTTTTTTGAATTTTTATGCCCATTTCAAAATGCGGTTAAAACGGCGGGAATGACCGTTCCTAGCTAGTGGTTGAATCTTGGAATTTTTTTGGTGTTTCTCTGATTAAATAGATACTTATGTACCTAGAAATGATTTTTGGAAAAAATAAATAGCAAACTATGAGGCAGTTGCAGTTCAAATTTGACCCGCTTCCTACTGAATCTTTTTCACGAGAGCTGGATCAAGGCTTTTGACACCCAACCATTTGGTCATCTGTGCATTAAACATGGCCTAGTATTTTAGAAAATTAATTTGGTACAATTTACAACAAATATATGGTAGGTCATTCACACAAAAAACTTATTTTGGGCACTCGAAAAATGGAAAATGAATTTGGCATGTTGCATCCTTGGTAGTGAGCAATTTGCGGGGGAGGTTCTAGAAGTGGTGAAGTAATTTGCTGGAACCGACAATATGGATTGCTTGAACTGTTGATTCAGGATGCTTCATCCCTAGCAGTGAGCAGCCTCAAGGAGGTGCTAGAGCTGGCGAATGCTACAACTAGAGAATGTCAGGGTGATGCCGACTATGATCCGCCAGACTACGCTTGTGCGCGACAGCGCAATAGCGGGAGGGTCAACGATGTGTTCTATCTAATGAGAACGAGCAAGATAGGAAAGAAAGTATAACTTCGGCGTGAATCAAATGGTTACATACGGAAACATCATAGGGTCGCCAGGCGAGCCTCCCAAATTTAGGCCGATATACCGGCGCATAACAACCGCCTTTTGGAAAATGGTGTGGTTAAATTTTGCAACACAGATTTGTAGGCATTTAAAAAAATTCAGAGATTTGGGGTCCAAATTTTGGATACTTGAGCGCGAGCCAGCCAACCAATGAGAAGCGAGGAACCATGTCCACGCGGATCACCAAGTTAGACACGATCTGACCCATCCATCACGCGCGCATCCAACGGTGGATCTTCTCCTGAAAGACCAAAACCCTAACCCACCTACCCACCCACCCTTTCCTTCTCCAGATCCGATCGAGGCTGCCACGCCTTCCTCTCCCTCGCCGCCATCCCCACCCACCACCGCCGCCCCCACCCACCGCCCACCTCGTCTCCGCCATCCCCCTCCCCTCGCCTTCATCCCCCATATCCACTAATCTCGATCTGGCGTGCGTGCGTGCCGGCGCGGGCATGCCTCGATTCGATCCTGCGCCTTCCTCCCTCCCTCCCTCCCACGACCACGACCACGCCTTCCTCCCTCCATCCCTTGGCATGTGTGCCGGCGCGGGTGCCATGTGGGGCAGCCCCAACATGACCACGACCACGAGTGGCGGCGGCGGCGGAGGGAAGGACAAGGCAAACGGATCTGCGGTCTCCTTCACGGAGGGCGAGGAGGTGCTCGCCTACCACTGCCTGTTCCTCTACGAGGCCAAGGTTCCCCTTCCCTTCCCGCTCTCTCCCCACATCCCATTTTGTTCTAGGGTTCGCCCGCCGCCGCGTCGGCTCCCTGGAGCTTCTCTGTTCCATTTTTTTGGCCGCGGCTAGGGTTTGGAGCAGGGCCGTCGGAGCTGGCGAGGGTTCAGGGAGTTGTAATCCGAGGGTGCATCACATCGGATGGCGCAACACTCTTCTTTTCTTCAGAGAAGAAAGAAACACAACGTCGTTCCTGTCACATCCCTAGTTCTGGTATGTCCTAGGCATGCTTGTGCGTCATGTTTAATCTTTCAAATAAATTTGAAATGGGGAAAGTTGCAAACCCTAGAACCAAAGTTTTTCCAATAGGTTCAACTTTAAAATGGATTTTCAGTGAACCCAAAATGCTCTTCAAAAATGTTCATGCTCTTTGGATAATGTTGGGAACAACAACCAGAGGTGATGCACATGTTTGTTACACATTTTGGATTTTTGAATCAATGCATAAATATTTGATTTGGAGCTGTTTAAATTATATAAATATTTTAATGGCTCCAAAAATGTTGGGAATTGGTGAAGGCCTCTGGAATATTATATCTAGATGCCACAAATATTTTCAGCATTTATGGAAATGTTTTAACATATTTTTTAGATACAAAACAAATGTGAGAAATAGAAAAAGAAAACAAGAGATAAGAAAAGACTTACCTGGCGCTCACCTGGCAGCCCGTCTGGCCGGCCCAGCCCACCAGGGGCAGGGAGGTCTTCTTCCTCCCGCCAGGAGGACGCCGAGCGCGTGGCCGACGCGCGCCGGCGCACGCCCGGCCACCTCCCGCTTCCCGCCACTGCCTCGACGCTCTGGAGATGCCATGCGACCCCCTGGAGCCGTATGGATCCCCCACACCTCCTCTCCCCTCCTCTGTCTCGCTCTCCCCCTCTGTCCCGAGCGCACCGGAGAGCACCTTCGTGCGCCACCGCGACCACTGCCTTCCCCTTGCCCCTCAGACGTGCCCCAGAGCTCCGCCTCGTTGCCTGCTACGTCCTCAACAAGCTAGGCGACCCGGGAAGCTCTGCATCAACGCCACCGTCTTCGTTTCCATCGCCGGCCGCCGGAGATCCTCCTCGTCGCCCCGCTCGCTCCGACACCTCCCCGGCCCCGCCGTCTGCACCGGAAGACTCGCCGTGAGCCACTGAATCGCTCCCCTCCGCCTTTTTCTTCACGCACGCCCCGTAGCCGCTGCCCCGCGAGCACCCGAAGCCGCCGTCCGCCATGGCCAGCGAGCTCCGTGCCCCTGAGCCCCTCCGCTCCTGCTAGTTGCTCCGGTGGGCTCCTGTTGCCCTTTAGGTGCTGCCTAGCACTCCCCGTTCACTCGCCTCGAGCTGCAGCACCCCGCCCGCGCATAGCCGAGCTCCGGTCGCCGCCGCGAGCCCTGCTCCGGCGAGCTCCGTACACCGAACGGCCTCCCACCTTCTCTGTTAGATGCGCGTGAGCGCCAGCCACCCTCAGCACCCATCCGCGCGTCGAATGGACGCCAGAGCAGCAGTTTCGGCGAGCGTCCGCCGTGGTTTTGGTCGTCGTCGGCCGAACTCCAGCGAGGCTGACATGGCGTCTTATTTAGCGCTAATCCCACAGCCTAATCCCCCCCTGAGACTGACAATGGGCCCCAGAGCCAAGTCAAACCCTGGTCAGTGCGGGTTTGACCCGGGGTTAACCCCAGTGTCACTGACGTGTGGCCCCCACACGTCAGGTTTGACCTGGTCAGCCCTGCTGACGCCTCTGTGACGTCACGCTGATGCAGTAATTGTTTTTCTGGATTTTAAATAATTCAGAGAATTTCAGAAAATAGTTAAAATTTCTAAAAATCATAGAAATTAAACCGTAGCTCATAATGAAATAATTTATATATGAAAATCATCAGAAAAATGCAAGGAATCCATTTATGCCAGTTTCATGCATGAAAAACCAACTTATACTTGCTGTATAAGTGAAAAAGTAATAATGGCATGTTATATACTTAATATGGGGTTTGCATATGAACCCTTGGTTCATATGGACTTCAACCAAATTGATGCTAGATGCATTAGGGAAAATCATAGCATCTTTGAAATGTAATCTTCACGCATCATATTGTTGCATATGGTTGTTTATTGATTGCCGGCACCGTCCCTTCTCGATAGGTTCTACTCCGGAAGGTGTTCCGAGTACCTGTCTAAGGAGCAGTGCTTCTTCGTGGATCTATCAGTCAAGCAACCCCCCTTGAGCATTTCGATAAATCCCACTCTCTCGCTCCTGCTCCTTATACTCCACTAGGACAACAATGATTCAACTGCTACCTTTCTGCTGCGGTAGTTGAACCCATTCCTCTGCATGACCTGTCATTGCCACAGTAAATAGTTGAAACCCACTAGCATGAGTAGGAGTTGCTTGAGCCTTGATGTGCCTGCTCATCCATGCTTGATTTCTTTATGCTAGCTATACTTAGAGTTGTGTCAGGTCTGAATCATCTCGAATGAATCGGAGTGGTGAACATGTCCTATCGATAAAGGCTAAGTGTGTGAACACGTTTTGGTAAAGGTAGCGATGAGAGGCCATGTAGGAGTACATGGTGGGTTGTCTCATTGGAACCGTCCCTAAGAACTAAGTTATGTGTATGTTATCCAAGTCTAGTTACTACCACACATTGGGTTCCGGTTATCCGGCCCCTCTCGGCTTATTAATCTACTTGATCTCTGTCCAGGAGTTGCAACTAGTTTCTGGCGTCTGTAGGTAGTGCTACTTGTCTACCAGGTGGTGTCCGACGGGACGGGCTTGGGACAGACTAGGCACCGTGGCACGGTGTACCAAGTGGCACCTGGATGGTGGGCTTGGGAACCCTGCACACATCGTTTGGGGCCGTACTGGAGACTTCGGCCGGAACTCCTTGCGGATGGAACCCGAATAGGCGATAAACCTGGATGAGAGACTCGTGTGGTTAGTCAGGTCGTGGCCGACACCCTCGCCCGGCTTCCTCTTGAAGGTTGCTGAGGTACATGACGTGTACAGGGCTATAAGTGGCGAGAGCGTGTGTGAAGAAGTACACCCCTGCAGGGTCAATATTATCTATTCGAATAGCCGTTTTCCTCGGATATGGAAACTTGGAGGACTTATGTAGTACATAGACAACTTGAAGTGGATACTCTAAAATCCGCAAGATAAGTGTGAGTGCTATGGATGGCCTTCTCGTAGGGAGACGGGAACGGATCCATAGTGGAGTATTGATATGGCGAATATGTGGACTCGTGTGCGTCTTCTCACCTCAAAGAAGTTTCTGATACTTGTAGTATAGATTAGCCACTGAGTCAAAGCTGGCTTGCTGCTACTAAACTCCACCACCCCCTTTGTTGATAATGTTGCATATGTAGATAGTTTTGATGTAAGACTTGCTGAGTACCTTCGTACTCATGTTTGCTTATCTATGTTTTGCAGTTGGTTACCCTAGTGACTTCGACGAGTAGCTTGTACCCCAGCTATGATCTTGTACCCATGGGAGGGTCATGTTTAGTCAGGCTTCTTAGTCTTTTCCTTTTGTAGTTGTCTGATCTCAGATATGTAATGCTTCCGTTGCTTGTTTGCTCTGAATGATGGGTCATGAGACCCCTGTTTGTATTGAATGCTATGTGGCTCTTCTGGGCCTTTATCTATATGAGTTTGAGTTATGCTGTGATGCCATGTTGTACAGCACATACTTGCATGTTATGCGTACGCGTAACGTGTATTGCTATGTGTGGGATCTGACAACCTAGTTGTTTACCTCTGATAGCCTTTCTTATGGGGAAATGTAGTCTTGTGCTTCCATGAGCCATAGTAGTCCGCTAGAGCCCGGTTCATCAGAGTCCTGCTAGCCCAGCACTACTGCTCCGGAACACTTGACTGGCCGACATGTGATTCACTTCGTTCATGTGTCTGTCCCTTCGGGGAAATCTCACGCGGTGACATCCGGAGTCCTGCCTAGCCTGCTACGGCCCGGGTTCCCGGAGTCCTGTTAGCCCAGTGCTACAGCCCGGATTCATACGCTGTTGACCGACATGCTCGAGGTTGATTCATGTATGCATGTCCCCGTAAGTTAGTGCTACTTTGGCTTCACGACTAGTCATGTCGGCCTGGGTTCTCTGTCATATGGATGCTAGCGACACTATCATATACGTGAGCCAAAAGGCGCAAACGGTCCCGGGCCAGGTAAGGTGGCACCCGTGGGATACCGTGCGTGAGGCCGCAAAGTGATATGAAGTGTTACATGCTAGATCGGTGTGACTTAGGATCGGGGTCCCGACAGTTCCTCCGCTGCACCACCCAGATTTTTACATTTAGGGCATAATTTTTAAATTTAGAGCGCACATGTGGACACTAGTTTGTGCGTATCCCAGTATCAGACCATGATTAGCACCAGGTGAATTGTTATCTTGGACTATGGGTACATCATGTAGTAAGTAACAAAGAGTGGGAGGTGGGACTACTTTTGTAAGTACTTTTATTAAGAAAGATGCACACCTGAAGGCTTTATGACATTTACCAGTTGTACACCTGCAATTTTTCCCTTAGTAATACCATTTTTGTTCTGTCTGTAGCCTATCATCTTCCTCCATGGGGGTCCTGGGCTGGCACTTTGCCTGGCAACTGTGGATTCTTCGATCCGGAGTTCTACAGGATCGTGTTGTTCGACCAGGCTGGTTTCATTTTGATCGCCTCGTGTGTCTGTTCACCGTTGTTCCTAGGATATCGCGGTGCTTAATCTGCTTGTATTTGATTGCAGAGAGGCGCTGGAAGAGCACTCCCCATGCTTGTTTAGAGGAGAACACCACCTGGGACTTGGTGGCTGACATTGAGAAGGTCAGGCAGCACATCGACATTCCAGAGTGGCAGGAAAATGCAAATACATCTTCTTTTGTCAACTGCAACATATACCCAGCTATAAAGAAACCACTTGAAGAAAATATTTAAGGGAGCCATGCAGTTCGTGTAGATTTTCTTGCATTTGTGCATAGCTATTGAACATGAATGTTGCAATGCAAGTTATTAAAAGAATGATGATACCTCTTAATGCCTTGTCTTTTTAGAGACTAGCTAGCTAGTCAAGCATTTGTTTTCAAGTTTGATACTAGTGTTATTGTTGGAGATATATAGTGGAAAACAACATCCACAGTGGTATAGATTGTTCCAGTCCATGATATGCTTATTATTGAATTAGCTGGTCCTAAAGAATGTTGCGCCTAAGCTTTGCTTAGTGGCTGGTTCCATATCCTAAAAATTGCAATGCAGGTGAAAAGATTAAATACCTCGTCATGCTTGCAATGGTTTACGCTAAATTATTTTTTTGTAATCTATCTTGCTATACTGGTTCCAAGTGCTTGAGTAGCACCTCTGAGATAACTCACTTGTGGTTAATTAGTGGCTCTATCGTTTGCGTTTGTGCATTCTTTTTTCCTGGGCATCATTCATGGCTGTTTAGTAGTCGACATATTTCTAGTTCCATTTAGTATATGCAGGTAGCAACAGCTTAAGTTTAATGGAGTTGTTGTTACTCAGTGCCTACTTCGTTAGAGTTTGCATCATCTCCTTGTTGTTTATATAACATAAATGCCTTCACTATTCTTGTTCTGAATCTCTGATCCTGATACTGATTGTATTTGTCTTGATCGAATTACAGGCAACATGGTGAATCTAGTGCAGGTAGCGCTGGCCATCCTCTTCGAGGCCGTGTGTTTTGGTGATTCCTAAGGTAGCCATGCCACTACACTGGCTGATTAGTACCCAGCGGCATGTTTGTAATATTTACAGGGATTTGCCTTGTAGGAATAATGCTCATGGTATATTTATATGTCCTACAGTGCATGCTCTTTTTCTGTCTGTACGGAATCTTGATATGGTGTTTTGGCAGCTGGGATACTAGATTGCACTTTGGTATGTGATTTACTCATGTTGGAACTGCTTGTTAAGTGATTATCTTTATGCCCTTGCTACTAGTAGGATGGTCAATACATGATTGCTCTGTAACTTGTCTTTTCCGAAACAGTTTTCTTGGTCCTTCATATCTGACTATGTAATGTAGAAGCTCTACTTTATCCTAATAGCTGCTTGTAGCATTGTGATACTATTTGTGATGCTAAACAATATGCTCTTAAATTTGTTGCTATATTCTCAAGTGTTGTTTACCATTTACATTCTTTTTACATTTGCTATATTCACTAATAGTAGTAGTGTATGGTCTAGATAAGCAAACGAGTAGTAGTGTCTGGTCTAGATAAGTAAACAATGGATGATCTATGCAGTTGTTCATATGAATTGTTTGTTTCTCGGCGATGTAGGACGAGCTGCAGCGGGACAACCTGGACTGGGACAAGATCAAGGAGAACCTGCAGAAGATCATCGATTACCTCATCCTCGTCGGCATGGTTGGCTCCTTTGGCAGGCCCCTCTTTGGCTCTGACTGAGGGAGTCCTGGATTAGGGGGTCTCCGGACAGCCGGACTATATCCTTTGGCTGGACTGTTGGACTATGAAGATACGAGATTGAAGACTTCGTCCCGTGTCCGGATGGGACTCTACTTGGCGTGGAAGGCAAGCTAGGCAATACGGATATGGATATCTCCTCCTTTGTAACCGACCTTGTGTAACCCTAGCCTCCTCCGGTGTCTATATAAACTGGAGGGTTTTAGTCTGTAGGACAACATACAATCATACCATAGGCTAGCTTCTAGGGTTTAGCCTCTCTGATCTCGTGGTAGATCTACTCTTGCACTACTCATATCATCAAGAACAATCAAGCAGGACGTAGGGTTTTACCTCCATCAAGAGGGCCCGAACCTGGGTAAAACATCATGTCCCCTGCCTGAGATCTGCCGGTTTTGACACCAACATTGGTGCTTTCATTGAGAGTTCCTCTGTGTCGTCACCGTTAGGCTTGATGGCTCCTTTGATCATTGATAGTGATGCAGTCCAGGGTGAGACTTTTCTCCCCGTACAGATCTTTGTATTCAGCGGCTTCGCACTGCGGGCCAACTCGCTTGGCCATCTGGAGCAGATCGAGAGTTACGCCCCTGGCCACCAGGTCAGGTTTGGAAGCTTAAACTACATGGCCGACATCCGCGGAGACTTGATCTTCGACGGATTCGAGCCCCTGCCGAGTGTGCCGCACGGTCACGATGAGCATGATTTAGCTCTACCATCGGACAGTGTTTAGGAGAACGCACCGGCAACCGCCCCGACCCTCAATTCGGAGTCAATCGCGCCATCCATGGACGTGTGGATAGACCCCGCCACGGAGGCCGCATTCTCAGCGGCGATCGAGCCGAATATCGACCTTATCCTTCACAAGAGGCGTGACGCCGAATTGCCGGATTCTTCCCCGGCCATGGAATCCGAACCGCCTGCGCCCGTGCCTATCGAACCCGACTGGGCGCCGATCATGGAGTTCACCTCCGCGGATATCTTATAGCACTCGCCCTTCGGCGATATACTGAACTCATTAAGGTCTCTCTCCCTGTCAGGAGAGTCCTGTCCGAACTATGTTCGGCAGGATTGGGATGCGGATGACGAAGAAATTCGCCGCCCACCCACCATCCACTTAGTAGCCACAATCGACGATTTGACCGACATGCTCGACTTCGACTCCGAAGACATCGACGGTTTGGACGATGATGCAGGAGACGAACAGGAACCACTGCCCATAGGGCACTGGACGCCCACTTCATCATATGATGTATACATGGTGGACACACCCAAAGAAAATGACAACGAGGAACGGAAGGACGCAGCGAAGGTTGTTCCCTCGAGAAGCAGTCAAAGCGGCGGCGTAAGTGCCGCTCCAAATCCCGCCTCGGCAGAAGCAGCGATCATATAAACCCAGCGATAGAGCAAGGAGAGCCAGCGGACGACAAACACGGCATTGAACCATCGTCCGACCACGGCAACACAGAGAATCAAACCGAACAACCCGACTCCGTCGAAGACAACAGTCCGGATAACATCACACCGGACAGGCACCCGGAGCAACAGAATACCCATAAAAGGCTTGTTGCCACTGCGAGGAGTCTGAAAAAGCAGAAGCAAAAGCTCAGGGCTGCACAGGACACACTCAGAATCAGATGGAGTGAAGTACTCAACACTGAAGCGAAGTACGGCGGCAATCGCCACACCAAGAGCTACCCGAAGCGAAAGTTGCTACCTGAATTCGATGAGGAGGCCTTAGATCCCCCGCAATTAAAAAACAAAACGGCCATCCGGTCGGATAGACGACCTCGTGGCCAACATAGAGCGGCAAACGACGCTGCACATAGGCCAGTACGCGATCCGCGTGAGGGCTCGCATCAAAAGGACGGCGCAAGCACGCTCCAGCATGCAATGCAACACAACAAACATCCCAACACCATGGTACACCCAAATACAGGGGTGCCGCACACCCCCTATGTTTCACCGATGAGGTGCTGGACCACGAATTTCCAGAGGGATTCAAACCCGTAAACATAGAGGCGTACGACGGAATGACAGGCCCTGGGGTCTGGGTCGAGGACTACATCCTCCATATCCATATGGCTCGAGGAGACGATCTCCATGTCATCAAGTACTTACCCCTCAAGCTGAAAGGTCCAGCTCGGCACTGGCTTAAAAGCCTCCCCCAAAACTCCATTGGAAGCTGGGAAGAGCTCGAAGACGCTTTTCGGGCAAATTTTCAAGGGACCTATGGCCGACCACCGAATGCAGACTATTTGAGTCATATAACGCAACAGCCCGGAGAGTCAGCCCGAAAGCTTTGGAACATGTTCCTCACTAAAAAGAACCAAATAGTCAACTGCCCGGACACCGAAGCCTTAGCAGCTTTTAAGCACAGTGTTCGAGACGAATGGCTTGCCAGACACCTCGGCCAAGAAAAGCCGAGAACAATGGCAGCTGGTTAGCCTCATGACCCGCTTTTGCGTGGGCGAGGATAGCTGGTTAGCCCGATGCAGCACCAGCGACCCAAGTACATCCGAAGTCAGGGACAAAAACGGGAAACCACGACGAGCCGGAATAAAGAAGACAACCCAAAGAGCACGACAGTAAACGACGGATTTAGAAGCTCTCGGCCAGGTCAACAAAAGCTTCCCTCCAAAGGCAACAGAGATGAACTGCCTAGCCTAAACAAGATTATGGATAAAATATGCCAGATCCACAACACCCCCGATAAACCTGCAAATCATACCCATAGAGAATGTTGGGTCTTCAAGCAGTCCGGCAAGCTCAACGCCGAACATAAGGGGCAGGATACACCAAGCGAAGACGAGGACGAGCCTCGCATGCAAAGCACTGGGGAACAGAAGAAATTCCCACCAGAAGTCAAAATAGTAAACGTGTTACACGTGACAAAGGGGAGAAACAAAGCGGCACTCCTAGAGACACAAGCCCCAGGGCCTATCACCGTGGAGTTCTGCCACTGGTCGTCCCAACCGATCACCTTTGACCATCAGGATTACTCGGCAAGTATCCGACTTGCAGGATGGACTGCCTTGGTATTAGACCCAATAATTGACAGATACCACTTCACACGAGTCCTGGTGGACGGCGGTAGCAGTTTAAACCTGATATATCAGGACACAATCCACAAAATGGGGATATACCCAACAAGAATCAGCCACAGCGATACTACCTTTAAAGGAGTAACGATAGGCCCAGAAGCCCATTGCATGAGCTCCCTGCTACTAGAGGTTATATTCGGCTTTCCCGATAACTTCCGCAGCGAAAAGTTGACCTTCCACATCACTCCATTGCAAAGTGGCTATCAAGCACTACTCGGACGCTAAGCTTTCGCTCGCTTTAACACAATACTACATTACGCTTCTCTCATGCTTAAGATGCACGGTCCACGCGGCATCATTACAGTAAATGGAAATATTGAGCGCTCCTTGCGCGCGGAGGACCGTGCAGCTGCCTTGGCATCCGCACACTAAACGGCCTCACCAAGTAAAGCATCTGACAGGACGTTAAGACCACGGACACGGTTAGACGAGTCCGGCGCAGCTATATGTAATTAATACGGGTTTGATGGCTATACCCCTATTACAATACAAGGGGCTCAACGCGCGCAAACAAGTGACAAGTAGGCTCAACTTTACTCATATTGAACTGTACATGGTTTCTTTAGTATAACCTACCTTTTTGCACGACAACTTTTCAACTAAGTTATGCTCTTTTATAGATGACCATCGTGCTACACCCGTCCAGGATACGGCACAATGGAGACACATGTGCAGACGTGCAGCAGGGACCCGTTCCAAGGATTCTTTTTAGATTAAGACCCTTCGTAAACCTTTTTTACTGTCTCTTGTTGATACACATCCCCCGGATTCTCAGTACAATTGAGAACGATGCTGACGTATTGGCATGTGGCCATGTTAGAATATTGCACGTACCTGGACACTAGGGGCTTATTACAAAGGGCACTGCTTAAGCCCGGTTTACACCATAAAGACCGAATACCTTAGGGAGTGTTCGGCGTCGCGAGTTTGGCCTTATATGCATCAGCTCCGAATCATGTCTTTGGTCAAATGTTGGGTTTTCCCGGCTCCTGTGTTTTGCTGCCTTACGTTCTGCTCTACCGGCTAAGGCGGCACCAGGAGAACTACTGCGATTGTGCCCTGGTTCATCCGGACGAGCACCTTAGTAGAGAAACCCGAAAACTGACTGTCATGATATAGCGTGAGACTGGTCAACCACTCGATGACCTAGCAGAATCTTCGGGATTCCTCCGCCTTAACGAAGGGCCGTTTCCCGGCCAGGCATGTAAGCACCCCGAATTCGGATGAGTGTGGAGCCACCAGGGGCTATATAGTTGCCCCACTGTCAAACTCCTCTGGCTAAGTGAAACTGTTAAAGCATTATAGCCCGGTTGCCGAGTTCGCTGCGCTATCACCTCCTTAATGGACCAA
Organism: Triticum dicoccoides; assembly: GCF_002162155.2. Lineage (NCBI taxonomy): Eukaryota > Viridiplantae > Streptophyta > Magnoliopsida > Poales > Poaceae > Triticum > Triticum dicoccoides. The sequence continues at coordinate 390,712,590 of NC_041380.1, forward strand.
GACATTGGATCAAGTGTGAACATGCATCTTCTGCGAACACCCCCACATTATATGCGTGGGGGCTGAAGCCAACGACTGCCATCTTTCAGGTTATATACATATATACATAAATGGCCCCACAGGAGGCATCATAGTACTTTCGGGCAAAAGTATAAATACGGCCTTGATAAACTAAATAAAACATTGTTTTTACAATGGGAATACATGTCACTCAAACATAGTATTCTTCGAGCACCGAGCCTCTATCAAACGAGCGCCTTCAAGAACTTCTCCAAACTAGTGCTCGGCAACCACTCGGCCTATGGCCGAACCCTGTGTCGTAACAGTGGTGGCATCCATCTCCGCCCAGTATGTTTTGACACGGGCAAGGGCCATCTGCGAGCCTTTTATGCATGCCGACCTCTTTACAGCATCGATGCGTGGCACAACACCAAGGAACTATTGCACTAAGCTAAAGTAGCTATTCGGCCTTGGCCCTCCCGGCCACAAATGATCCACAATGGACCTCATGGCAAGTACGGATAATCTATGGAGCTCGGCCCACTCGGCCATTTGCTCGTTCAACAGCAGCGGACGGGCTGGACCATGAAACTGTGACCAAAACAGTTTTTCCACTTCGTGATCTTTCCGATCCTTGAAGTACTCGGCTGCGTCAGCAGCACTGGCAGCCAAATCCACGTAGGCATCCGCAGAACTCCATAGCCGGTCCAGAGGTGCATACTTCGGATCCCCGAACTTAGTCCGCAACAAGAAGGGCTTCCCAGACACAATATACGTAGCGTGATGCAGCTTCTCCTTCGTCGCTCTAATTTTGGAGCGGGATTCCTTGGCAGCCACCCGGGCCTTTTCCAGGTCCATCGCCTTCGCCCGGTTTTCTTCTTCAAGAAGCCGGTAACTGTCAGCAGCATCTTTTAACTCTATAGCCATCTTGGCTATTCTTTCTTTGCTCTCGGAATGAGCGGCCTGTTCGGCCCTTAACTCCTCGGCCACCCGTAAAGCGGCCGCATTACTACTCCTTGCTTGCTCCTTGGCTCGGGCAAGCTCCGCCCGAAGGATTTCCACGGTGGCAGCTCCATTTGCAGTCACAACACCCTGGCATCATGCTGCTCTTATTATGTGATGATCACCAGAAAAATCACTCACCCCGTGCCTCGTCAAGCCGCTTGTTGACAAGCACGATGTCGGCATCTGCCGCATCCAATTGCCGCTTTAGTTTGGCAAACCCATCAGTCTAGCTAGCCACCGGAGCTTCAACCACCTGCACATAAAGGCGGTCTGGTTATTACCTGGGACTATGATCCTCTGTTTGCCGCCGTTCTCGACGACAACCAGAGTCTCAGGGGCTACTATCTGCATGGGCATACCTAACGTATGCGGTACTATTAAAGGCATACATTACTTTACGTACCTCAAAGCCTTTCAGCAGACTCATAAAAGCTTCATGCAAACCGCTTTCGGTGGATGAAATCCTTTCAATTACCGTACCCATTAGCGTACGATGCGCTTCCGAGACGACAGCTTTCCCCAGAAGATCCTTAAGCGTGTCCCACCGCACATAGTACGGACCCTTACTGTCGCTCTCCTCAGGAGCCAGATACTGGGGATGCCGGGCAGCCAAAGCGTTATCCTCTGGCGATATTGGATCCGGAGATACCCTTCGCGACGACACTTCAAGGTCGCCCTCTTCTTGAGCTGGGGAGTCCAGGGGAGGCGTTTCGCTCTCCATCATCTCCGGAAGAAGATCCCCCGAAGATGAACTCTGTCGAGAAGGGCTGCGGTCCGGGCTACAATTTACCAGCATCGGTTATTATCTTTGGAAGTAAGGTAGGATATCCTCACTATTAAGTACTTGTTTACTTACAGCTCGGTAGAGGGCTGATCCCCGCGCTGACATTGTGCGGCAAGAATACCCTCCAAAGCAGGACCCTCTGGCGGAGATTTTTTCTCCCGTTTGGAAACCTTAGTTTCCGGATCTTCAGAGGTAGCCCTCTTCCTTCCCCAGAGAGAGAGAGAATGTCAAATTCTCCCCCCTTGGTTATCCTCCCACGCAGAGGCGCTCATTCCCTCGATTGGAATAGGTAGCGATGGAGGCCCGCTTTCGCCCTCTTTATTCCCCCCTTCATCTTCCTTTGAGGGCACTAGACAAGGTGCTGGCTCGAGCATCTTTTCCAGCACCGGATTACCCAAGCCTTCAGGATGGGGGGCCGAACACCGGATCAGCTTCACCTTTGTTATCCAGTCCTGGTCAAAGTGCGATTCTTCAGAATGATGTCATGATAAATAAAAAGACAATGTGTTCAGCCATGGGATTACTTACTTGGGCAGCAGGGCGGTTGCAGCTCAGGCCCACGTCCTCGGTAGTGTACGGACACTCTATTTGGGGTCCAAAGAACGATTTGTACATCTCCTCGTGCGTCATGCCAAGGAAATTCTGAATGGTGCACGGTCCTTCCGGGTTGAATTCCCACATGCGGAGGGGCCAGCGTTTGCAAGGCTGGACTCAACCAACCAGCATAACTTGCATTACCATAACCAGACTGAACTCTCCCTCGAATAGATCTCGGATACGGCTCTGTGATACATCTCCAACGTATCTATAATTTTTGATTGCTCCATGCTATATTATCTACTGTTTTGGACTATATTGGGCTTTATTTTCCACTTTTATATTATTTTTGGGACTAACCTATTAACTGGAGGCCCGGCCCAGAATTGTTGTTTTTTTGCCTATTTCAGTGCTTCCAAGAAACGGAATATCGAACGGAGTCCAAACGGAATAAAATCTTCTGGAACATGATTTTCTCACCGAACGTGATCCAGGAGACTTGGACCCTACTCCAAGGAACAAAAGAGGCGGTCACGAGGGTGGGGGGCGCCCCCTAGGGTGCGCCCCCTGCCTCGTGGGCCCCTCGTTGCTCCTCCGACGTACTTCTTCCTCCTATATATACACACGTACCCCCAAACGATCAGAACAGGAGCCAAAAACCTAATTCCACCGCCGCAACTTTCTGTATCCACGAGATCCCGTCTTGGGGCCTGTTTCGGAGCTCCACCGGAAGAGGGTCGTCATCACGGAGGGCTTCTACATCATCATAGCCCCTCTGATGAAGTGTGAGTAGTTTACCTCAGACCTTTGGGTCCGTAGTTAGTATCTAGATGGCTTCTTCTCTCTCTTTGAATCTCAATACAAAGTTCTCCCCCTCTCTCACGGAGATCTATTTGATGTAATCTTGTTTTTGCGGTGTGTTTGTTGAGACCGATGAATTGTGGGTTTATGATCAAGTCTATCTATGAATAATATTTGAATCTTCTCTGAATTATTTTATGTATGATTGGTTATCTTTGCAAGTCTCTTCGAATTATCCGTTTGGTTTGGCCAACTAGATTGGTAGTTCTTGCCATGGGAGAAGTGCTTAGCTTTGGGTTCGATCTTGCGTTGTCCTTACCCAGTGACAGAAGGGGCAGCAAGGCACGTATTGTATCGTTGCCATCGAGGATAACAAGATGGGGTTTATTTCATATTGCATGAATTTATCTCTCTACATCATGTCATCTTGCTTAAGGCGTTACTCTGTTTTTAACTTAATACTCTAGATGCATGCTGGATAGCGGTCGATGAGTGGAGTAATAGTAGTAGATGCAGAATCATTTCGTTCTACTTGTCATGGACGTGATGCCTATATACATGATCATGCCTAGATATTCTCATAATTATGCTCAATTCTATCAATTGCTCAAAAGTAATTTGTTCACCCACCATAGAATACTTATGCTCTTGAGAGAAGCCACTAGTGAAACCTATGGCCCCCGGGTCTATTCTCATCATATCAATCTCTGTCACTTTAATATTGTTTTGATATTTACTTTGCCTTTACTTTTTACTTTGCATCTTTATACCAAAAATACCAAAAATATTCTATGTATCAGATCTCACTCTCGTAAGTGACCGTGAAGGGCTTGACAACCCCTAATCGCGTTGGTTGCGAGTAGCTATCGTTTTGTGCAGGTACGAGGGACTTGAGCATGGCCTCCAACTGGATTGATACCTTGGTTCTCAAAAACTGAGGGAAATACTTACGCTACTCTGCTGCATCATCCCTTCCTCTTCGAGGAAAACCAACACAAGCTCAAGACGTAGCAAGAAGGATTTCTGGCACCGTTGCCGGCAGAAGTCAACATACAAAGTACCCATCACAATCCCTATCTCTCGCATTACATTATTTGCCATTTTCCTCTCATTTTCCTCTCCCCCACTTCACCCTTGTCGTTTTATTCGCCCTCTCTCTCTCTATCCTCCCTCTCTATTTGCCTCTTTTGCCCGTTTGCTCTTGTTTGCTTGTGTGTTAGATTTCTTGTTTGTTGTGATGGCTCAAGATACTACTAAATTGTGTGACTTCACCAATACCAATAATAATGATTTCCTTAACACTCCGATTGATCCTCTTACCGATGCTGAATCTTGTGAAATTAATACTGCTTTGTTGAATCTTGTTATGAAAGATCAATTCGCCGGCCTTCCTAGTGAAGATGCCGCTACTCATCTGAATAGCTTCGTTGATTTATGTGATATGCAAAAGAAAAAACATGTCAATAATGATGTCGTTAAATTGAAGCTATTTCCTTTTTCGCTTAGAGATCATCCTAAAGCTTTGTTTTCGTCTTTGCCTAAGAATAGTATTGATTCATGGAACAAGTGCAAAGATGCTTTTATCTCTAAGTATTTTCCTCCTGCTAAGATCATCTCTCTTAGAAATGATATTATGAACTTTAAACAACTTGATCATGAACATGTTGCACAAGCTTGGGAGAGAATGAAATTAATGATACGTAATTGCCATACTCATGGTTTGAATTTGTGGATGATTTTACAGAATTTTTATGCCGGATTGAATTTTGCTTCTAGAAATCTTTTAGATTCGGCCGCGGGAGGTACTTTCATGGAAATCACTTTAGGAGATGCTACTAAACTCCTAGATAATATTATGGTTAATTATTCGCAATGGCACACTGAAAGATCATCTAATAAAAAAGTGCATGCGATAGAAGAAATTGATGTGTTGAGTGGAAAGATGGATGAACTTATGAAATTATTTGCTACTAAGAGTGTTTCTTCTGATCCTAATGATATGCCTTTGTCTACTTTGATTGAGAATAACAATGAATCTATGGATGTGAATTTTGTTGGTGGGAATAATTTTGGTAACAACGCTTATAGAGGGAATTTTAATCCTAGGCCATATCCTAGTAATCCTTCTAATAATTATGGGAATTCCTACAAAAACTCTTATGGAAATTATAATAAGATTCCCTCTGATTTTGAATCTAATATTAAAGAATTTATTTCTTCGCAAAAGAATTTTAATGCTATGATTGAAGAAAAACTGCTTAATATTGATGATTTGGCTAGGAACGTTGATAGAATTGCTCTTGATGTTGATGCTTTAAAACTTAGATCTATTCCACCTAAACATGATATCAATGAGTCTCTAAAAGCCATTAGAATTTCAATTGATGACTGTAAAGAAAGAACCGCTAGGATGCGTGCTTCCAAAAATGCCTTTATTAAAGCATGTTCTTCCAATTCCTATGAAAATCAAGATGAAGATCTAAAAGTTATTGATGTGTCCCCAATTAAATCTTTATTTTGCAATATGAATCTTGATGAAACTGAATATGATCTTCCTTTACCTATAAGGCGTTCTAAAAATTCGGAGTATTTAGATCTTAATGATGAAATTGATGAAAGTGGGATTGATAGAAATAAAAATCTAGATGTTGCTAAACCCACTATATTGGATTTCAGGGAATTTAATTATGAAAGTTGCTCTTTAATTGATTGTATTTCCTTTTTGCAATCCATGCTAAATTCTCCACATGCTTATAGTCGAAATAAAGCCTTCACCGAACATATTGTTGATGCCTTGATGCAATCTTATGAAGAAAAACTTGAGTTGAAAGTTTCTATCCCTAGAAAACTTTATGATGAGTGGGAACCAACTATTAAAATTAAAATTAAAGATCATGAGTTTTATGCTTTGTGTGATTTGGGTGCTACTGTCTGTACTATTCCCAAGACTTTGTGTGATTTACTAGATTTCCGTAATTTTGATGATTGCTCTCTAAACTTGCATCTTGCGGATTCCACTATTAAGAAACCAATGGGAAGAATTAATGATGTTCTTATTGTTGAAAATAGGAATTATGTGCCCGTAGATTTCATTGTTCTTGATATAGATTGCAATCCTTCTTGCTCTATTATTCTTGGTAGATCTTTCCTTAGAACGGTTGGTGCGATTATTGATATGAAGGAAGGGAATATTAGATTTCAATTTCCATTAAAAAAGGGCATGGAACACTTTCCTAGAAAGAAAATAAAATTACCATATGAAACTATCATGAGAGCCACTTATGGATTGCCTACCAAAGATGGCAATACCTAGATCTATTCTTGCTTGTTATGCCTATCTAGGGGCGTTAAACGAGAGCGCTTGTTGCGAGGCAACCCAATTTTATTTTTATTCCTTGCTATTTGCTCCTGTTTAGTAATAAATAAATTATTTAGCCTATGTTTTGGTTGTGTTTTTTGTGTTTAATTAGTGTTTGTGCCAAGTAGAACCGTTGGGAAGACTTGGGGAAAGTCTTGTTGAACTTGCTGTAAAAAACAGAAACTTTAGCGCTCACGAGAACTGCTGTAATTTTTATTTAAAGAGTGCTATTTAGTTAATTCTTGTTGAAGAGGATTAATAGATAAATTCATCACGTCCATCAATTTAATTTAGAATTTTTGGGGTTCCAGATCTTGCGCTAGCTACAGATTACTACAGACTGTTCTGTTTTTGACAGATTCTGTTTTTCGTGTGTTTTTTGCTTATTTTGATGAATCTATGGCTAGTAATAGTTTATAATCCATAGAGAAGTTGGAATAAATTAGGTTTAACACCAATATAAATAAATAATGAGTTCATTATAGTACCTTGAAGTGTTCTTTTGTTTTCTTTCGCTAACGGAGCTCACGAGTTTTCTATTTTGAGTTTTGTGTTGTGAAGTTTTCAAGTTTTGGGTAAGAATTTGATGGATTATGGAACAAGGAGCGGCAAGAGCCTAAGATTGGGGATGCCCATGGCACCGCCAAGATAATCCAAGGACACCAAATATTCAAAGCTTGGGGATGCCCCGGAAGGCATCCCCTCTTTTCGTCCACTTCCATCGGTAATTTACTTGGAGCTATATTTTTACTCACCAACATGATATGTGTTTTGCTTGGAGCGTCTTGTACTATTTGTGTCTTTGTTTGTTAGTATGCCACAATCATCCTTGCTGTACACACCTTTTGAGAGAGCCATACATGAATTAAAATTTGATAGAATACTCTATGTGCTTCACTTATATCTTTTGAGCTAAGTAGTTTTGCTCTATGTGCTTCACTTATATCTTTTGAGCGTTATAATTTTGCTCTATGTGCTTCACTTAGATATTTTAGAGCACAGTGGTGGATTTGTTTTAAAGAAACTATTGATATCTCATGCTTCACTTAAATTATTTTGAGAGTCTCTTAATAGCATGGTAATTTGCTTAATAATAATTTGCTTGGTATACAAGATTTGTGAAACTTTCTTTTGAGTGTGTTGAATACTAAGAAAAGATTGAAGCATGATAATTGTTTTGAGATATGGAGGTGATAATATTAAAGTCATGCTAGTTGAGTAGTTGTGAATTTAAAGAATACTTGTGTTGAAGTTTGTGATTCCCGTAGCATGCACGTATGGTGAACCATTATGTGATGAAGTCGGAGCATGATTTATTTATTGATTGTCTTCCTTATGAGTGGCGGTCGGGGACGAGCGATGGTCTTTTCCTACCAATCTATCCCCCTAGGAGCATGTGTGTAGTACTTTGCTTTGATAACTTCTAGATTTTTGCAATAAGTATATGAGTTCTTTATGACTAATGTTGAGTCCATGGATTATACGCAGTCTCACCCTTCCACCTTTGGTAGCCTCTCTAATACTGCGCAACTTTTCGCCGGTATCATACACCTACCATATACCTTCCTCAAAACAGCCACCATACCTACCTATTATGGCATTTCCATAGCCATTCCGAGATATATTGCCATGCAACTTTCCACAATCTAGTTCATCATGACATACCCATCATTGTCATATTGCTTAGCATGATCATGTAGTTGACATAGTATTGGTGGCAAAGCCACTGTTCATAATTCTTTCATACTTGTCACTCTTGATTCATTGCATGTCCCGGTACACCGCCGGAGGCATTCATATAGAGTCATACTTTGTTTTAGTATCAAGTTGTAATCATTGAGTTGTAAATAAATAGAAGTGTGATGATCATCATTCAATAGAGCATTGTCCCAATAAACAATAAAAAAAGAGAAAGGCCAAATAAAAAAAGGAAGGCCCAAAAAAAGGGGCAATGCTGCTATCTCTTTTTCCACACTTGTGCTTCAAAGTAGCACCATTATATAGCGAGTCTCATATATTGTGCTTCAAAGTAGCACCATATTCTTCATATAGAGAGTCTCATATGTTGTCACTTTCATATACTAGTGGGAATTTTACATCATAGAACATGGCTTGTATATTCCAATGATGGGCTTCCTCAAAATTGCCCTAGGTCTTCGTGAGCAAGCAAGTTGGATGCACACCCACTAGTTTCTTTTGTTGAGCTTTCATGCATTTATAGCTCTAGTGCATCCGTTGCATGGCAATTCCTACTCACTCACATTGATATCTATTAATGGGCATCTCCATAGCCCGTTGATATGCCTAGTTGATGTGAGACTATCTTCTCCTTTTTTGTCTTCTCCACAACCACCATTCTATTCCACCTATAGTGCTATATCCATGGCTCATGCTCATGTATTGCGTGAAGATTGAAAAAGTTCTGAAAAAGTTAGAGTATGAAACAATTTCTTGGCTTGTCATCGGGGTTGTGCGTGATTTAAATACTTTGTGTGGGGAAGATGGAGCATAGCCAGACTATATGATTTTGTAGGGATAAATTTCTTTGGCCATGTTATTTTGAGAAGACATAATTGCTTTGTTAGTATGCTTGAAGTATTATTATTTCTTATGTCAATATAAACCTTTGTCTTGAATGTTTCTAATCTGAATATTCATACCACAATTAAGAAGATTTGCATTGAAATTATGCCAAGTAGCACTCCGCATCAAAAAAATTCTTTTTATCATTTACCTACTCGAGGACGAGCAGGAATTAAGCTTGGGGATGCCTGATACGTCTCCAATGTATCTATAATTTTTGATTGCTCCATGCTATATTATCTACTGTTTTGGACTATATTGGGCTTTATTTTCCACTTTTATATTATTTTTGGGACTAACCTATTAACCGGAGGCCCAGCCCAGAATTGCTGTTTTTTTGCCTATTTCAGTGTTTTGAAGAAACGAAATATGAAACGGAGTCCAAATGGAATAAAATCTTCGGGAACGTGATTTTCTCACCGAACGTGATCCAGGAGACTTGGACCCTGCTCTAAGGAGCAAAAGAGGCGGTCACGAGGGTGGGGGCACCCCCCCTAGGGCGTGCCCCCTACCTCGTGGGCCCTTGTTGCTCCTCCGGCATACTTCTTCCTCCTATATATACACACGTACCCCCAAACGATCAGAACAGGAGCCAAAAACCTAATTCCACCGCCGCAACTTTTTGTATCCACGAGATCCCATCTTGGGGCCTGTTCCGGAGCTCCGCCGGAAGAGGGCCATCATCACGGAGGGCTGCTACATCATCATAGCCCCTCCGATGAAGTGTGAGTAGTTTACCTCAGACCTTCGGGTCCATAGTTAGTAGCTAGATGGCTTCTTCTCTCTCTTTGAATCTCAATACAAAGTTCTCCCCCTCTCTCGCGGAGTTCTATTCGATGTAATCTTCTTTTTGCGGTGTGTTTGTTGAGACCGATGAATTGTCGGTTTATGATCAAGTCTATCGATGAATAATATTTGAATCTTCTCTGAATTCTTTTATGTATGATTGGTTATCTTTGCAAGTCTCTTCGAATTATCCGTTTGGTTTGGCCAACTAGATTGGTAGTTCTTTCCATGGGAGAAGTGCTTAGCTTTGGGTTCGATCTTGCGGTGTCCTTACCCAGTGACAGAAGGGGCAGCAAGGCACGTATTGTATCGTTGCCATCGAGGATAACAAGATGGTGTTTATTTCATATTGCATGAATTTATCTCTCTACATCATGTCATCTTGCTTAAGCCGTTACTCTGTTTTTAACTTAATACTCTAGATGCATGCTGGATAGCGGTCGATGAGTGGAGTAATAGTAGTAGATGCAGAATCGTTTCGGTCTACTTGTCACGGACGTGATGCCTATATATATGATCATGCCTAGATATTCTCATAATTATTCTCAATTCTATCAATCTCAACAGTAATTTGTTCACCCACCGTAGAATACTTATGCTCTTGAGAGAAGCCACTAGTGAAACCTATGGCCCCCGGGTCTATTCTCATCATATCAATCTCCATCACTTTAATATTGTTTTGCTATTTAATTTGCCTTTACTATTTACTTTGCATCTTTATACCAAAAATACCAAAAATATTCTATCTATCATATCTCACTCTCATAAGTGACCGTGAAGGGCTTGACAGCCCGTAATCGCGTTGGTTGCGAGTAGCTATCGTTTTGTGCAGGCACGAGGGACTTGAGCGTGGCCTCCTACTGGATTGATACCTTGGTTCTCAAAAACTGAGGGAAATATTTACGCTACTCTGCTGCATCATCCCTTCCTCTTCGGGGAAAACCAACACAAGCTCAAGACGTAGCACTCTGCAGTATTGGCACGTCCTTGGCTAGACCCCAGCTCAGCCCCCTGCTGATCCATGACATCCGTTGTGGTGGAGGGCCCGAGCGAAAGGTGGGGGCAGCTACCCATTTAGCACTTCGGGGAGCACTGACGTAAAACCACTCCCGTTGCCACAATCCGGACACCTCTGGAAAGGAACCCTTTGGCCATGGAGCGTCAGCAATTTTTCTTATTAGAGCACCTCCGCACGCTGCCTGCTGCCCCTCGACCGTCTTTGGCTTCACATCAAAGGTCTTGAGCCACAGGCTGAAGTGAGGGGTAATGCTGAGGAAGGCCTCACAAACGACAATAAATGACGAGATGTGAAGACGGGAATCCGGGGCCAGATCATGAAAATCCAGCCCGTAATAGAACATAAGACCCCTAACGAAGGGATCCAGAGCGAGGCCTAGTCCTTGGAGGAAGTGGGAGACGAACACAACGCTCTCGTTGGGTTCAAGAGTAGGGACGACCTGCCCTCGGGCGGGCAGCATATGCGAAATTTCAGCGGTCAGATATCTGGCCTCCCTCAACTTCTTGATGTCCTCCTCGGTGACGAAGGAAGGCATCCACCGGCCTTGAAGGCTGGATCCGGACATGATTGAAGGTACGAAGCACCTGACCTGGGCTTTGGGTGTTAGAACTCGAGGTGGGGGAAAGATTCGATTGAGCACGGGAGGGAAAAAAGAAAAAGCCTTATCCCTTTATAAAGGGGATGAATATCAGGCGTCCTCCTCGTGGCCGTTCGAGACTTACCTAAGATTTAGGAGTCATACCAACAGGCACGGTTGGGTTACCCACGTTCGTATTAATGAGAATCCCGTAATAAGGGGACATGATCTCTGCTTTGACAGGACGTGTCAAGAAACCGCCTCGCATTATGTGCGGCGTTGGTCAAAGAAAAACGGTTAAAATAATTACCGGGCCGTGGCGTGATGTCATGCTGCCAGGACGTGTCAGCAGATTAGATTTGTGGAAATATTATTCTCTCTACGATGGTATGTGGAACTTATTTTGCAGGGTCCGACACTATCCTTGTATTCAAACTCTTCCATGGTGTATTCGGAAGAGGAACCCGCCTTGCAATGCCGAAGACAACACTGCGCGGCGGACTCATCGTCATTGAAGCCTAGTTCAGGGGCTACTGAGGGAGTCCTGGATTAGGAGGTCTCCGGACAGCCGGACTGTTGGACTATGAATATACGAGATTGAAGACTTCGTCCCGTGTCCGGATGGGACTCTACCTGGCGTGGAAGGCAAGTTAGGCAATATGGATATGGACATCTCCTCCTTTGTAACCGACCTTGTGTAACCCTAGCTGAGGGAGTCCTGGATTGGGGGGTCTCTGGACAGCTGGACTATATCCTTTGGCCGTACTATTGGACTATGAAGATACAAGATTGAAGACTTCGTCCCGTGTCCGGATGGGACTCTACTTGGCGTGGAAGGCAAACTAGGCAATACGGATATGTATATCTCCTCCTTTGTAACCGACCTTGTGTAATCCTAGCCCTCTCCGGTGTCTATATAAACCGGAGGGTTTTAGTCCATAGGACAACATACAATGATACCATAGGCTAGCTTCTAGGGTTTAGCCTCTCTGATCTCGTGGTAGATCAACTCTTGTACTACTCATATTATCAAGAATAATCAAGCAGGACGTAGGGTTTTACCTCCATCAAGAGGGCCCGAACTTGGGTAAAACATCATGTCCCCTGCCTCCTGTTACAATCCGCCTTAGATGCATAGTTCGGGACCGCCTACCCGAGATCTGCCGGTTTTGACACCGACATTGGTGCTTTCATTGAGAGTTCCTCTGTGTCATCGCCATTAGGCTTGATGGCTCCTACGATCATCGATAGCGATGCAGTCCAGTGTGAGACTTTTCTCCCCAGGCAGATCTTTGTGTTTGGCGGCTTCGCACTGCAGGCCAACTCGCTTGGCCATCTGGAGCAGATCGAGAGTTACGCGCCTGGCCACCAGGTCAGGTTTGGAAGCTTAAACTACACGGCCGATATCCGCGGAGATTTGATCTACGACGGATTCGAGCCCGTGCCTTGTGCGCCACACGGTCACGATGAGTATGATTTAGCTCTACCATCAGACAGTGTTCAGGAGATCGCACCGGCAACCGCTCTGATCCTCAGTTCGGAACCAGTTGCGCCATCCATGGACGGGTGGATAGACCCCGCCACGGAGGCCGCACTCTCATCGGTGATCGAGCGGAGTATTGACCTTACCCTTCATGAGAGCCGTGACGCCGAACTCCCGGATTCCTCCCCGGCGACGGACTCCGAACCGCCTGCGCCCGTGCCTATCGAATCCGATTGGGCGCCGATCATGGAGTTTACCTCCGCGGATATTTTTCAGCACTCGCCCTTCGGCGACATACTGAACTCATTAAGGTCTCTCTCCTTGTCAAGAGAGTCCTGGCCGAACTATGTCCGGCAGGATTGGGATGCGGATGACGAAGAAATTCGCCGCCCACCCACCACCCACTTAGTAGCCACTGTCGACAATTTGACCGACATGCTCGACTTCGACTCCGAAGACATCGAAGGTATGGACGACGATGCAGGAGACGAACAGGAACCACTGCCCACAGGGCACTGGACGCCCACTTCATCATACGATGTATACATGGTGGACAGACCCAAAGAACGACGACGAGGAATGGAAGGACGCAGTGAAGGGTTGTTCCCTTGAGAAGCAGTCAAAGCGGCGGCGTAAGCACCGATCCAAATCCCACCTCGGCAGAAACAACAGTCATATAGACCCAGCGATAGAGCAGGGTGAACCATCGCCCGACCAGGGCAACACGGAGAATCAAACCGAACAACCTGACTCCGTCGAAGATAACAGTCCAGACGACATCACACCGGACAAGCGCCCGGAGCAACAGATTGCCCATCAAAGGCTTGTTCCCACTGTGAGGAGTTTGAAAAAGCAGAAGCAAAGGCTTAGGGCTGCACAAGACACACTCAGAATCAGATGGAGTGAAGTACTCAACACTGCAGCGAAGTACGGCGGTAATCGCCACACCAAGAGCTACCCGAAGCGAAATTTGCTACCTGAATTCGACGAGGAGGCCTTAGATCCCCCGCAATTAGAAAACAAAACAGCCATCCGGTCGGATAGATGACCTAGTGGCCAACATAGAGCGGCAAACGACGCCGCACATAAGCCAGTACGCGATCCACGCGAGGGCTCGCATCAAAAGGACGGTGCAAACAGATCCATATACGGGCCATGCAAGCGCGCTCCAGTATACAATACAACACAACAAACATCCGAACACCACGGTACACCCAAATACAGGGGTGCCGCACACCCCCTATGTTTCACCGATGAGGTGCTGGACCACGAATTTCCAGAGGGATTCAAACCCGTAAACATAGAGGCGTACGACGGAACAACATACCCTGGGGTCTGGATTGAGGACTATATCCTCCATATCCACATGGCTCGAGTACATGATCTCCACGCCATCAAGTACTTACCCCTCAAGCTCAAAGGGCCGGCTCAGCATTGGCTTAAAAGCCTTCCCAAAAACTCCACTGGAAGCTGGGAAGAGCTTGAAGACGCCTTTCGGGCAAATTTTCAAGGGACCTATGTCCGACCACCGGATGCAGACGATTTAAGTCATATAACTCAACAGCCCGGAGAGTCAGCCCGAAAGCTTTGGAACAGGTTCCTCACTAAGAAGAACCAAATAGTCGAATGTCCGGACGCCGAAGCCTTAGCAGCTTTCAAGCACAGCGTTCGAGACGAATGGCTCGCCAGACACCTTGGCTAGGAAAAGCCGAGAACAATGGCAGCATTAACAAGCCTCATGACCCGCTTTTGCGCGGGCGAGGACAGCTGGTTAGCCCGATGCAGCACTAGCGACCCAAGTACATCTGAAGTCAGGGACGAAAACGGGAAACCATGACGCAGCAAAAACAAGCGATGGAATAAAGAAGACAGCCAGAAGAGCATGGAGGTAAACGTCGGATTCAGAAGCTCTCGGCCAGGTCAGCAAAAGCCGCCCTCCAAAGGCAACAGAGACGAACTGTCCAGACTAAACAAGATTCTGGACAAAATATGTCAGATCCATAGTACCCCCGACAAACCTGCAAATCATACCCATAGAGAATGGTGGGTCTTCAAGCAGTCCAGCAAGCTCAACGCCGAACATAAGGGGGAGGATACACCAAGCGAAGACGAGGAAGATCCTCGCAAGCAAAGCACTGGGGAACAGAAGAAATTCCCACCAGAAGTCATAACAGTCAACGTGTTACACATAATAAAGGGGAGAAAAAAAGCGGCACTCCCAGAGACACATGCCCCAGGGCCTATCACCGCGGAGTTCTGCCACTGGTCGTCCCAACCGATCACTTTTGACCATCGGGATTACTCAGCAAGTGTCCGGCATGCAGGATGGGCTGCCTTGGTATTAGACCCAATAATTGACGGATACCACTTCACACGAGTTTTGATGGACAGCGGCAACAATTTAAACCTGATATATCAGGACACAATACGCAACATGGGGATAGACCCAACAAAAATTAGCCATAGCAACACTACCTTTAAAGGGGTAACGAGAGGCCCAGAAGCCCGTTGCACGGGCTCCCTGCTATTAGAGGTTATATTCGGCTTCCCCGATAACTTCCGCAGCAAAAATTTAACCTTCCACATCGCTCCATTCCAAAGTAGCTATCAAGCAGTACTCGGACGCGAAGCTTTTGCTCTCTTTAACGCAATACCGCATTACGCTTCCCTCATGCTTAAGATGCCCGGTCCACGTGGCATCATTATAGTAAATGGAAATATTGAGCGCTCCTTGCATGCGGAAGACCGTGCCGCACACTAAATGACCTCACTAACTAAAGCATCTGACAGGTCGTTAAGACCACGGACACGGTTGGACGAGTCCAGTACAGCTATATGTAATTGCTACAGGTTTGATGGCCATGCCACTATTACAATACAAGGGGCTCAACACGCGCGCACAAGTGGCAATCAGGCTCAACTTTTGAACTATATATTGTTTATTTAGTATAACTTACCTTTTGCACGACAACTTTTCAATTAAATTCCTCTCTTTTTCAGATGACCATCGTGCTACACCCGTCCATAATACGGCACAATGGAGACACAGGCGCGGACGTGCAGTAGGGACCCGTTCGGAGGATTCTTTTTAGATTAAGACCCTGCGCAAACATTTTTTACTGTCTCTTGTTGATACACATCCCTCAGATTCTTAGTACAATTGAGAAGGATGCTGACGTATTGGCATGTGGCCACGTCAGAATATTGCACGTACTTGGACACCAGGGGCTTATTACGAAGGGCACTGTTTAGGCCCGGTTTACACCATAAAGACCGAATACCTTAGAGAGTGTTCGGTGTCGAGAGTTTGGCCTTATATGCATCAGCTCTGAATCATGTCTTTGGTCAAATGTTGGGTTTGCCCGGCTCCTGTGTTTTGCTGCCTTACGTTCCGCTCTATCGGCTAAGGCGGCACCAGGAGAACTACTGCGATTGTGCCCTGGTTCATCCGGATGAGAACCTCAGTAGAGAAAGCCGAAAACTGACTGTCATGATATAGCATGAGACTGGTCAACCACTCGATGACCTATCGGAATCTTCAGGATTCCTTCGCCTTAAAGAAGGGCTGTTTCCCGGCCAGGCATGTACGCACCCCGAATTCGGATGAGCGCGGAGCCACCATGGGCTATATAGTAGCCCCACTGTCAAACTCCTCTGGCTAAGTGAAAGTGTTAAAGCATTATAGTCTCGTTGCCTAGTTCGCTACGCTATCACCTCCTTAATGGACCAAGACGTTGGATCAAGTGTGAAGAAGCGTCTTCTGCGAACACCCCCGCATTATATGTGTGGGGGCTGAAGCCGACGATTGCAATCTCTCAGGTTAAATACATATATACATAAACGGCCACACAGGAGGCATCATAATACTTTCGGGCAAAAGTATAAATACAGCCTTGATAAACTTAATAAAACATTGTTTTTACAATGGGAATACAGGTCATTCAAACATAATATTCTTCGAGCACTGGGCCTCTATCGAACGAGCGCCTTCAAGAACTTCTTCAAAATAGTGCTCAGCAGCCACTCGGCCTAAGGCCGAACCCTGCGCCGCGACAGTGGTGGCATCCATCTCCGCCCAGTATGTTTTGACACGGGCAAGGGCCATCCGCGAGCCTTCTATGCACGCCGACCTCTTCATCGCATTAATGCGCGGTACCGCACCAAGGAACTGCTGCACCAAACTAAAATAGTTGTTCGGACTTGGCCTTTGCAGCCACAGATGATCCACAACAGACCTCATGGCGAGTCCGGACAATCTATTCAGCTCGGACAACTCGGCAACCCGATCAGTCAATGGAAGCAAACGCTCTGGAACATTAAATTGTGACCAGAATAGCTTGTCCACTTCACGATCTATTTGATCTCGGAAGTATTCGGTCGCATCGACAGCACTCGCCGCCAAGTCCAGATATGCGTCCGCCGAACTCCACAGCCAGTCCAGAGGGGCATACTAAGGATCTCCAAACTTCCTCCGCAGCAGGAAGGGTTTCCTAGCCGCGATATCCCCGGCTTGATGCAGCTCCTCCTTCTTCGCTCTCATCGCAGAGCAGGTGTCTTTGGTCGCCGTCGTGGCCTTTTCCAGGTCCGTCGCCTTCACCCTGTTTTCCTCTTCAAGAAGCTGGCAACGGTCGGCAGTGTCTTTTAACTTTACAGCCATCTTGGCCATTTTCTCTTTGCTCTCGCAATGCGCGGCCTTTTCGGCTCTTAACTCTTTGGCCGCCTTTAAAGCGGCCGCATTACTACTCCTTGCTTACTCCTTGGCTCGGGCAAGCTCCGCCCAAAGGGTCTCCACGGTGGCAGCTCCATCTGCAGTCACAACATATTAAAGATACTGGCATCATGATGCTCTTATTATGTGATGATCACCAGAAAAATCACTCACCCTGTGCCTCGTTAAGCCGCTTGTTGACAAGCACAATGTCGGCATCTGTCGCATCCAGTTGCCGCTTTAGTCCGGCAAACCCATCAGTCCGGCTAGCCACCGGAGCTTCAACCACCTGCACATAAAGGCGGTCTGGTTATTACCTAGGACTACGATCCTCTGTTTGCCACCGTTCTCGATGACAACCAGAGTCTCAGGGGCTACTATCCACACAGGGGACACCTAAATATGTGTGGTACTGTCAAAAATGTATATCATTTCACGTACCTCAAAACCCGTCGGTAGACTCATAAAGGCTTCATGCAACCCGCTTTCGGCGGACAAAATCCTTTCAATCACCGTACCCATCAACGTACAGTGCTCTTCTGAGATAGTCGCTCGCTCTAGCAGATCCTTTAGTACGTCCGACCGCATACCAGATGGTGCCGGAATCTTTTGATTGCTCTCTTTAAGAGCCAGATACTGGGGACTTCGGGTGGCCATAGGATTACCTTCTGGCCTTGCCGGATCAGGAGAAACCCTCCGCGACGACACTTCAAGGTCGCCCACTTCTTGAGCTGGGGAGTCCGGGGGAGGCGTTTCGCTCTCCATCATCTCCAGAAGAAGATCCCCTGAAGACGAGCTCTGCTGAGAAGGGCTAAGATCCGAACTACAAGATAAATGCTTCGATTATTTTCCTCAGAAGTAAGGTAGGGTGTCTTCACTATTAAGTACTTTCTGATTACTTACAGCTCATTAGAGGGCTGATCCCCACGCGGGCATTGTGCGGCAAGAGCACCCTCCGAGGCAGGACCCTTTGGTGGAGATTTCTTCTCCCGTTTGGAAACCTTGGTTTCCGGATCTTCAGAGGTAGTCCTCTTCGTTCCCCGGGGCGAGAGAATGTCAGATCCTTCCCCTGGGTTATCCTCCCTCACGGAGGCGCGCATTCCCTCGGTTGGAATAGGTAGCGGTGGAGGCCCTCTTTCACCTTTTTTATTCCCCCCTTCATCTTCCTTTGAGGGCACTTGTAACACCCCGGATGTAACTTTCCCAATTTGTACTCCAACTCTTGCCGTTTCCGGTGTTAAGTTATATTTATTTCCTCGGGTTCGGGTCTTTGTCTTCGTGTGTTGTTGTCGTTGTCATGCATCTCATATCATGTCATCATGTGCATTGCATTTGCATACGTGTTCGTCTCATGCATTCGAGCATTTTCTCCGTTGTCCGTTTTGCATTCCGGCGCTCCGTTCTCCTTCGGTGATCATTTCAAGCTTTCTTTTGTGTGTGGGGATTAAACATATCCGGATTGGACCGACACTTGCCAAGCGGCCTTGGTTTACTACCGGTAGACCGCCTGTCAAGTTCCGTACCATTTGGACTTCATTTGGTACTCCAACGGTTAACCGAGGGACCGAAAAGGCCTCGTGTGTGTTGCAGCCCAACACCCCTCCAACTTGGCCCAAAACCCACCAAACTCTGCTCCATCATCTAGAGCGTTCGATCACGATCGCGTTGCCGAAAACCGCACCTCATTTGGACTCTCCTAGCTCCACTTATGCCTATAAATAGCCCCCCCCCCCGTTTTCGGATCTCTCTCCCTCTCCGAAACCCTAAATAAAAGATCCCCGCGCATCGGACACGTCCGCCCGCGCGCCGGACACGTCCGTCGGTGACCTCGGCCAACCGGGAGGCGCCACGTGTCCCCGCCGACCTCCTCCTCCGCGCGGCCCGGCGAGCCCGCGGGAGGCCCGCCCCTCGCCGCCACCGGGCCTGATCCGCGCC
>NC_041380.1:390732695-390743516 GCF_002162155.2 Triticum dicoccoides
CGCGCCGCCCCGCTCCACTCCGTCCTCGCCGCCGTCCGGCCCCGCCGCCGCATCGCCCGGCCTCGCCGCCCCCGGCCTCTCCCTCCTTGACTTCCGTGCTCCGGTGAACAGTGCACGCCGGCGAGCCTCGGGAAGCGTGCAGATCTGAGATCCGAAATTTGACGGTTGACTTTTCCCTCCGAACCCTAATTTTTTATGCAATCTTTGACCTATGATATCTCCGCATCCGTAGCTCCGATTTGGACATATAGTATATCAAAATGTTCGTCTCGACGAGTACATCATTTCATTCCATTGCATCATTTTCATTTGAGTTCATCTTGATGCCCGAAATGCTGCTAATAGGAGGCTTCGTGAGTTATTTGTCGGATCTGCTAGTTCATCTTAGACTTTTGTCATTTTTGCCATGATTGTTGTGTGCATGATATGCCTGTTAGTCCTGCATATGTTTTGTTAAGAATCTCGTTATCTTTCCAGAGGTGCAACCCATGCATTTTAAGGATGTGTGTGGTGACTTGTGCAAGCTTGCAAAGTGAGGCACCCGGTGAATCTGTTTTCAGGGACTTAGTAGTTTTCACTAAGTCTGGGATTATTTAGTTCATGATGCCATATGTCCATGTTGTTTCCTAGTGATCCCTGCCTCTTTTGAGGATTTTCAGTAAAGGAGTTTTGTTAATCTTGTTATGCTCTATCCATCCATGTCTTTGTTTGCAATTATGGAGCACCCTAGCTTGAGTCAATCGAGCTCTACTTTTGCTTCGTTGTGAATCTGGGCAGATCGTTAACTTGTTTGCGATTTTGCCGATGTTATTGTAGTTGATCCATGCATG
Organism: Triticum dicoccoides; assembly: GCF_002162155.2. Taxonomy (NCBI): domain Eukaryota; kingdom Viridiplantae; phylum Streptophyta; class Magnoliopsida; order Poales; family Poaceae; genus Triticum; species Triticum dicoccoides. Next base: position 390,733,526 of record NC_041380.1, read on the forward strand.
CTATGCCATTGTTCTTGCCATGTCTAGCTTGAATTTTGTGCCTTATTAAAGGATGTATGCTTGTCTTGCCATGACTTGCACCGTGGTGAGTGCATCGAGCTCGTAAACATGCCTTCGTGAGTTATATTTCAGCATGTCCCAGTTTTCACTAAGTCTGAAAACTGATTATGTTTTAGCTATGTTCGTGTGCTTGTTAGTATATTTTGTGATCCATTTTGGCTCAAGGTCACTAAGGGACTTTTGTTAAGCTTGTTGAGTAGCTCCATGCCATGTATTCCTTTGTCATGTTCAGGTCCTGTAACATGTTGTTTTGTTGCTCCGAAGAGGGCTATATGATCTAAAATTCCAGACAAGTGTTAATTTCACTAAGTCTGAGATCTGTTTTACCATTTGCGTTTTTGCCATGCTTGTTTGAACCTCCTAATGGATGAATTGGCCGTAGCTCAGTGCAATGCTTTTGTTAAGCATCTTGTGTGCATCCCTGCCATGTATTTTTTTGTCACGTTTGGGTGCTGTAGCATGTTCATTTCATTGCATTTAGATGCCTACTTGCTGTAAATCGCAGACCGGTGTCATTTTTGAATCGCTTGCCATTTCCAAACCGTAACTCCGATTCTGGCGTTCTTTATATCGTTTTCAAGAGATTTCATCTCATCTTTCCAGTGGCACCCTTGGTATTCCAAGTTGAGGCTAGGTTCATGCATTTCCTTTCATATCTTGCATTTTGCATCCCGCATCGCATCCCGCATAGCATATCATCTTTGCATCGTGTTGTTTGAGTTTGCACGTGGTTGATTGTATCCTTGTTGCTTGTTTGTCTTGTTTGGGTAGAGCCGGGAGACGAGTTCGCTAATGAGGAGCCCGTTGAGTTTGCTCTTGAGGATCTAGTCAACTCTGACAACTGTGCAGGCAAGATGATCATACCCTCGAAATCACTACTATCTTTGCTATGCTAGTTTGCTCACTCTTTTGCTATGCCATTGCTACGATGCCTACCACTTGCTTGCAAGCCTCCCAAATTTCCATGTCAAACCTCTAACCCACCATTGTCCTAGCAAACCGTTGATTGGCTATGTTACCGCTTTGCTCAGCCCCTCTTATAGCGTTGCTAGTTGCAGGTGAAGATTGGAGGCCGTTCCTTGTTGGAACATTTATTTACTTGTTGGGATATCATTATATTGCTAAGTTATCTTAATGCATCTATATACTTGGTCAAGGGTGGAAGGCTCAGTCTCTCGCCTAGTGTTTTGTTCGACTCTTGCCGCCCTAGTTTCCGTCATATCGGTGTTATGTTCCCGGATTTTGCGTTCCTTATGCGGTTGGGTTATAATGGGAACCCCTTGACAGTCCGCCTTGAATAAAACTTCTCCAGTGATGCCCAACCTTGGTTTTACCAATTGCCACCTAGCCTTTTCCCTTGGGTTTCGCGGACTCAAGGGTCATCTTATTTTACCCCCCCCCCCGGGCCAGTGCTCCTCTGAGTGTTGGTCCAACCTAGAGCACCGTGCGGGGCCGTCCCTTGGCAACTTGGGTTACGTTGGCTCCCGTACGCTTAGCTTATCCGGTGTGCCCTGAGAACGAGATATGTGCAGCTCCTATCGGGATTTTTTGGCTCAGCGGGCGGTGTAGCTGGACTTGTTTTACCATTGTCGGAGTTGTCTTGAATTACCGAGATACCGAGTCTGATTGGAACGTCTTGGGAGGAGGTCTATTCCTTCATTGACCGTGAGAGCTTGTCATGGGCTAAGTTGGGACTCCCCTGCAGAGATTGAACTTTCGAAAGCCGTGCCCGCGGTTATGGGCAGATGGGAATTTGTTAATGTCTGGTTGTAGATAACTTGAACCTTAATTAATTAAAATGAATCAACTGAGTGTGTTACCATGATGGCCTCTTCTCGGCGGAGTCCGGGAAGTGGACACGGTGTTGGAGTAATGTATGCGCAGGTTGTTCTCTAGTTTCTCGCTCGTGCTTTGCCTCCTCTTCTCGCTCTCCTTTGCGAATAAGTTAGCCACCATACTTGCTAGTCGCTTGCTGCAGCTCCACTCATATTTTACCTTGCCATACCTATAAGCTTAAATAGTCTTGATCGCGAGGGTGCGAGATTGCTGAGTCCCTATGGCTCACAGATTACTATTACACCAGATGCAGGGCCTGATGATTCCGCTCCAGGTGACGCGCATGAGCTCAAGTGGGAGTTCGACGAAGACTCTCAACAATACTGCGTTTCCTTTCCCGATGATCAGTAGTGGTGCCCAGTTGGGGGTGAACGGGACCGTTGTCGCATGTTGGGTTCTCTTTTATTTTGGCGCCGTAGTCGGGCCATGAGTGTTTGGATGATGTAATGTTATTTATGTACTTGATTGACGTGGCGAGTGTAAGCCAACTATGTTATCTCCCTTTTATTATTTATATTACATGGGATGTTTGTGAAGATTGCCTAACTTGCGACATATGCCTTCAATGCGATTATGTCTCTAAGTCGTGCCTTGACACGTGGGAGCTATAGTCGCATCGAGGGTGTTACAGCACTAGGCAAGGTGCTGGCTCGAGCATCTTTTCCAGCACTGGATTGTCCAAGCCTTCAGGAAGGGGGGACGAACACCAGATCATCTTCGCCTTTGTTATTCAGTCCTAGTCAAAGAGCGATTCTTCAGAATGATGTCATGATAAATAAAAAGGACAATGTGTTCGGCCATGGGATTACTTACTTGGGCCGCGGTGCGGTTGCTGCTCAGGCCCACGTCCTCGGTAGTGTCCGGACACTCTATTTGGGGTCTGAAGAATGATCTGTACATCTCCTCATGCGTCATGCCAAGGAAATTCTGAATGGTGCGCGGTCCTTCCGGGTTGAATTCCCACATGCGGAGGGGCCGGCATTTGCAAGGCTGGACTCGACGAACCAGCATAACTTGCATTACCATAACCAGACTGAAATCTCCCTCGAAGAGATCTCGGATACGGCTCTACAGTATTGGCACGTCCTTGGCTGGACCCCAGCTCAGCCCCCTGCTGATCCATGACATCAGTTGTGGTGGAGGGCCCGAGCGAAAGGTGCGGGCAGCTACCTACTTGCCACTTCAGGGCGAAGTGACGTAGAACCACTCCCGTTGCCACAATCCGGACACCTCTGGAAAGGAACCCTTTGGCCATGGAGCGTCAGCAATTTTGCTTATTAGAGCACCTCCGCATGCTGCCTGCTGTCCCTCGAGGGTCTTCGGCTTCACATCGAAGGTGTTGAGCCACAGGCCGAAGTGAGGGGTAATTCAGAGGAAGGCCTCACAAACGATAATAAATGATGAGATGTGAAGAATGGAGTCCGGGGCCAGATCGTGAAAATCCAGCCCGTAATAGAACATAAGACCCCTAACAAAGGGATCCAGAGCGAGGCCTAGTCCTCGGAGGAAGTGGGAGACGAACACAACGCTCTCGTTGGGTTCGGGAGTAAGGATGACCTGCCCTCGGGCGGGCAGCCTATGCAAAATTTCAACGGTCAGGTATCTGGCGTCCCACAACTTCTTGATATCCTCCTCCGTGATGGAGGAAGGCATCCACCGGCCTTGAAGGCTGGATCCGGACATGATTGATGGTCCAAAGCACCTGACCTGGGCTTTGGGTGTTAAAACTCGAGGCAGGGGAAGGATTCGATTGAGCCCGGGAGGGAAAAAGTAAAAGCCTTGTCCCTTTATAAAGAGGGTGAATATCAAGCGTCCTCCTTGTGGCCGTTTGGGACTTGCCTAAAATCTAGGAGTCCTAGGCACGGTTGGGTCACCCACGTCTGTATTAATGAGAATCCCGTAATAAGGGGAACACAATCTCTGCTTTGACAAGACGTGTCAAGAAACCGCCTCACGTTATGTGCGGGGCTGGTTAAGGAAAAACGGTTCGAATAATTACCGGGCCATGGCATGATGTCATGCTGCCAAGACATGTCAGCAGATTGGATTTGTGGAAATATTATTCTCTCTACGGTGGTATGTGGAACTTATTTTGCAGGGTCGGACACTATCCTTGTATTCAAACTCTCATGTGGTGTATTCGGAGGAGGAACCCGCCTTGCAATGCCGAAGACAACACTACGCGCCGGACTCATCGTCATTGAAGCCTGGTTCAGGGCCTACTGAGGGAGTCCTGGATTTGGGGGGGTCTCCGGACAGCCGGACTATATCCTTTGGCCGGACTGTTGGACTATGAAGATACAAGATTGAAGACTTCGTCCCGTGTCCGGATAGGACTCTACTTGGCGTGGAAGGCAAGCTAGGCAATACGGATATGTATATCTCCTCCTTTGTAACCGACCTTGTGTAACCCTAGCCCTCTCCGGTGTCTATATAAACCGGAGGGTTCTAGTCCGTAGGACAACATACAATCATACCATAGGCTAGCTTCTAGGGTTTAGTCTCTCCGATCTCGTGGTAGATCAACTCTTGTACTACTCATATTATCAAGAATAATCAAGCAGGACGTAGGGTTTTACCTCCATCAAGAGGGCCCGAACCTGGGTAAAACATCGTGTCCCCTGCCTCCTGTTACCATCCGCCTTAGACGCACAGTTCGTGACCCCCTACCCGAGATCCCCCGGTTTGACAAAGACACTAGCCTCCTCCGTTGTCTATATAAACCGGAGGGTTTTAGTTCGTAGGACAACATACAATCATAGCATAGGCTAGCTTCTAGGGTTTAGCCTCTCCGATCTTGTGGTAGATCTACTCTTGTACTATTCATATTATCAAGAACAATCAAGCAGGACGTAGGGTTTTACCTCCATCAAGAGGGCCCGAACCTGGGTAAAACATCGTGTCCCCTGCCTCATGTTACCATCCGCCTAGACACATAGTTCGGGACCCCCTACCCGAGATCCGCCGGTTTTGACACCGACACCGACCAACTTACTTTTGTCACTGGGAAATATGCTTTGCCTTATTCCCGAGCTGGCACTATAAATTTTGCATTGTCTTGTTGATAATGCCATATGTCTTGTGGAATCATATTACATTTCTGTTTGTTATGGAAATATAAAAATATGTGTGCTGTCGAAATTTTCAGTGTGTGCCTTTCGTTTCTTTAGTTTGATTGTTTCCCTTGTATTCAATATGCTTCTAGTGGCTGATCCTTCCATTTTTTGTTGTGGCATCTTTATTTTCACAGGTGTCGTGTGTTCTGGAAGATGGAAGATGAAGAAAACCTATTTTTGTTGAACTAAATTTTCTGTATTTTGTTTTGTTGTACGTATCATTTGATAGTTTTGTATAGGAACAAGTGATACTATTTTGTAGGGCTTTATGGCCTGTGATGTAAACATATTTAGTGCTGAAATATGAAATTATTTGCAAAATTTGTTGAAAAGGTGGATCATATGTATGAATATGTGAATGGGCTAAAAAGAGTAGTGGATCAACTCCAAGATTGAATTAATATTTGATTGTATAAAAAGGTCGAATGTAAACCAGAAATGGGCTGGACAAAATTGTACATATATTCTTGAAAGGCCAAACATGCATAAAAATTGATGGGCTGACCAGTTGGGCTTGGCCCATGTAGCAGACAAAAATTAACAGAAATAAATATACTAAATGGGTTGAATTAATGGGCTCGGCCCATATAGACACCTAATTGGACCGGGCTGAATCTTATCCACGTCATCTTGCCACGCTGGATCCTACGTGGCTTGGGGAGGATGCTAGTGACCAAAATTTTGGTCGAAGAACCAATGACCTTTTACATATCACAGAGATGGTCATTAATTTCAGTTTACGACCGCAAGCTTTTGACCTTCTGTTTTTGGTCACAAAAAGGTCACAAATAAAAAACTATGACCTTTCAGCGGCCAATAGTGAGGGTCACAAGTTGACATATTTCTTGTAATGTAAATAGACAAGCGCATGCGAGGCGTCCCGAGGCATTAGGCAAAGGTTTCCATATCGGTGCAACAAGACCAAGACCAGTAGGACAGCAGGATGAAGGTCACCGTGGAGCCCATGACGATGTCACCACCAGAGCCTTTGGCAGGCGAAGACCACCTTTTGTCAGGATAACTTGTACTAGTTGTCTCCCTTCAAATTTTGCCGTTGTTGGATCCCTTCCAGCCTACGTTTGGGAAGAGGACCAGGGCCTCTATAAATAGGACTAGCCACCATAGTAGGGGGCAACTGATCTATGATCGGATCCATTCCATCCTCACACACACAAGCTCACCGAGCTCAAGAACACCTCTCCTCAGGAGGTTGTTCTTCCCTTGTACTTGTTCATCCTCAGCCCAAGAGGCAATCCACCACATCAAACTGGGGTAGGGTATTACACCACATCGGTGGCCCGAACCAGTATAAACCCTGTGTCCTTTGTTCTTCGAGTTCGATGTGTTGAGCCTTGAGATCGTGGGGAGTGGGTGAGCTAGGGAAGGGAGAGATCTTCATGCGCACCCCAGTGTTCGAACCTCGAGGGTTTTTCTGGAACCCGAAATCCGACACCGATCACTTGAAGGAGGAGTAGTAGAGAAAGCTAGGGGGATAAATAGTTCCTCATAGTCAAGCGGACCCACGCTACTACTTGTTCCAAATACATGCACACCATCGAAATAGTCCATCTGTATCAATATACACCGAGAGGGAATATTTTTTTACAAGAGAGGAAATACTTTATCCATCCATAATGCCCTGTTGATGGTGCATCATCATCATCATCATCATCATCTTCTTCTTCTTCTCATTCTCTGTGGGAGACAGCTTCGCAATAAGCTCTCTGGACCTTGCAGCTATCTCGAAACTCACACGGGCATCGAGGGTAGCATATTTTAGGTGCTCGTACGTCAAGGGATAATTCTCCCATCCAGGCGACCTTAATGCCAGCATCTCGTCACCCTTCTGAAGATTTGTTTCAAGCACAAAATTTGCTACCTCGAATAGGGATGGTGTCGGTTTATCACAATCTTCTACAGGAATTTTTATTTTGGTTTGTACATCAGCGATGCTTTTCAAATCAAGGTTGTACGACTCCAACTTCTGTTTGTCCCCTGCGATGGCTGCCCCATAGAAGTATATGTCCTCCCGAGACAAGAAATCGTGAAGCTCACTTGGTATGGAGGGCGCATGTATGATGTGGTACACCAAAACATCATCTTCGAGGCACAACTGAAGGACGGCGGTGTGTTGGATCTTCCTAGTGGCATGCTCCGTGTACTTTGCGTCAAGACCGATGACCTTCATCTCCACCTTTTGGAGGGAGTTGGATACATTCTTGATCCACTTCCAAACAACCCTTGGGTGGTCGGTGACTATGGCAACTATGCTCAACGAGCCTTCGACGAGGACATGTTGGGCGCTAAAAACCTGCATCTGGATCTCTTTCGCCATTTGGAACTGCTGGACCGAAGGGCTATGGTTTGGAGAATTAGGATTAGATGGCTAATCTAACTTAAGAAGATGATTATTTAAAGGGGCTTCAGAATTACTCAAGGAGGATGTGAAGAGGTTAAAACAATGTGAATGCAGTGTGGTTTGGATGCAAATGAAGATGAAGGAGTAGTGAAGAAGACGAGGAAAATCGGTTCCCGATGGAGAAGTAAATGGGAGAAGTGGCCTACAGGAAGTTGATTAGACAACTAGGTAGAATAAACGAAAAGGCTACGTGGGTAGACTAAGGAGTGGTACATGTCCCTGTACGTGCCCATCCTTCTAGCGCTACATGTGCCATTGGCTAGTTGAGGTCACTCTTTTGAATCACCATGGTGAGACATTTTATGATTCCTTTTTATTTCTGCACCCCTCCTGACAGGTGGGACCTATGCAAACGGATAAAAAATGTGTCACAGCTGGTTCTGATTGATATTGGCGCATGCGTGGGAGACACAACATTCTATGGTTAAGCAATATGCGGTTATCCTCAATAAAGAAAAGTCCTTCTTCGCGCTTCCGCATGCACGAGAATTTGGTTCTGCTAGCAATATGGATGATACCTGGAGGATGAAGTGAACCCAGAGGCATGCTAGCACGGGAGTACTACTCATGTTCCTACTACTCCTACTACTACTAGTAGTACAACTGTGGTACACTTGATGGTCAAAATACTATTATTCATCCGGTCCTCACAGTGAAGTGACAAGACCCTGCACCCGAGGTGACACCAGTCCAGGCGGCGTGTCCGGGTCACCAAAGTCAGCCTCACCTTGTGCACCGTGCAGTCACTGTCATCGCCGCTGTATAGCATGCCTTGCCTCGTCTCCCTCTCCCCTAGCACCACTCCATCTTCATCTCCGTCTCGCCGGAGATCCTGAGGTCACTCTTCATCATCTCGTTGTGCCCCCGCGTACCCTCACCTCGCTCGCCTCCCCCAGTACCACTATTCCCTCGCTAGCCGCTCCAGCACCGAGACCCTTCTCCCCCGTAAATCAAGCCCCCCAAAACCCCACCTTCCAAACTCCAGAATGGCCGAAGGAGAACCGCGCAGCATCCATATGAGTCGCGATTGGAGCAATCTCCCTAGTGACATCCTCGACCTTCGTTGTTCGTGTATGGATATGTTGAGCACCCTGCGGCTGGCTGCATGCTCGAGGGACATGCACACGGCCATCGTGGAAGTGAGGCCTAAGCTTTTCAAGATGACCTACTTGCTGCTATCTAGTCTTGCAAGATTTACTCACCATGATACGGAGGCATACATGATGCCCCTCGACTTCAATCCGATCTCCAACCGAAACTTCTTTGCAGGTATGTAGTGGGTTGTCATACATTATTTCCCTCGACTTCGATCCAATCACCATCGACCAAAACTTCTTGCAGGTATGTACTGGGTCGGCATGAACTCTTGAGCACCGCGCTTGTTTTCCCTTGAAGAGGAAAGGGTGATGCACCAGAGCAACGCAAGTATTTCCCTTAGTTTTTGAGAACCAAGGTATCAATCTAGTAGGAGGCGATGCACGAGTCCCTCGCACGTACACAAATAAATAAACTCCTCGCAACCAACGCGATAAAGGGGTTGTCAATCCCTTCACGGTCACTTATGAAAGTGAGATCTGATAGATATGATAAGATAATATGTTTGGTATTTTTATGATAAAGAGAAATAAATATGCAAGTAAAATAAATGGCAAAGGAAGTAACTAAGTATTGGAAGATTAATACAATGGAAAATAGACCCGGGGGCCATAGATTTCACTAGAGGCTTCTCTCGAGAGAATAAGTATTACGGTGGGTGAACAAATTACTATTGAGCAATTGACAGAACTGAGCATAGTTATGAGAATATCTAGGTATGATCATGTATATAGGCATCACGTCTGAGACAAGTAGACCGACTCCTGCCTGCATCTACTACTATTACTCCACACATCGACCACTATCCAGCATCCATCTAGAGTATTAAGTTTAAGAGAACAGAGTAACGTTTTAAGCAAGATGACATGATGTAGAGGGATAAACTCATGCAATATGATATAAATCCCATCTTGTTTTCCTCGATGGTAACAAGACAATACGTGCCTTGCTACCCCTACTGTCACTGGGAAAGGACACCGCAAGATTGAACCCAAAGCTAAGCACTTCTCCTATTGCAAGAAATATAACCAATCATACATAAAATAATTCAGAGAAGATTCAAATATTGTTCATAGATAAACTTGATCATAAACCCACAATTCATCGGTATCAACAAACACACCGCAAAAGATGATTAAATCAAATAGATCTCCACAAGAGAGGGGGAAAACTTTGTATTGAGATCCAAAAAGAGAGAAGAAGCCATCTAGCTAATAACTATGGACCCGAAGGTTTGAAGTAAACTACTCACACTTCATCGGAGAGGCTATGGTGTTGATGTAGAAGCCTTCCGTGATCGATACCCCCTCTGGCCGAGCTCCGGAAAAGGCCCCAAGATGGGATCTCGTGGATATAGAAAGTTACGGCGGTGGAATTAGGGTTTTGGCTCTGTATCTGGTAGTTTGGGGGTACGTAGGTATATATAGGAGGAAGAAGTACGTCGGTGGAGCAACATGGGCCCCAC
>NC_041380.1:390743868-390761572 GCF_002162155.2 Triticum dicoccoides
TCCTGGTTGATGTCTTGACGTAGTGTCCAAGTCCTCTGGATCACGTTTGTTCCAAAAATCACGTTCCCGAAGGTTTCATTCCGTTTGGACTCCGTTTGATATTCTTTTTCTGCAAAACTTTGAAATAGGCAAAAACATCAATTCTGGGCTGGGCCTCCGGTTAATAGGTTAGTCCCAAAAATAATATAGAAGTGTATAATAAAGCCCAATAATGTCCAAAACAGGATATAATATAGCATGGAACAATAAAAAACTATAGATACGTTGGAGATGTATCAAGCATCCCCAAGCTTAATTCCTGCTCGTCCTTGAGTAGGTAAATGATTAAAAACAAATTTTTTGATGTGGAATGCTACTTGGCATAATTTCAATGTAATTCTTCTTAATTGTGGTATGAATATTCAGATCCGAAAGATTCAAGACAAAAGTTCAATATTGATATAGAAATAATAATACTTCAAGCATACTAACTAAGCAATTATGTCTCTTCAAAATAACATGGCCAAAGAAAGTTATCCCTACAAAATCATATAGTCTGGCTATGCCCCATTTTCACCACACAAAGTATTTAAATCATGCACAACCCCAATGACAAGCCAAGCAATTGTTTCATACTTTTAGTGTTCTCAAACTTTTTCAATCTTCACGCAATACATGAGCGTGAGCCATGGACATAGCACTATAGGTGGAATAGAATGGTGGTTGTGGAGAAGACAAAAGAGGGGGAAGATAGTCTCACATCAACTAGGCGTATTAACGGGCTATGGAGACGCCCATTAATAGATATCAATGTAAGTGAGGAGGGATTGCCATGCAACGGATGCACTAGAGCTATAAGTATATGAAAGCTCAACAAAAAGAACTAAGTGGGTGTGCATCCAACTTGCTTGATCAAGAAGACCTAGGGAATTTTGAGGAAGCCCATTGTTGGTATATACAAGCCAAGTTCTATAATGAAAAATTCCCACTAGTATATGAAAGTGATAGCATAGGAGACTCTCTATCATGAAGATCATGGTGCTACTTTAAAGCACAAGTGTGCAAAAAAAGGATAGTAGTATTGTCCCTTTTTATTGGGCCTTCTCTTTTTTTGGCCTTTCTCCCCTTTTTTAATTGGGACAATACTCTATGAATGATGATCATCACACTTCTATTTATTTACAACTCAATGATTACAACTTGATACTAGAACAAAGTATGACTCTATATGAATGCCTCGGGCGGTATACCGGGATAGCAATGATGCATGAGTCACTTATATGAAACAATTATGAACGGTGGCTTTGCCACAACTAAAATGTCAACTACATGATCATGCAAAGCAATATGACAATGATGGAGCCTGTCATAGCAAACAGAGCGATGGAAAGTTGCATGGCAATATATCTCGGAATGGCTATGGAAATGCCATGATAGGTAGGTATGGTGGCTGTTTTGAGGAAGGTATATGGTGGGTGTATGATACCGGCGAAAGGTGCGCAGTATTAGTGAGGCTAGCAATGGTGGAAGGGTGAGAGTGCGTATAATCCATGGACTCAACATTAGTCATAAAGAAATCACATACTTATTGCAAAAATATATTAGTTATCGAAGCAAATTACTACATGCATGCACCTAGGGGGATATATTGGTAAGAAAAGACAATCGCTCGTCCCCGACCACCACTCATAAGGAGGACAATCAATAAATACATCATGCTCCGACTTCTTAACATAACGGTTCACCATATGTGCATGCTACGGGAATCCCAAACTTTATCACAAGCATTTCTAAAATTCACAACTACTCAACTAGCACGACTCTAATATCACCATCTCCATATCTCAAAACAATTATGAAGTTTCAAACTTCTCATATTATTGAACACACTCATAAGAAAAATTCTTGAATGCCTAAAATAATTAAAGCAAATTACCATTCTGTTTTTTAGGACTCTAAAAATAATCTAAGTGAAGCATGAGAGAACAAAAGTTTCTATAAAACAAATCCACCATCGTGCTCTAAAATATATAAGTGAAGCACTAGAGCAAAAACTATATAACTCAAAAGGTATAAGTGAAGCACATAGAGTATTCTAACAATTTCCGAATCATGTGTGCGTATCTCAAGAAGTTGTGTGCAGCAAGGATGATTGTGGAAAACTTAACAAATAAATACTCAAATAATACAAGACTCTCCAAGCAAAACACATATCATGTGGTAAATAAAAATATAGCTCCAAGTAAAGTTACCGATAGAAGTAGACGAAAGAGGGGATGCCTTCCAGGGCATCCCCAAGCTTTGGCTTTTAGGTGTCCTTAGATTATCTTGGGGGTGCCATAGGCATCCCCAAGCTTAGGCTCTTGCCACTCCTTGTTCCATAATCCATCAAATCTTTACCAAAAACTTGAAAACTTCACAACACAAAACTTAAAGTAGAAAATCTCGTGAGCTCCGTTAGCGAAAGAAAACAAAACACAACTTCAAGGTACTGTAATGAACTCATTATTTATTTATATTGGTGTTAAACCTACTGTATTCCAACTTCTCTATGGTTTATAAACTATTTTACTAGCCATAGATTCATCAAAATAAGCAAACAACACACGGAAAACAGAATCTGTCAAAAACAGAACAGTCTGTAGTAAAATGCAGCTAACGCAAGTTCTGGAACCCCAAAAATTGTAAAATAAATCGCTGGACATGAGGAATTTATCTATTAATCATCTGCAAAAAGAATGAACTAAATAGAACTTTTTAAATAAAAATGGCAGCAGTTCTCGTGAGCGTTAAAGTTTCTGTTTTTTACAGCAAGATTAAAAAGACTTCTTCAATCCCACTTTTAACAATTTTAGCATCAAGATCTAAAGACTCCGATTTTTTGGAACGTCTTCTAGGTAAAGGTGGATCATATTCAGTCCCATCATTATAAAGATTCATATTGAAAAACAAAGATTTAATAGGGGATACATCAATAACTTTTATATCTTCATCTTTATTATCATGGAAACTAGAAGAACACACTTTTTATGAAGCAATCTTTCTTAGCATGCATCCTAGTGGTTCTTTCTTTGCACTCATCAATGGAAATTCTCATGGCTTTGAGAGACTCATTGATATCATGCTTAGGAGGAATAGATCTAGGTTTCAAAGAATCAACATCAATAGAAATTATATCAACGTTCCTAGACAACTCATCAATCTTAAGCATTTTTTCTTCAATCAAAGCATTGAAATTCTTTTGCGAGGTAATAAATTCTTTAATATTAGATTCAAAATCAGAGGGTATCTTATTAAAATTTCCATAAGAATTGTTGTAGGAATTACCATAATTATTAGAGGAATTACGAGGATACGGCCTAGGATTAAAGTTTCCTGTATACGTGTTGTTACCAAAATTATTCCTACCAACAAAATTCACATCCATAGATTCATTATTATTCTCAATCAAAGTAGACAAAGGAATATCATTAGGATCAGAAGAAACACTTTTATTAGCAAATAATTTCATATGTTCATCCATCTTACCACTCAAAACATTAATTTCTTCTATCGCATGCACTTTCTTATTAGTAGATCTTTCAGTGTGCCATTGAGAATAATTAACCATAATATTATCTTGGAGTTTAGTAGCTTCTCCTAAAGTGATTTCCATAAAAGTGCCTCCCGCGGCCGAATCTAAAAGATTTCTAGAAGCAAAGTTCAATCCGGCATAAAATTTTTGTATAATCATCCATAGATTCAAACCATGTGTAGGGCAATTACGTATCATTAATTTCATCCTCTCCCAAGCTTGTGCAACATGTTCATGATCAAGTTGCTTAAAATTGATGATATCGTTTCTAAGAGAGATGATCTTAGCGGGAGGAAAATACTTAGATATAAAAGCATCTGTGCACTTATTCCATGAATCAATACTATTTTTAGGCAAAGACGAAAACCAAGCTTTAGCACGATCTCTGAGCGAAAAAGGAAATAGCTTCAATTTAACAATATAATTATCCACAAATTTATTCTTTTGCATATCACACAGATCAGCAAAGTTGTTTAGATGGGTAGCGGCATCTTCACAAGGAAGGCCGGAAAACGGATCTTTCATGACAAGATTCAGCAAAGTAGCATTAATTTCACAAGATTCAGCATCGTTAAGAGGAGCAATCGGAGTGCTAATAAAATCATTGTTGTTGGTATTGGTAAAGTCACACAATTTGGTATTATCTTGAGCCATTTTTACAAGCAAGCAATCCGACACACAAGCAAACAAGAGACGGGCAAAAAGAGGCAAATAGAGAAAGAGAGGGAGGATGGAGAGAGAGAGGGCGAATAAAGCGACAAGGGTGAAGTGGGGGAGAGGAAAACAAGAGGCAAATGGCAAATAATGTAATGCGGGAGATAAGGGTTTGTGATGAGTACTTGGTATGTTGACTTTTGCTTAGACTCCCCGGCAATGACGCCAAAAATCCTTTTCGCTACCTCTTGAGCACTGTGTTGGTTTTCCCTTGAAGAGGAATGGGTGATGCAGCAGAGCAGCGTAAGTATTTCCCTCGGTTTTTGATAACCAAGGTATCAATCCAGTAGGAGGCCACACACGAGTCCCTCGAACCTACACAAACAAATAAACTCCTCGCAACCAACGCGATAAAGGGGTTGTCAATCCCTTCACGGTCACTTACGAAAGTGAGATCTGATAGATATGATAAGATAATATTTTTGGTATTTTTATGATAAAGAGAAATAAAGATGCAAGTAAAATAAATGGCAAAGGAAATAACTAAGTATTGGAAGATTAATATGATGGAAAATAGACCCGGGGGCCATAGGTTTCACTAGAGGCTTCTCTCGAGAGCATAAGTATTACGGTGGGTGACCAAATTACTGTTGAGCAATTGACATAATTGAGCATAGTTATGAGAATATCTAGGTATGATCTTGTATATAGGCATCACGTCCGAGACAAGTAGACCGACTCCTGCCTGCATCTACTACTATTACTCCACACATCGACCGCTATCCAGCATGCATCTAGAGTATTAAGTTCAACAGAATAGAGTAACGCTTTAAGAAAGATCACATGATGTAGAGGGATAAACTCATGCAATATGATATAAACCCCATCTTGTTATCCTCGATGGCAACAATACAATACGTACCTTGCTGCCCCTACTGTCACTGGGAAAGGACACCGCAAGATTGAACCCAAAGCTAAGCACTTCTCCTATTGCAAGAAAGATCAATCTAGTAGGCCAAACCAAACTTATAATTTGAAGAGACTTGCAAAGATAACCAATCATACATAAAAGAATTCGGAGAAGATTCAAATATTGTTCATAGATAAACTTGATCATAGACCCACAATTAGTCGATCTCAACAAACACACCGCAAAAGAAGATTACATTGAATAGATCTCCACAAGAGAGGGGGAGAACTTTGTATTGAGATCCAAAAAGATAGAAGAAGCCATCGGAGAGGCTATGGACTCAACATTAGTCATAAAGAACTCACATACTTATTGCAAAAATCTATTAGTTATCGAAACAAAGTACTAGGCGCATGCTCCTGGGGGATCGATTGGTAGGAAAAGACCATAGCTCATCCCCGACCGCCACTCATAAGGAAGACAATCAATAAATAAATCATGCTCTGACTTCATCGCATAACGGTTCACCATACGTGCATGCTACGGGAATCAGAAACTTTAACACAAGTATCTCTCAAATTCACAACTACCCACTAGCATGACTATAATATCACTATCTCCATATCTCAAAACAATTATCAAGTATCAAACTTCTCTTAGTATTCAATGCACTCTATATGAAAGTTTTTATTATATCCCTCTTGGATGCCCATCATATTAGGACTAGTTTCATAACCAAAGCAAACTACCTTGCTGTTCTGAAGACTCTCAAAATAATATAAGTGAAGCACGAGAATTCATCTATTTCTTCAAAATAAAACCACCACCTTGCTCTTAAAAGATATAAGTGAAGCACTAGAGCAACAACAAACTACTCTGAAAGATATAAGTGAAGATCAATGAGTAGTCAAATAATTATGAAACTATGTGAAGACTCTCTAACATTTAAGAATTTCAGATCTTTGTATTTTATTCAAATATCAAGCAAAGCAAAAGTAAATGACATTCTAAGAATAGCAAACATCATGTGATGAAGCAAAAACTTAGGATCAACCAAAACTAACCGATAGTTGTTGAAGAAGAAAGGTGGGATGCCAACCGGGGCATCCCCAAGCTTAGACGCTTGAGACTTCTTGAAATATTATCTTGGGATGCCTTGGGCATCCCCAAGATTGAGATTTTGTGTCTCCTCAATTCCTCTCATATCACGGTCTCCCTAAATCTCAAAAGCTTCATCCACACAAAACTCAACAAGGACTCGTGAGATAAGTTAGTATAAACCATTGCAAAAACCTTATCATACTCTACTGTAGAAAATCACTAAAATTATTCAAAATTGAATACAAAATGCCTCTGCATATTTAATAGTCCTATCCTCAAATAGAATCATTAAAGAAGCAAACATATGCAAACAATGCAAACATAACAGCAATCTGCCTAAACAGGACAGTCTGTAAAGAGTGCAGCAAGATCCATACTTCCCTAACTCCAAAAATTATGAAAGAAAATTCCCACTGTAGTAAATTTATCAGATCTTAATATGCAAAAGTTTTCAATATTTTATCACATTCTGACTTTTCTAGGGAATTATTGCAACAGCGGTAAACTTTCTGTTTTCAAACAGCAACATGAAGACTTGTAAAATAGGCATAGTAAAGGCTATCAATGCCACATTTATTGAAATAAAAGATGAAAAAATTGTTCTAAATACCATGACTAGTGCAATCATCATTAGTACCATGGATATTCAAGGAGTTCATACTAACAACATTGCAATCATGCTCATCATTAAAAGATTTAGTTCCAAACATTTTAATGCATTCTTCATCTAACACTTTGGCACAATTTTCCTTCCCATCATACTCACGAAACATATTAAAAAGATGAAGCGTATGAGGCAAACTCAATTCCATTTTTTTGTAGTTTTCTTTTATAAACTAAACTAGTGCTAAAATAAGAAACAAAAAGATTCGATTGCAAGATCTAAAGATATACCTTCAAGCACTCACCTCCCCGGCAACGATGCCAGAAAAGAGCTTGAAGTCTACTACACAACCTTCTTCTTGTAGACGTTGTTGGGCATCCATGTGCAGAGGTTTGTAGGACAGTAGCAAATTTCCCACAAGTGGATGACCTAAGGTTTATCAATCCGTAGGATGCGTAGGATGAAGATGGTCTCTCTCAAGCAACCCTGCAACCAAAGGACAAAGAGTCTCTTGTGTCCCCAACACACCCAATACAATGGTAAATTGTATAGGTGCACTAGTTCGGCGAAGAGATGGTAATACAAGTGCAATATGGATAGTAGATAAAGGTATTTGTAATCTGAAAATATAAAAACAGCAAGGTAACTAATGATAAAAGTGAGCATAAACGGTATTGCAATGCTAGGAAACAAGGCCTAGGGTTCATACTTTCACTAGTGCAAGTCCTCTCAACAATAATAACATAATTGGATCATATAACTATCCCTCAACATGCAGCAAAGAGTCACTCCAAAGTTACTAATAGCGGAGAACAAACGAAGAGATTATGGTAGGGTACGAAACCACCTCAAAGTTATTCTTTCCAATCAATCTGTTGGGCTATTCCTATAGGTGTCACAAACAGCCCTAGAGTTCGTACTAGAATAACACCTTAAGACACAAATCAACCAAAACCCTAATGTCACCTAGATACTCCGATGTCACCTCAAGTATCCGTGGGTATGATTATACGATATGCATCACACAATCTCAGATTCATCTATTCAACCAACACATAGATCCTCAAAGAGTGCCCCAAAGTTTCTACCGGAGAATCATGACAAAACGTGTGCCAACCCCTATGCGTAGGTTCATGGGCAGAACCCGCAAGTTGATCACCGAAACATACATCAAGTGAATCACGTGATATCCCATTGTCACCACATATACACACGGCAATACATACATCAAGTGTTCTCAAATCTTTAAAGACTCAATCCAATAAGATAACTTCAAAGGGGAAACTCAATCCATTACAAGAGAGTAGAGGGGGAGAAACATCATAAGATCCAACTATAATAGCAAAGCTCGCGATACATCAAGATCATGCCACCTCAAGAACATGAGAGAGAGAGATCAAACACATAGCTACTGGTACATACCCTCAGCCCTGAGGGAGAACTACTCCCTGCTCGTCATGGAGAGCACCGGGATGATGAAGATGGCCACCGGAGAGGGATTGCCCCCTCTGGTAGGGTGCCGGAACGGGTCTAGATTGGTTTTCGGTGGCTACGGAGGCTTTTGGCGGCGGAACTCCTGATCTATTCTGCTCCCCGAAGTTTTTGAGGTATATTGGTATATATGGGAGGAAGAAGTACGTCGGTGGACCTTCGGGCTGTCCACGAGGCAGGGGGGCGCGCCTAGGGGGTGTGGGCGCGCCCCCACCCTCGTGGGTAGCCCGGGACTCTCATGGTCCAACTCCGATATTCCGTGGGCTTCTTCTGGTCCAAAAATAAGTTCCGTGAAGTTTCAGGTCAATTGGACTCTGTTTGATTTTCCTTTTCTGCAATTCTCTAAAACAAGGAAAAAACAGAAACTGGCACTGGGCTCTAGGTTAATAGGTTAGTCCCAAAAATCATATAAAATAGCATATAAATGCATATAAAACATCCAAGGTTGATAATATAATAGCATGGAACAATCAAAAATTATAGATACGGTGGGGATGTATCAATGCTATTGAACACAATGGCATCATTTACGCGATCGACAAAGCAGATGGCACCACATATTGCTGGGACGGCGCGTGTAAGTTGTTTCCGTCTGATGTTAATGATCATGCCATGACACTGTTTGAACTTTTTGTGATGATTGGCATGTCCCTATTTGAGCAGAATTTGAGTAGAACTATGGCAATGTATTAGAGACGCCGTAAATCAGCTATATTTGAAATGTGTTAATTCATGCGATTGTGACCATGTCATTACAACCAATTTGCACCCATGAATAATCAAATGGTTAGGAAGATATTGATATTCTCCTCATTTTATAGTAATCTATATACTACAATATATGAGTGTGTATCATTTTCATGATGTAGAAACATGCATCACACTGTTGGTTTCATCTAACCATACATTAGGGAAGTAAATATGCATATGGTGAACTCTATATTTAGAAGTAGTGAAATTCTGTAATGCTTACCATGTGTACATACCTATGTTCTCCCTTCAGCAATCAATGGCTAGAATAATATGCTCACAAAAAATTTGCCCACAGAACATGACTATATAACAATGCATGGTCTGTTAGTTTCCTTGAAGAATTTGTTTGTGAGGACAGAACATGATTACATAACATGCATGAGATGGTAGTTTCCTGTGAAGAATCGATTGTGAGATAACATGAGTATAACCATGCATGGCACTTCTATATTTTTGAAACCAGTTTACATTTCCCTGTATTTTCCTCCTAGTTCCAATGGGGATATATCAATGATGTTTCTTGCATTATCATACTCATACTCTAAACAATACTGATCTTACATTAACAATTATTGTCTGTCCTTTTTGATATGATGCAGTGTCCCTACAGTTACTGCCCTTTGTAATGACACCACCTTTGCCAAAAACAGGGAAGCACAACTGGTTCCTCACTCGATCAGACGACGACAAAAGACTGATGATCATTCGGACACATGAGCGGGAAAGTTATATTGCAAAAACCCCACTATATACAAGCACCTTGAAATACATGAGTATCCGGACAATGGTTGTTAGGTCTATGAGCAGGATACTAGCTTGTTGGGGCCTTCATGATTTTTGCGTTGGAGGCGGGTAGACAACCTTGGTTCACACTCTCTGTTTCTCGGACTCAATTATCCGATTAACCAGGAGATCACCATTGGCAAGGACCTTGATGGAAGAGAGGCTCTGTTTGCTATGGAAAACTGTGTCTACACGGCGAGCCCTAGGAGTTCGGGAGCAAACTCCCCTGATTGTCAATGATACAGCCTGCAACTAAAGAAGGTGAGAATGACAAAAGCATCTGTATTAAATTTGATACCTGGATGTGTCGAGTCCGACAGGCAGTGATGTGGTTCAAGCCTTCAGGTTGAGAGGTAATTGGGTTGTTGCGTCAAAAGGGTGGAGTACTAGTGTCTACGGATCACTGGTGGCTGAAGCGGGGCTGCAAATTATGATGGTGTTGGATCATCCCTCTTCGAATGAATTGTTGTCTTTGTTGCTTGTTCCAGATGGGTAGTTCTCTCTTTTGTTAGGCATACTCCTTGTCATTTGGTCATCCTCATCTATGTCACTCTTACTATGTAATAGTTTCCTCTATTTAGAATGTCATTCTCGTCTGGATCACGAGAGTCTGAGCGCTGCAGATGGGTGTGTTTTGGTGGTGTAGCAAGACTTCTTATGAACTATCATGTCTTGCTGTTTATGTCAGTAGTAGTCACTAGTCAGTGTTTGAATGTTGTATGTATCGTTGTTTCGAACTATTTATTGCATCGAACTGCTGGTGGGCTAAATGAGGGCATCACCATTCTCCAGTGTTCAGAGTATATCTCCTTTTTCAAGTTACTAGCAAGATTCCCGTGTGTTGCACGGAACATCAAGATCTTGTGGGAGGAGAGGATGAACGTGGGAAGGCCTTATCTGCAAATGTGGATAGGAGTGCGGGTAAATTGTCATAGTTTCCTTCCTATCCGTTAGATATAGATCGGACGACCTATATTGCAAGATGGAAGGCACGCCATAATCACCAACTCTGCTTTTTATAAAAGTAGACAGATAATTTGAACTCAGTGTCTTCTCGATGATGTACACTTGTTTGGGCCAATGAGGTGTCCTTGAATATGGTCCGAGTAGTAACGCAATGCCAAACAGGTCAATTATGACTCTCAGGACGATCTCTAAAAAAAGAATTGGGACTCTTGCGCGTCGACATGTGGGCGCCACTGGTGTTTTCGTGCGCTTGCGCGCCGAGAGCATATTGGCGTGTGTTCAAAATTCATGCTACCTTTTCATCCCCAATCTCCCACCCCCCCACCTCTGGAATCTCGATTCCTACTCCAATTCCCCCAAATCCCCATCATGTACTCCCTGTACTCAATCGCACTATCATGTCTCCGGTCAACGCGGATCTTCAAGCCGGAGATCCTAAGGTCCGTCCTGCCTTCGGGCGCTGCGTGTTGTCACTCAACAGTGGCATGGCGGTGCTTGACGACCAGTTTGCCAGCAAAGTGCTGATGGTAACCATCAACAGCAACCGGCCTCCCGTCTCGCCGGACGACCTTGTCAAAGCTCTTATCATTGCGCACGGCATCCAAATAAGTGACTTGCTCGCCGAAGTCTATCCGCCACCTGCTGATTTCTTCGTCAGGTTCCGGACAACTTTCAACTATAGCCGTGTGTTCGAATCTTCCCGGTGTTTGTTCTGCGATGGCGCACTGGTGAGCTTTGATCGGTGGCACCCACGATGGGGCTTAGTGCCCTCTGAGCTTGAGTTTTTAACAAAGCTTACCTTCCACGGCATGCCTCGACGTGCTTGGAGCATCGAGTCCATGAATGAGCTTATCAACGGCCTTAGACGTGAGCTCGTAAGTATGTTTGTACCTCCAGACAGCTGGGCTCTGACGGTTATGGCATGGATGAAGAAGCCGTCCACCATACTGAAGGTGATTGGTGTTGAGATACCGGTGCAGGAACCAGGGTTGTACTATTCGTCGCCACTGAGGTTGCCGCAGACCATGTTAGGGATGCTCTTGTATCGAGTGTTCGTGTATGTCGAAGAAGTGGTCAGTCCATCAATCGTAGTCCTGCTGCTGCCGCTGGTGCCCGGGTCCGTCGACAACGTCCATTACAGGAGTCAACATTAGACTTTCCCCGTGTTGCTCGGAACAATGGATGGCACATGGCCTACTCCATCGCGCGGCGGAGGCTACTGCTTCTTTGGGAGAAAAGGCAGGGATGGCTGCCTGGATGTGCTCTAATTTGAGGTAACAACTGAATCTTGTCAGATACTAGTTAAATCTGAGCTATGGGTGTGAAGCACTGATGTGCTAGTGCATTTGATTGTGACCTGTTCTATTTTTTACCTGAACTTTTTTTAGAAAGGGTTGTACGTCAACTTAATGTTCTAGCAGAACTTATATATTGTGCTATCTGTATGTTTTCTTTGCACGGAATTCAAGATATTTTCCTATCATTGATAAAGATGATGAACCATTATGTATGAGTTCGTTGGTTTCGACATGGCCCTACCCGTAGCGATCCACTGTTTCCACCTTGATTGTGCCGCCTACATGAAATTTTTGTATGCAAGTTCAGTGTGCTATGATGTTCTATATGATTGTGTCAAGTTTTTACTGAGCATCATCAATGCGTATGCCTGAAAGATGTATTTACGAGCATCGACCGATTGGTCTCTCTCTCTCTCTCTCATGCACAAGTGCGACCCGTTGAATTATTTCTTCGCTCGTGACAACTTTTAATTAGGTCCCACTGTACTCTAACTTTTTTCTTAATTTATTAATTGAGCTCAGTTACTTCAAAAAGTTATACATAAGCCTTGTTTGGGCCTTTCCGGCGTCGCTGAATGTGGGTTGAGTAACCTTGTAAGGCTGTATTGTACTACACATGCCTTTTTTTCAACATCAGCAATGCAACTGGGCTGACAGTTGTACATAATCCAGGTCAACTTGTTATTCTCTGCCCCGCAGGGCTGCAGATCTTTCCTAAGAGGGATGCCTTAGGCTTAACAAGAAAATGGGCTTTAAGAAATAATAAATGGATCTAATTATAAAAACTGGGCAGTAACTATAAAAAAATTCACCAAACATGTAATTAGTTTATAAAATATTGCTTTTGGATTTTGAAAATTTTAATTTCATTAATTGTTGGCGCGCAATGTTACGTTGGATTTTTACGTAATACAAATTTATATTGAAATTGTATTTGATTTGACTAGAAATTTCAGGATAAAAGTATTTCGGATCCCATCAAAATGTGGGAAATTTTATTGAATTCTGTTTTGAACGGTTGGTTAAAATTATTAATCGTTGTCCTAGCTAGAAAATGGGCTCTACTTTTAACAAACTGTAAATGTCCTATAGTAAATTCCATTAGAATTCAAAAATGGGTTGTACATTCTTACAAATCACAAATGGGCTATAAGTTGTCTACCACACACTTGTGGGCCTACTAAGTTGATGCGTCCCCTAAAAAAAAGAAAGTTGACGCATATGCAAGGCTTTGTCAATTTATAGTCAACACACGGTTCTAGCAGCAGTGGTCGTTGGATGTCCGTCCAACGGATGTCGTGCTTCTTCTTTAATCTCTGATATTCTAGCTTCAGCCGCCCAAAAAATGATTCCTCCGCCTGACATCTAGGGCGCACCATTTCAGAGGCTGACCTGTGGGCCTACTAAGTTGCCGCGTACCAAGGGGTTTGTCAACTTAGTCAGTATAAACGATTCTAGCTGCAGTGACAATATCCATCCAACGGCCGTCGTGATTCTTCAACCTCTGGTCTTCTTGCTCCAACCGCCCAAAGCAGCGCCGATCGTGCCGCCTGCTCCTGCCTCCTATGGCCGGTTGTGCTGCCGCGGAGGCCTCACAGCCCCCTACCACTCCCACCGCTGGCCAAGCCCTGCGGCGACGACAGCCTCACACCGCAACCGAACCAGTGAACCCTCGTACTCCTCTCTGCATGGGCATCCATTGTCGTGTCTTCCCCTGCTCCGTGTTGTCCCCTTCCTAGGCCTCGCCATCGTCCACCGCATTGGTGCTCTCGGCATGGCATGGTCAATGTGGTCATCGAACGACTTCCATCGGAAGAGTACTATACGTGGAGAGGCTGACAGCTGGGTCCACGACCGCAGTAAGGAAGTGCCTCCTTATTACGCGAAAAATAATGATTCCTCCACCTGGCAGCAGGGACCGACCAGATAGGCCATCGTATTTCACGAAAAAAATGTTTCTCCCCTGACTGCTGGGACTCACCAGCTACATCTTCGCACGCAAGGAAGTGCCTGATAGTCGGGACCCACCTGGTCGAAGCGTATGTAGCGTTTTCATTCTGGTCGGGAACGTGTACGTACATACCGGTCGATCGGTCTGTCTGCAGGCTGAAGTGATGAACCGTGGCCGTGTAAGGAAGGGCACGTGTCGTAGTAGAGGCGCGCACGTAGCATGTACACGTACGTACAGCCAGGGTGCAAGAAAGTAAATACGATAATGTACATACATACGGGCGGGGTCTCAAACGCCTACCCGCACATACGTACGACCAGGGCTCGTGTACATGGCTGGGTTAGAACGGAGAAACTGTGTCGTCATCGTGTTCATGGGGAGGCAACGGAATGTGTCGTGTTGATGTGCACGCAACAGAATACGTCGTGTTCATCGGGAGCCAACCGGCTTGGACGGAACAGCTGATCGAAACGAGGCCTAGCGTACCACAGAATGGAGGAAACGGCCTTGTGTTCGACCGGCCACGGTCGAAACGGGATCCTGTTCATTGGGAGGGGTCTAGCGTACCACAAAATGGAGGAAACAGACTTCTCTTGGACCTCCTATGGTCGAAACAGGGTCCTGTTGATCGGGAGGGGTGTGGCGTACCGCAAAACGGAGGAAACGGACTTGTGTTGGAATGCTATGGTCGAAACGGGGGTCCTGTTCATCGGGAGGAGTGTGGCATACTGCAAAACGGGACTCCACGAGATATTGCTCATTTCCACCGTCGACTACCCCCATGGGCTACTATTCATCCACCGTCGACCTCCTCCAGCTTCCGCGTGCGACTGTTCATCCACGGGCTCATGTTCATCCAGCCTCCACCACTCCACCACCGGCTACTGTTCAACCAGCCCTCTCCACGGGGTCCTGTTCAACCACCCCACCACAGGCTACTGTTCATCCAGCCCTCCACCGGCTACTGTTCAACCAGCCCTCCACGGGGTCCTCTTCATCCAGCCCTCCACGGGGTCCTGTTCATCCAGCCCTCCATGGGGTCCTCTTCATCCACCCCCAACTTGCTCGATCGATGTCATGTTCATCCAGCGGCAATGACCTCTACTACCACGGGGTCCTGTTCATCCAACCCCCATCGGGAACTATTCATCCAAACCTCCCAACAACGCTCACTGTTCATCAAGAGGTAGCATCGATTGCCTTCAGTTAGCAAGAGTAGCAAAGGAATCACTCAGGTTCAGTTAACAGCAAGGGATCGATCAGGGTTCAGTAACGTAGCTAGTGCAATCGCTAGGGTTCAGTTAGAGCCCAATGCCTCGCTCGGGTTCAGTTAGAGTGCAACGCCTCGCACACATGCACGTACGTGTATGAGAGAAACGCGCAAACCTCCGCGCATCGCTCGGCCCCGACTACCCACCATAACTGGGAACTCCCCGATATTTTCCTCGCCCTCGCTTCTACTACGGTCTTTTCCGTCATGGAGGACACAAAGAATGTCATGCAGCTGCGTCTCCAGCCCGCCCAGGACGAAAAGCCAATTTTCTGTCATGATTTTTTTCATAGAAGTAGGAGCCCACCACATCTATGATGATACCTGGTTTGGTCACTATTATCATCATAGAAGTGTCATAAGCATGACATAATTTTTTTTCGTTCGGCCCAAAATGTCACATATGTGTCTTTTTTGTAGTGCTACATCCTTCGTCATTGATATTGATCATGGTGATGCCCACGATTACAAGGGTTCTCTTTGGCTACCTCTATCTCGAGATCTATTGATTTGTCTGTCTCAACTTGTGGAACTTTTCCCTCTTGGGGTGCCTTTCCCCTCCTTATATAAGTTGAAGGGGCGAGTTACATGACTAGTCCTAGTAGGATTAGAATTACTCTGTTAGAAGTGGAGTCCTAGTCTTGCTTCCTTTGTAAGGGAATATTCCTTATGCCTTTCCTCTTAAACCGGCCCACCATAGCATGAGCCGGCCTTGTAGACCTTGGGCCTTGTCCTCTATCTGACCCGCCGTCGGGGCCATCAGTGAGTCGCCAGGCTAGTGAGTCTCTAGACCAGTGAGCCACCAGACCGTGAGTCACCAATCCTCCGGCGGGTTACCGATGAAGCGCCAAGTCCCAGCCGGGTCATATATCCGGCCAGGTCATACCTCGGGGTATATCCCCGACATTAGCCCCAGTTTAATTTGGATTTATCCATGTTAAACTGATACTGCAAAATAAACTAAAGGACAAATTTGACAGGTTGTGCTTGATACATTCATTTTGCATCATGTTTTCCTAATGTTATTTATGATGTTTTTATCCATAATAATGCTTTTTTGGGTAATTCTAATGCCTTTTCTCTCATAATATGCAAGGTACACACAAAGAGAATTCCGGCCGCTAGAAATCTGGACCTGAAAAAGCTACGTCAGGCTACCTATTCTGCACAACTCCAAACAAGCTGAAACTTAACGGAGAATTTTTATGGAATATATGAAAAATATTGGAGCAAACAACAACCATAGGGGACCCACCAGGTGGGCACAACCCACCTGGGCGCGCTAGGGAGCCCAGGCGCGCCCTGGTGGGTTATGCTCACTTAGGCCAACCTCCGGTGCCCATCTTCTAGTATATAGGTCATTTTGACCTACAAAAATGTAAGGAGATGACTTTCGGGATGGAGAGCCGCCGTGTCGAGGCGGAACTTGGGCAGGAGCACTTCTACCCTCTGGCGGAGCGATTCTGCCGGGGGAACTTCCCTCCCGGAGGGGGAAATCATCGTCATCATCATCACCAACAACTCTCCCATCTTGGGGAGGGCAATATCCACCAGCATGTTCAACAACACCATCTCATCTCAAACCCTAATTCATCTCATGTGTTCAATCTAGTTACCGGAACTATAGATTGGTGCTTGTGGGTGACTAGTACTATTGATTACATCTTGTAGTTGATTACTATATGGTTTATTTGGTGGAAATTATATGTTCAGATCCAATATTCTATTTAATACCCCCCTGACCTTGAGTATGGTTATCATCTATGAGTAGTTACTTTTGTTCTTGAGGTCACGTGAGGAATCATGTTGCAAGTAATCATGTGAACTTGATATCCACTACTGCATGATGCTGCTAACGCGACACTATGATCAGCGACCCTTTGACGAAACTGTGTGCGATGCCATAATCGCAGATGGTGGTGTAAAAAATCATCAAAAAGGTGCAAAACGTTTGCGATGGTGGAGCCATCAAACACGGTTCAGATTTTAGTTGTGTGTGTGATGCAGGGCATATGGTTCAGTTCAATTAACTGTTTGCGATGAGGAGGAACAAAAGAAACGGGAAGCCAGATGGAGGTGTGTGCAATATACATCATACGGTTTACTCAGATGAACTGTTTGTGATTAAGCAACACAAAAGAAACGGTATGCCAGATCAAGGTGTGTGCGATATATGACATGCGGTTCACTTGGATGAACTGTTTGCGTTGAGACATGAGAACATAAACGGTTCAACTGAACAAGATGTGTGTGATACACGGCAAATAGGTCTGTAATCAGAAATGTGTGTGAATACCGATAATAACACAGATGGTTGCTGCTAATAAGACGTGTGTGTTGTGCGATGGGATTGCATACAGAACAACAACA
>NC_041380.1:390761741-390788187 GCF_002162155.2 Triticum dicoccoides
ATGGTGGGTAGTCGGGGCCGAGCGATGCGCGGAGGTTTGCGCGTTTCTCTCATAACTAGCATAAACGATCATCTGATCATCATCTACTTCTTATGACGCTTGCTCTGCTTGTGGCTCGATCCGGGCTCATCGATTTGGGTAACAAGGCACTTCCTCTTGTCAACGATCTGCTTGTGCATCTCGTAGCATGTGTACACGCTCTTGGCCACGAACCTGAGGAGAGGTTCATCCAGTTGCCGCATCCAGGACCTGTGCTAGGATAGGGGGCTTGTTCTCTGGGCATCCTACTTCATCTTTTCGTAGTAGGGGTCGATGATGGCCAAGGCGAGGTTGACCAGGGAGTCCTTCTTAGTGCTGCCCCAGACTCTATAGTGGTCATGGATTTTGACAAGGTTCTTGCAGGCCAAGCCCATAACACTGAGCGCTTTTACATTATCGGTGGTTTCCACCGTGGCGAACTTGTAGTTGGTGCTGTTGACAAACCTGTTGAAACGGTCACAAGGCTCTGTGGCCATATTACTTTCGGGCAAAAGTATAAATACAGCCTTAATAAATTTCATAAAAACATTGTGTTTACAATGGGAATACATGTCACTCAAACATAATATTCTTCGAGCACTGGGCCTCTATCAAATGAGCGCCCTCGAGAACTTCTTCAAAATATTGCTCGGCAGCCACTCAGCCTATGGCCGAACCCTGCGCCACAACAGTGGTAGCATCCATCTTCGCCCAGTATGCTTTGACATGGGCAAGGGCCATCCGCGAGCCCTCTATACACACCGGCCTCTTCATCGCATTGATGCGCGGCACCACACCAAGGAACTGCTGCACTAAGCTGAAATAGCTGTTCGGCTTCGGTTTTTCCGGCCACAGATGATCCACAACAGACCTAATGGCGATTCCGGACAACCTATTTAGTTCGGTCCATTCGGCTAGCTGATCAGTCAATGGAAGCGGATGCTCTGGAAAAACTTTTCGGTTTTACCGAAACTCTTTCGGTGTTCTCTCTCCGGAACTCTTCCACTGTCTCCGAAACTTTTCCGGTGACTTTCTCTCAGACTCCCTGTCTAGTATTCAGCATATAGATAACCCTTAAGCGTGTGACCCTATAGGTTCGGTGAAGTATACACATGACCTGGAACCCCTTCCGATCAATGATCAACATCGGAGCCGTGGACACCCATATTGACCCCTATACCCACACAAATGAATATTCGAGTGAACCTTCAGTTGCCGTGTGCTATTCCTGTTTCTTTGTGATATGTTACAAATACCCAAGGTGAGATTTACTTGCATCCCCGTGGAGCAACGACTTGTCCACTATGCTAGTTACCTCGTTACCGGTTTTGTTCTCTTTTCTCGTTTCCGTGTTGCGCCATCCTTGTGATCAAATCACACTGTGTCTGGCCAGACGATTATGGATACCGTAACACTGAGAGGGCCTGAGAGTATCTCTCCATTGTCGAAGGAGCAAATCCCAATCTTGAGCTATCAAGTTACTTGACACACTTTTCCATGAACCCGTAAGCCACCGTAATAGCCACCCATTTACGGATGACGTTTAACAAACCTCAAAGTTCATGAAGCAAGTATGAAGAAACTCGATACTCTCATGGTCAAAGGAATTATGCAAACGTTAACCATCTCTGTGTTATGTACCATTAACTTGTGACGAACGAATCTCATACCATAACATCAATCTAGGTCGATTCAACACAAATGTTGTCTTAACATTGTGCCCTCAAAATTGCTGGGATAGACATGCCCATGACTAGGAAAACATAATCATCATGCAACACTTGAGCTAGTCTTAGAGGCCAGACTAGGAATACTTCTTACCGTTTATTATTCCACACGTGCATATGAGTCTTCCTCCGAGCCTCGTTGTCGGTGTCAAAACCGGCGGATCTCGGGTAGGGGGTCCCGAACTGTGCGTCTAGGCCGGATGGTAACAGGAGGCAGGGGACATGATGTTTTACCCAGGTTCGGGCCCTCTTGATGGAGGTAAAACCCTACATCCTGCTTGATTAATATTGATGATATGAGTAGTAAAAGAGTAGATCTACCATGAGATCAGAGAGGATAAACCCTAGAAGCTAGCCTATGGTATGATTGTATGTTATGATTGTTGTCTTACGGACTAAAACCCTTCGGTTTATATAAACACCGGAGAGGGTTAGGGTTACACAAGGTCGGTTACAAAGGAGGAGATATCCATATCCATATTGCCTAGCTTGCCTTCCACGCCAAGTAGAGTCCCATCCGGACACGAGACGAAGTCTTCAATCTTGTATCTTCATAGTCTAACAGTCCGACCAATGGAGATAGTCCGGCTGTCCGGAGACCCCCTTATCCAGGACTCCCTCAGTAGCCCCTGAACCAGGCTTCAATCATGATGAGTCCGGCGCGCAGTATTGTCTTCGGCATTGCAAGACGGGTTCCTTCTCCGAATACATCATAGAAGAATTTGAATACGAGGATAGTGTCCGACCCTGCAAAATAAGCTCCGCATTCCACCGTAGAGAGAATAATATTTTCGCAGATCTAATTTGTTGACTTGTTTTGGCAGCATGATGTTACATCTTGGCCCGGTGATTATTCGAACCATTTCTTTTAACCAGCCCCACACATAACACGAGGCAGTTTTTCGACACGTCTTGTCAAAGCAGAGATGGTGTCCCTTTATTACGGGATTCTCATCAATACGGGCGTGGGTAACCCAACCGCGCCATCAATTGCGGCGCTTGGCGGATAAGCGAGTTTTACCAGGCAAGTGGGGACGCTTAGTTTCGTCCGCCCATATAAAGGGATAAGGACTCACCTTTCTATCCACGCCTTCTTCCTCCTTTGCTCATCCGTTTTCGCACACTCGAGCTCTAGCGCCCAAGTCCGCAATTCCCACCTCGACCTTCTCCAATCATGTCCGGAGCGGGAGGCAAGTGGATGGTCTCCTCCGTCATGGAGGGAGACATCAAGAAACTGAGGAGAGCCGGATACCTGCCCGACGACATCGCGCACCGGCTCCGAGAGGAGGAGGAGCTCATCCCCACCCGCAGGCCCCATGAGAGGGTGGTATTCCTCACCCATTTCCTCCGCGGACTGGGATTCCCTCTCCATCCCTTCGTCCCGGGGCTCATGTTTTATTACGGCCTGGATTTCCATGATCTGGCCCCGAACTTCATCCTCAACATCTCGGCGATTATCGTTGTGTGCGAGGCCTTCCTCCTCATCAAGCCCCACTTCGGCTTATGGCTGAAGACCTTCAATGTCAAGCCGAAGGTGGTGGGCGGCCGCCAGGTGGAGTGCGGAGGCGCCATGGTGGGCAAGATGCCCAACATAACATGGCTTGAGGGCTCCTTCGTGGAAATCATAAAGGGGTGGCAATCGGGGTGGTTCTATATCACCAAGCCGCGCGACCCCGCATGGGTAGCGGCCCCCGAATTCCGATCTGGCATCCCCATGCGGCTCACCTCCTGGAAAGAGAAGGGCCTGTCCTGGGGTAGTTCGAAAGAGCTAACCGGACTCCAAACATGTATTCAAAACATGGTGGAAAAGAAGCTCAAGCTTGTAAACATAGTCCAGGTTATGCTCATCTGCCGGATACTCCCGTGCCAACAATGGGAGTTCACCTTGTGGGAGTACAGTCCGGCGCAGCACCGAACTCTGAACAGGCTCTTCGACATGACTCACGAAGATGCCTAGAGGGTGCTGTTCAAAAGTGCCGAGGTCCCTCCCCCTATTACTGAGGATCGCGGATTCAACGCGAAGCACCAAGCCAGTGTGGTAAGCTGCTTTACCTTTCAAAGGATACTTATTTTTTATATAGATTGACTCTATGCGGGATCTAAACTCCCGTACCTTTGACAGGACTGGCAGAAGATGACCGGACAGATCGACTGTCCGGCTCCTTTGCCTGAAGGCCCCGCAGACGCTCTTCTGGCGAAGATGCTGACTCCGGCCCCTTATATGGTGCGGGAGAAGACCAAGAAGGCCTAGGGAACTCGAAAGAGTTCCCGACGCCAGGCGTCGTCGGACTCACCGTCCGATGACTCTACGGTGCACTCTTCCCCCTAAGACGAGGAGGAAGAAGAAGAAGAAGATGCTCCCCCACCGACTGGGGGAGGCAAGAAAAGGAAGGCCGCCCCAACCGGGGAGGCCGGAGGGTCCAAGATGGGAAGGACTCTCCTTCCGGACAGTTCCACCATCGCCGATGAAGGCGAAGGCGAGTGGTTGCCAAAGGTCAAGCCCCCGGGGAGATCGTAAGTATTCGGATACCAGAGTAACTCCTAGGATTCCTTTGTTGCACTGCTTTCCCAAATGCCGAACGCAATTATGCAGGGCGCCACGAGCCAGTATCGATGTATCATCGGACGGCTCCTTGGGCTTGTCGGACATGGATATCGATCTAGTCCCGACCGCCACCTCCCCTCATCCTGGCGACGACGCCGAGGTGCTGTCAAGAGGCACCGGATCGAGGGGAGATCGTCCTGGAGGCGCCTCAAGGCGACCTTCCGGACTCCGGGAGCCGCGGGGACGGGGCCCCCGAGAGCTCCGAGTTCGGCCCTCAACCGAACACCGTGCCGGACCCTCCAGCGGTTCTGGGCTCGGGCAGGCGGTCTCCTTCTAAGAGGGGCAAGATGCCTGTGCCGGTGACCTCTGTCCATCCAGAGGCATCGAACAATCTGCTGGAAGCGCTTCGCAGCGCTTCCATCGACGAGGAGCACTGCACTATCATGAGTGCGGTGATCCATAAGGTTCAGTCCGCCAAGAGCGGATTGACTGAAGCCTGTGCCAGCCTTCTAACAGGCTTTGAGGTAAGTGTTTTAAAATGTAGTAGAAATATTACCGCATAAACAGTAGCCCCTAATGCTTTGTTCGGTGTTCACAAAGAAAAGACGAACAGAGGATCAAATAATATCGCAGGAGTCTAATATAAGTATGTCAATATGCATATGCAGGCTTTGCTGCTGGCGTCCGCCGCACTAATTGCGGAGGTCGCCGTACTGAAGTAGGACCTTGAGGTGTCCAAGAAAGAGCTCGGCCTTGCCAAGAGGCAGCTCGAGGAGAACAAGGGTAAGTAATACCCCGTCTATAGATATGTATATATAAAAAAGGACGCGATTGCAAACTGACAGGATCATTGTATGTTTGCCAGGGGCCACGACTGAGGTGGCGACCCTGAAGCAAGCGCTGACCAAGGCCGAAGATACAACGGCCAAGGAGCGCACCGAGCGAGAGAAGCACGAGGCTCGGGTGGGTGAGGTGCAGCAAGAGCTCCAGGCTCTTGTGGCGAAGCACGAGGCGTTGGAGCTGGACTCCAAGGCGCGGGAGTCTGAGCTTGCCGCGGCCCTCGAGAGTTTAAAAAGTGCCAAGGCCGAAGCCCAAAAGGCCCTCCAAGAGATCGACGCGATGAAGAAGATAGCGGCGGGTAAGGCTTTCTATATGCAAAGCAAGCATGTAACAGTAAATTGCCGATTACTTACCCGGATCTGGAGCTCTTCAGGAGCATTCACAGATTTGCCCCGCAGTGTGTCCGATGCCGCACAATTTTACCAGGCCAAGGACGGAAGCTCGACGGAGAAGCTATTCTGGTCTCAGTATGCTGAGGCCGAACATCCGGTGCCAGTGAGCGACCAGCTGAAGCAGATGGTCGAGCTACGTAAGGCGGCCGATCAGGCCATGAAGAGCTTTATAGTCCGGCTGTGGCCTGGCGACGCCCTTCTGAATAGCTTCTTCGGCCTGGTGAGGCGGCTTGTGGATGCGTGCCCACGGCTGGAGGTCGTCAAGCGATCCGTCTGCATTGAAGGTGCACGCCGGGCTTTCGCCCGTGTGAAACTGCTATGGGTCAAGCTAGACGCCATGAAGCTGATCAAGGAGGGGCCGCCGGAGGGCAGAGCACCACCACCCCGAGATGTACTATGAGGGTGTTCTGCCGGGTGCCCGTCTTATCATGGATGAGTGCTCAAAAGATGTAATATTTGAATGAGACTTGCTGTTTTATCCTGTATGTATGAAAACTTGTTTCATATGCGTTATGCAAGACTTGTTGGAATATAAAATATTACCTTCTGTTTGGATGTTTATCCAATCTGAGAGATGGCTAGTCCTTGGCTTCTTCCCCCATGCCACGAGTGCTGGGTTGTTCGGGATAAACCTGAGCACTCTTGTTCCCATGTTTGGGTCCTTCGAGGGTGGTGCTCAGCACAACGAACAAGGCAACCGGACTAATTATGCTTTATCACTCTCACTTAGCCATAGAATTCTATAATTTTAAATTTCGGCGAAGCCCCTGGTATTCGGAAGGCCGAATTCGGGGCGCGACACACTCCTGTAAGCCGGACAAGGCCGGCCCCTCGCCCTAAGCGGCATAAGTCTTTAGGGACTCGAAAAACCTCGCCGAACAGCAACCAGTCTCTCGCCTTATCATGACAGTCAATTTTAGCTTTCTCTACTGAGGTGCTCAGGCCGGCAGAACCGGGGCACAATCGCAGTAGTTCTCCTAGCGCTACCTTAGCCGATAGAGCGGAACGTAAGGTACCAAAACATAGGAGCCGGGCAAACCCAACATTTGACCAAACACATGATTCGGAGCTGATGCATATAATGCTATAAGTTCGGGGTGCCGCACTTGTGAAAGTGTTCGAACTTTTCACACCGCATTGTGGGGTACATAAGCCCCTGGTGTATTAGCCGTACCAGAGTGTATGGTTGCAAGGCATCATTAATGAACACACACACATACATATATATATATATATATATATATATATATATATATATATATATAAAACAAGAATGCAATAATAGTCGTAATGTCTTGCATTGTTTATTAAAAAATTGCGTTAAAGCAGAGTGATACAGATAGTACGATAAGTAAAGGGTAGGACTATGTCCCTTCCATGGGGAAGCTGAGGAATGATATTAAATTGAATATTTCACTCGTTACTGTAATCAACCTGGGAATTCCGTGTTAGAACGTAGCTGTCTGCCTCCTTGGTTGCTGCATCATGTGTTCGGCAATAGTGCTACCGGACAGTATTTCCAGAGATTAAGGTCCTCAAAGAAAAAGAAAAATAACCAAACGGGAAGCCCCTAGTGCGGTTTAGGCCGCGTTTTGGGGCGTGCCGCAGTTGTGCCCCCCTCCCCACCTGTGCCCATGGTATTTTTAATGCGTAATTATGTACGTGCAGCACGAATATCGTCGTTGGGCTGGGATTGGGGTGGCTGCCGTATTGCTACGCGAGCTTAGATCGCGCGAGGCGGTCTATTTGTCGATTGCCTCGAGCGCGCTTGAAGGTGTCCGGGCTTTGAAACGCCAAACTGGTTGATTGCCTTGAGAGGCTGCTTTGCGCTTCTGCTGCGAGGGCCGCGGTGTGCTCCTCTGTTCGGAGAGAGCGCTTTGTGTTTCCATTGACTGTAATAACTCCGCGAGGTCCTGGCATTTTGAGCTTGAGGTATGCATAATGCGGTACCGCATTGAATCTAGCAAATGCGGTTCGCCCGAGCAGCGCGTGATAACTACTACGGAATGGAACTATATCAAAGATTAACTCTTCGCTTCGGAAGTTATCGGGGGATCCGAAGACCACTTCCAGTGTAATTGAGCCTGTGCAATGGGCCTCTATGCCTGCAATGACGCCCTAAAAGGTCGTTTTTGTGGGTTTGATCATTGAGGGGTCTATACCCATTTTGCGCACCGTGTCCTGGTAAAGCAGGTTCAGGCTGCTGCCGCCGTCCATAAGGACTCGATGAGGTGAAATTCGTCGATGATTGGCTCTAGGACCAGTGCGGCGAATTCGCCATGACGGATACTAGTGGGGTGGTCCCTGCGATCGAAGGTGATCGGACAGGAGGACCAAGGGTTGAACTTTGGGGCAACTGGCTCCAACGCATATACGTCCCTGAGCGCACACTTCCGCTCCCTCTTGGGGATGTGGGTTGCGTATATCATGTTCACCGTCTGCACTTGTGGGGGAAACCTCTTCTGTCCTCCAGTGCGCGGCTGCCGGGCCTCCTCCTCGTCTTGCTATGCGGCCCCTTGTCCTTGTTTTTGGCAATTAACTTGCCGGCCTGCTTGAACACCTAACAATCCCTGTTGGTGTGATTGGCTTGCTTGTCTCGGGTGCCGTGTATTTGACATGAGCGATCGAGTATACGGTCCAAGCTGGACGGACCCGGCGTACTTTGTTTGAATGGTTTTTTCCACTGACCGGGTTTAGAGCCTTTGAATCCGGCATTGACTGCCGTATCCTTAGTATTTTCGCTGTTAATGCGGCGCTTATGCTTATTGCGACGTGACCTGCTGTTGCCTTCCTTGGTATCTGAGGTACCATGGTTCTTTGATATGTTATTACTGCGAGCCAGCCAGCTGTCTTCTCCCGCACAAAAGCGGGTCATGAGCGTCGTGAGAGCTGCCATAGATTTCGGATTTTCCTGACCAACGTGCCGGGCTAGCCACTCGTCTCGGATGTTGTGCTTGAAAGCCGCTATGGCCTCCGCATCCGGACAGTCGACGATTTGATTTTTTTTGTAAGGAACCGAGTCCAGAATTTCCTGGCCGACTCTTCTGGCTGCTGAATTATGTGGCTTAAATCATCGGTGTCTGGTGGTCGCACATGAGTGCCCTGAAAGTTGTCGAGGAATGCGGCTTCCAGATCTTCCCAACAGCTAATGGAGTCCGCTGGCAAGCTGTTAAGCCAATGCCGCGCTGGTCCTTTGAGCTTTAGTGGGAGGTATTTGATGGCGTGTAAGTCATCGCCGCGGGCCATGTGGATGTGGAGGTGGAAATCCTCAATCCATACTGTGGGATCTGTTGTGCTGTCGTATGATTCACTATTTACAGGTTTGAAACCTTCTGGGAATTGATGTTCCATTACTTCGTCTGTGAAGCATAAGGGGTGTGCGGCGCCTCTGTATTGGGCTATATCGCGATGCAGTTTGAATGGGTCTTGCCCGCTGTGTTCGGCCCGGTCGGATTTGCTGTATCCGGCGTGATGTTTGTCGTCTCGCGGAGTGGTGCGCCCCCGTGATCCGTAGATCGATCTTGAATGCTTTGCCTTGTCCTCCAATATGTCTCACAGGTCTGGTGTATCTCCCCATGCCTTTTTATTTGAATGGCGTTGGGGTGGAGGCTGAGCTTTTGGCTGGAATGCCTCTCTATCGCGACCACGAGGTGGCCGATCAGCCGTATCATACACTTCTTCCTCCAATCGGGGTAGTAACCTGCGCCTTGGGTAACTCTTGGAAGGATGCTTGAGTTTATATTCCTCGGCCGCCAGGACTTCAGTCCATTTGTCAGCTAGCAGATCTTGATCAGCTTGAAGCTGCTACTGCTTTTTCTTCAGGCTATTTGACGTGGCCATAAGCCGGCGCTTGAAGCGCTCTTGTTCGACGGGATCCTCTGGGACGGCGAATTCATCGTCGTCGAGGCTTGTTTCGTCTTCGGAGGGGGGAATGTAATTGTCATCCTCCTCCTCTCCGTCTGCCGCTCTCTCAGGAGAGCTGGCTCCTTCATCCTCCTGCTCTAAATCTTGCTGGAGGGGATTGTTGTTGTCTTTAGCACAACCTGGAGTGTTATTATCTCCTGTGCCGGTATCACCACTTTTGCTTTGGCGGGAATTAGAGCGGCACCGCTAACATCGGCGCGTGGGTTGCTTCTTGGAGGAGTCATCCTCCGCTATCCCGTCGCCATTGCCTTCGTTGGGTGTATCCACCATGTATATGTCATATGACGAGGTGGCTTTCCAGTGCCCTATAGGTGCTGATTCATGTTCGTCTCCTACATCGTCGTCCATACCGTCGATGTCTTCGAAGTCGAAGTCGAGCATGTCGGTTAAATCATCGACAGTGGCTACGAAGTGGGTGGTGGGTGGGCGTCGAATTTCTTCGTCGTCCGCATCCCAATCCTATTGGCCATAATCCAGCCAGGGATCTCCTGACAAAGAGAGAGACCTTAGTGAATTCAGAATGTCGCCGAAGGGCGAGTGTTGAAAGATGTCCACGGCGGTGAATTCCATGATCGGTGCCCAATCGGATTCGATTGGCAGGGGCGCGGATGGTTCGGAGTCCGGAAAAGAGTCCGACACCTTGGAGTCACGGGCTGCGCAGAGGATTATGCTGGTGTTTGGCTCGATCAGCGTCGAGACTGCAGCCCCTGAGGCGGTGTCTAGCCACCCGTCCTCGATTGGCGCAGTTGGCTCCGAGCTAAGGG
The DNA here is from genome assembly GCF_002162155.2 of Triticum dicoccoides. Taxonomy (NCBI): domain Eukaryota; kingdom Viridiplantae; phylum Streptophyta; class Magnoliopsida; order Poales; family Poaceae; genus Triticum; species Triticum dicoccoides. Next base: position 390,771,952 of record NC_041380.1, read on the forward strand.
TCGGAGCTGAAGCGGGCGCGGCCTCAAGGGTACTGTTCGGCGGTAGAGCTAGGTCTTACCCATCGCGATAGTGTGGCATGCTCGGCTGTGGCTTGAATCCGTCGAAGATCAAGTCTCCGTGGATGTCGGCCGTGTAGTCCAAACTTCCAAATCTGACCTGATGGCCAGGAGCGTAGCTTTCAATCTGCTGTAGATGGCCAAGCGAATTAGCCCGCAGTGCAAAGCCGCCGAATACGAAGATCTGTCTGGGGAGAAAACTCTCACCCTGGACCGCATCGCTATCGATGATAGTAGGAGCCATCAAGCCTAACGGCGACGACACAGAGGAACTCTCAATGAAAGCACCAATGTCGGTGTCAAAACCGGCGGATCTCGGCTAGGGGGTCCCGAACTGTGCGTTTAGGCCGGATGGTAACAGGAGGCAGGGGACACGATGTTTTACCCAGGTTCGGGCCCTCTTGATGGAGGTAAAACCCTACGTCCTGCTTGATTAATATTGATGATATGAGTAGTACAAGAGTAGATCTACCACGAGATCTGAGAGGCTAAACCCTAGAAGCTAGCCTATGGTATGATTGTATGTTATGATTGTTGTCCTACGGACTAAAACCCTTCGGTTTATATAGACACCAGAGAGGGTTAGGGTTACACAAGGTCGGTTACAAAGGAGGAGATATCCATATCCGTATTGCCTAGCTTGCCTTCCACGCCAAGTAGAGTCCCATCCGGACACGAGACGAAGTCTTCAATCTTGTATCTACATGGTCTAACAGTCCGGCCAATGAAGATAGTCTGGCTGTCCGGAGACCCCCTAATCCAGGACTCCCTCATTCGTGTTATTGCAGACTCGAGAACCATAGAAGTTATAGCGTGGAACATAAACATAATTATGAACATGGAGATAAGTAATAGAATTTATTAGTGCCTCTAGGCATATCTCCTACACTTTGTAGCTGTGACCCCATTACGTAATTCAAATCAAGATGATAAATCAAGTAGATTGCACATAGTTTATTAATACCAACCATGTGAGATGCTCCCACTTACTTTCTTGAATTACAAGCATCTTTGTTACCCATTGAAGAAGTCAGAACCCTTTGACCATTTCATCAAAGCACGAAGATTCAAACTCCATTTGCTCTCTTCTGTCCATCGCTGGAACTCTGAAGTTTGTACCATTACTAGCATCCTCTGGATAGACAAAATGCCTTGGACTATAACACATGCAAGTCCTTGGTTTCATTTCCATCACATGGAAATCCTATTGTCATCCATGTTTCATATCTCATAATTGAAATATGTCTTAATTGCTAGTTCAACCCGAACCGACTTTAAGCATCGCTACGATGAAAACAACCTCATTGTAGTCAACTCTTGAACTTGTTATTTCAACAAGTCGAGCTTTATGGATAAAACAATTTTATCCATATCAGTTTTAAGTTCCATAAATATTCGTTAGACACTAAGTCGTCTCAAAGGTGTATCAAGGTTTTAATCTTGAATCACTTATATGGAAACTAACTCGGGTTGTATTGGAATTTAGCCAATTCCGGAGTTAGGGCCCATCAACGCTTCCTGGTGTACCGTAGGTATAATGTTGTATAACAACAATATCTCATTTGCGCACCTGAGAGGTTTGGACGAGCCTTGCCTACGTGGTTCAGCTGCAAGTTCGACTTAAGTTCATACATTTTATTGTAGAGACTTCCATATCAGTCGCAGTAGGAAACTCTGGAATTACTTCCAAGGTCTCTTTCCTTTGATCTGATGATGAAGATACTGTTTATCTCGTCGAGTTGCACTATCGTCCCACTCACCTTTTTGAAGGAAGCATTCTCTTTAAAAGCACACCGTTTCGCAGCAAAACTATTTGCCTCGGTATAGTGAGGGAGGAATACCCAACATTTTGGTATAACCTACAAAGTAGCACTTGTCTGATTTGGATTAGGTTTGCAACCTTTTACACAAGCCCCATATTCCAAATGTTAAGAAAAGATATAACATGGTTGGGCGTACCATACCATGGCTTCATTTCAACAAACCCGATGTAGCTCTTTCTAGTGTAAAAGCCGTAGTCTTTAAAGCATCACTTTAAAAGGGATAATGGCAAATTTATTTATGTCATCTTTGACCTTACCATGTCATAAATGGTTTTTAGAAATATTATTATGCTCCCACTTAGTTTCTTGAATTACAAGCATCTTTGTTACCCATTGATGAAGTCAGAACCCTTTGACCATTTCATCAAAGCACGAAGATTCAAACTCCATTTGCTCTCTTCTGTCCATCGCTGGAACTCTGAAGTTTGCACCCTTACTAGCATCTTCTAGATAGACAAAATGCCTTGGACTGTAACACATGCAAGTCATTGGTTTGATTTCCATCAGATGGAAATCCTATTGTCATCCATGTTTCATATCTCATGATTGAAATATGTATTAATTGCTAGTTCAACCCGAACCGACTTTAAGCATCGCTACGATGAAAACAACCTCATTGTAGTGAACTCTTGAAGTTGTTATTTCACCAAGTCGAGCTTTATGGATAAAACATTTTTATCCGTATCAGTTTTAAGTTCCATAAATATTCGTTAGACTATAAGTCTTCCGAAAGGTGTATCAAGGTTTTAATCTTGAATCACTTATATGGAAACTAACTCGGGTTGTATTGGAATTTAGCCAATTCCGGAGTCAGGGCTCATCAACGCTTCCTTGTGTATCGTAGGTATAATGTTGTATAACAACAATATCTCATTTGCGCACCTAAGAGATTTGGACGAGCCTTGCCTACGTGGTTCAGCTACAAGTTTGACTGAACTTCATACATTTTATTGTAGAGACTTCCGTATTAGTCGTAGTAGGAAACTCTGGAATTACTTCTGAGGTCTCTTTCCTTTGATGTGATGATGAAGATATTATTTATCTCATCGAGTTGCACTATCCGCCCACTCACCTTTTTGAAAGAACCATTCTCTTTAAAAGCACACCATTTCGCGGCAAAACTATTTGCCTCAGTATAGTGAGGGAGGAATACCCAATATTTTGGTATAACCTACAAAGTAGCACTTGTCTGATTTGGATTAGGTTTGTAACCTTTCACACAAGCCCCATATTCCAAATGTTAACAAAAGATATAACATGGTTGGGCGTACCATACCATGGCTTCATTTCAACAAACCCGATGTAGCTCTTTTCGGTGTAAAAGCCGTAGTCTCTAAAGCATCACTTAAAAAGGGATAATGGCAAATTTATTTATGTCATCTTTGACCTTACCAAGTAATAAATGGTTTTTAGAAATATTATTATGCTCCCACTTACTTTCTTGAATTACAAGCATCTTTGTTACCCATTGATGAAGTCAGAATCCTTTGACCATTTCATCAAAGTACGAAGATTCAAACTCCATTTGCTCTCTTCTGTCCATCGCCGGAACTCTGAAGTTTGCACCCTTACTAGCATCCTCTGGATAGACAAAATGCCTTGGATTGTAACACATGCAAGTCCTTGGTTTGATTTCCATCAGATGGAAATCCTATTGTCATCCATGTTTCATATCTCATGATTGAAATATGTATTAATTGCTAGTTCAACCTGAACCGACTTTAAGCATCGCTACGATGAAAACAACCTCATTGTAGTCAAATCTTGAACTTGTTATTTCACCATTCGAGCTTTATGGATAAAACATCTTTATCCGTATCAGTTTTAAGTTCCATAAATATTCGTTAGACTCTAAGTCTTCCGAAAGGTGTATCAAGGTTTTAATCTTGAATCACTTATATTGAAACTAAATTGGGTTGTATTGGAATTTAGCCAATTCCGGAGTCAAGGCCCATCAACGCTTCCTTGTGTATCATAGGTATAATTTTGTATAACAACAATATCTCGTTTGCGCACTTGAGAGGTTTGGATGAGCCTTGCCTACGTGGTTCAGCTGCAAGTTCCACTAAAGTTCATACATTTTATTGTAGAGACTTCCGTATCAGTCGCAGTAGGAAACTCTGGAATTACTTCCAAGGTCTCTTTCCTTTGATCTGATGACGAAGATACTGTTTATCTCATCGAGTTGCACTATCCTCCCACTCACCTTTTTGAAAGAAGCATTCTCTTTAAAAGCACATCGTTTTGTGACAAAACTATTTGCCTCGGTATAGTGAGGGATGAATACCCAACATTTTGGTATAACCTACAAAGTAGCACTTGTCTGATTTGGATTAGGTTTGTAACCTTTTACACAAGCCACATATTCCAAATGTTAAGAAAAGATATAATATGATTGGGCGTACCATACCATAGCTTCATTTCAACAAACCCGATGTAGCGCTTTTCAGTGTAAAAGCCGTAGTATCTAAAGCATCACTTTAAAAGGGATAATGGCAAATTTATTTATGTCTATTAACACACGAACACATCACGTGTACCCTCGACGCCGGGGGTGATGCACCGCAACTCACGTCGAAGGAGACCCGACCGACAGCGCGATACGCAAGATAGTCGACGGGCGCTTTTGCAGACCCGAAAACCCCACACCCCCGGGAGGGACCCCGTCAGGGAGTGCGACGGCTATGGGCTTCCCTAGGTCGATTCGCTCGCCCCTAGAGCCTTGGGATTCACAGCTCTCAAACACGTAGAACAGCGAAGAACGAGAGAGAAAAACGGTGGAGAGATAAAACATAGATGAAAAAGTAGTATATTGATTTGTTCGATTGTGTGCTGTTCAATCGGCCGTCACCCCCAACATATATAATAGGCGGTTGGATTTCCCGTACAAGTAAATGATTCATCTAGGCTTTCCTTACAAGAAAAATTACATCAATTCACGTCCTAGAGTCCTAATTCTATTCCAACTCGGATTAAGTCTGAATCTGGCCCAAACTCTGTCTTCCTTCTTGCGCGGGCCGCCGGGCTTGCATATGATCTCCGATCGAGACGGCCCAAATATCAAACTTGTGCGCCTCAATGATATGAACAACTCTCATGTTGATCACTTTTTCAAATAAGGCCATCTTGAATACTTTTCGAGGTCATCTTTATCTTCCAGTCGGACTCGGTCCTGCAGTAGACTGGATTATCCGAGTCTCGTAGTGAATTTGTAGGCTATATATTATCTCTGATGATGATGACTCCAAAATCAAAGTTTAACGTCTTGATGATACGCACAACTTCTGTATTGAACACTTCTTCATCCAAGATCATTTTGATAAACTTTCGAGCACATGTTCAATTTCACTCGGACTTGAGCTCATCCACTCGGATATTAGATACTTTCACTCGGATCGCCCGATTGGACTTTTTCACTCGGAAGACAATCTTTCACTCGGATGACTATATTTCCACTCGTAAGGCACTATCTTATTCAATCGGCAAGTTTTCGTCCCGATGGTAATCTTTTCACTTCGAATATTTTCACCTGGACGACAATTTCACTCGGATGATCATATTTCCACTCGGATGACTATATTTCCACTTGGATAATAATAAGTTCATCCGATCAGCAAACTTACACTCGACTGGTAAATTGTCACTCGACCGTAAACTTTCACGCGGATGGTAAACTTTTCACTCGGATTTCCGACTAAAAACATAGCCCGATCCTGATTTGTCTCTCCAGGCCTCATACGATCTCGGATTGAGACGAATTATATATGAAAATCGATCGGCTTGATGAGACTAAACGTTTCCGTGTTGAAGGTTTTTCGATTCAAGGCCGTCTTGATGGCCGAATTACTCGCGCAACCTATCAGACAAGTGTCTGCACCTCACGCCATATTTCCGTTGAGGTTCGGTCTGCAGTGTATTGCCTCTAACTTTTGCATGTGAACTCGGATTGAGATGATTTATATATCAAAATCGATTGCCTCAATGAGATGAAGACAATTCCTTAAGAGTGCTCCTTCATCCAAGGTCATCTTGAAGACGTGATTGGCCAAAAACCACTCGGAACATTGAATTATGCCACTCGGAGTATAGTTTCGGTCCGTAAGATAAAGTCGAATGAATATAACCGAAACATCAAAGTGGTTCTACTCGGCGACGTGAATCTTTTCATGCTGAAATCCCGTTCACTCGAGACCATATTCATTGCAATCTGTATCTTGCCAAAATCAGGTGTCAACAGTGTCATCTTTGACCTTACCATGTCATAAATGGTTTTTTGAAATATTATTATGCTCCCACTTACTTTCTTGAATTACAAGCATCTTTGTTACCCATTGATGAAGTCAGAACCCTTTGACCATTTCATCAAAGCACGAAGATTCAAACTCCATTTGCTCTCTTCTGTCCATTGCTGGAACTCTGAAGTTTGCACCCTTACTAGCATCCTCTGGATAGACAAAATGCCTTGGACTGTAACACATGCAAGTCCTTGGTTTGATTTCCATCAGATGGAAATCCTATTGTCATCCATGTTTCATATCTCATGATTGAAATATGTATTAATTGCTACTTCAACCCGAATCGACTTTAAGCATCGCTACGATGAAAACAACCTCATTGTAGTCAACTCTTGAACTTGTTATTTCACCAAGTTGAGCTTTATGGATAAAACATTTTTACCCGTACCAGTTTTAAGTTCCATAAATATTCGTTAGACTCTAAGTCTTCCGAAAGGTGTATCAAGGTTTTAATCTCGAACCACTTATATGGAAACTAACTCGGGTTGTATTGGAATTTAGCAAATTCCAGAGTCAGGGCCCATCAACGCTTCTTTGTGTATCATAGGTATAATGTTGTATAACAACAATATCTCGTTTGCGCACCTGGGAGGTTTGGACGAGCCTTGCCTACATGGTTCAGCTGCAAGTTCGACTGAAGTTCATACATTTTATAGTAGAGACTTCCGTATCAGTCGCAGTAGGAAACTCTGGAATTACTTCCAAGGTCTCTTTCCTTTGATCTGATGACGAAGATACTGTTTATCTCATCGAGTTGCACTATCCTCCCACTCAACTTTTTGAAAGAACCATTCTCTTTAAAAGCACACCGTTTCGCGGCAAAACTATTTGCCTCGGTATAGTGAGGGAGGAATACCCAACATTTTGGTATAACCTACAAAGTAGCACTTGTCTGATTTGGATTAGGTTTATAACCTTTTACACAAGCCCCACATTCCAAATGTTAAGAAAAGATATAACATGATTGGGCGTACCATACCATGGCTTCAATTCAACAAACCCGATGTAGCTCTTTTCAGTGTAAAAGCCGTAGTCTTTAAAGCATCACTTTAGAAGGGATAATGGCAAATTTATTTATGTCATCTTTGACCTTACCATGTCATAAATGGTTTTTAGAAATATTATTATGCTCCCACTTACTTTCTTGAATTACAAGCATCTTTGTTACCCATTGGTGAAATCAGAACCCTTTGACCATTTCATCAAAGCACGAAGATTCAAACTCCATTTGCTCTCTTTTGTCCATCGCCGGAACTCTGAAGTTTGCACCCTTACTAGAATCCTCTGGATAGACAAAATGCCTTGGACTATAACACATGCAAGTCTTTGGTTTGATTTCCATCAGATGGAAATTCTATTGTCATCCATGTGTTCATATCTCATGATTGAAATATGTATTAATTGCAAGTTCAACCCGAACAGACTTTAAGCATCTCTATGATGAAAACAACCTCACTGTAGTCAACTCTTGAACTTGTTATTTCAACAACTCGACCTTTATGAGTAAAACATTTTTATCCGTATCAGTTTTAAGTTCCATAAATATTCGTTAGACTCTAAGTCTTCCGAAAGGTGTATCAAGGTTTTAGTCTCGAATCACTTATATGGAAACTAACTCGGGTTGTATTGGAATTTAGCCAATTCCGGAGTCAGGGCCCATCAACGCTTCCTTGTTTATCGTAGGTACAATGTTGTATAACAACAATATCTCATTTGCGCACCTGAGAGGTTTGGACGAGCCTTGCCTACGTGGTTCAGCTGCAAGTTCGACTGAAGTTCATACATTTTATTGTAGAGACTTCCGTATCAGTCGCAGTAGGAAACTCTGGAATTACTTCCAAGGTCTCTTTCCTTTGATCTGATGACGAAGATACTGTTTATCTCATCGAGTTGCACTATCCTCCCACTCACCTTTTTGAAAGAACCATTCTCTTTAAAAGCACACCGTTTTGCGACAAAACTAATTGCCTCGGTATAGTGAGGGAGGAATACCCAACATTTTGGTATAACCTACAAAGTAGCACTTGTCTGATTTGGATTAGGTTTGTAACCTTTTACATAAGCCCCATATTCCAAATGTTAAGAAAAGATATAACATGGTTGGGCGTACCATACCGTGGCTTGATTTCAACAAAACCGATGTAGCTCTTTTCAGTGTAAAAGCAGTAGTCTCTAAAGCATCACTTTAAAAGGGATAATGGCAAATTTATTTATGTCATCTTTGACCTTACCATGTCATAAATGGTTTTTAGAAATATTATTATGCTCCCACTTACTTTCTTGAATTACAAGCATCTTTGTTACCCATTGATGAAGTCAGAACCCTTTAACCATTTCATCAAAGCACGAAGATTCACACTCCATTTGCTCTCTTCTGTCCATCGCCGGAACTCTGAAGTTTGCACCCTTACTAGCATCCTCTGGATAGAAAAAATGCCTTGGACTGTAACACATGCAAGTCCTTGGTTTGATTTCCATCAGATGGAAATTCTATTGTCATCCATGTGTTCATATCTCATGATTGAAATATGTATTAATTGCAAGTTCAACCCGAATAGACTTTAAGCATCTCTATGATGAAAACAACCTCATTGTAGTCAACTCTTGAACTTGTTATTTCAACAAGTCGACCTTTATGAGTAAAACATTTTTATCCGTATCAGTTTTAAGTTCCATAAATATTCGTTAGACTCTAAGTCTTCCGAAAGGTGTATCAAGGTTTTAATCTTGAATCACTTATATGGAAACTAACTCGGGTTGTATTGGAATTTAGCCAATTCCGGAGTCAGGGCCCATCAACGCTTCCTTGTGTATCGTAGGTACAATGTTGTATAACAACAATATCTCATTTGCGCACCTGAGAGGTTTGGACGAGCCTTGCCTACGTGGTTCAGCTGCAAGTTCGACTGAAGTTCATACATTTTATTGTAGAGACTTCCGTATCAGTCGCAGTAGGAAACTCTGGAATTACTTCCAAGATCTCTTTCCTTTGATCTGATGACAAAGATACTGTTTATCTCATCGAGTTGCACTATCCTCCCACTCACCTTTTTGAAAGAACCATTCTCTTTAAAAGCACGCCGTTTTGCGGCAAAACTAATTGCCTCGGTATAGTGAGGGAGGAATACCCAACATTTTGGTATAACCTACAAACTAGCACTTGTCTAATTTGGATTAGGTTTGTAACCTTTTACACAAGCCCCATATTCCAAATGTTAAGAAAAGATATAACATGGTTGGGCGTACCATACCATGGCTTGATTTCAACAAAACCGATGTAGCTCTTTTCAGTGTAAAAGCCATAGTCTCTAAAGCATCACTTTAAAAGGGATAATGGCAAATTTATTTATGTCATCTTTGACCTTACCATGTCATAAATGGTTTTTAGAAATATTATTATGCTCCCACTTACTTTCTTGAATTACAAATATCTTTGTTACCCATTGATGAAGTCAGAACCCTTTGACCATTTCAGCAAAGCACGAAGATTCAAACACCAGCCAAATATGCATGTAGTGATAGCATTATTCTGTTCTTGCTCTACTGTGTTACTTTGCCAGCATATTCCATATGCTGACCCGTTTTCGGGCTACAACGTATTATGTTGCAGACTTTTCAGATGAGGAGTAAGGTACGTTAGGTCGTTGCCGTGCAGCTCAGCTATGCCGTTGGAGTTGATGGACTCACTTTGTCTTCCAAGCCTTCCACTGTTATCGCATTAGATGGCCTTAAGCCATGTTATTGTAATAAGTTCTCTCTTGAGACATTCAATGTAATAAGTGTGTGATTGCCACTCTGTTATAAATCCTTCGAGTACTGTGTGTGTCAGCATTACCGATCCAGGGATGACACTGAAGCACAGAGACTTAACCATCTGAGGTGGGGTCGCTACAAGATGGTATAAGAGCACACGCTGAGTGTAGGACACGACCACTAACATAAATCCTAGGTCACACTTCTCTACTCATTTCTGACTTCTCTCCATGTTCTACTCTTTAGGATGACGGAGATGAAGAACAAGTTTGCACAACCAGATGAAGACACACCTTTTGGACGCCACTTGAAGGAAGTCACTAGGTACTTGAACATTGGAATACCAAGCTTCACCGGAACATACAACACCACTTTAACTGAAGAGGAGCGCTGGATAGTTCAAGTACAAGTTCCAGGAAGGACGTTCTCGCCAACTTCTAAACCCATAGAGTTTTCTTTTGAAGCACCCACCTGGAGTCTAGGCAAGAGCATGGCAGCCCACATTACCATGGGACACATTGGAGAGGTCTACAACAGGGAGCTTAAGGACACTATCTACCAAATATGTGGGCGCTGAGACGAGCAATGGGAAGTAATAAGCACCAGGAAGGATAGATCCATTGCAGCTTTCATCCAGGAGTTAAACCAGCACATTCGACGTCAGGAGAACCCGATGTGCGCAGACATGATGGACTTCAAGAAGGCAAAGACTAGAATCATCGAGCTGGAGGAAGAACTCAAGTTTACACGCGATGGATATGAGGAGGAAATCAAGACACTACTAGAGAAGAATGACGACCTAGTCAAGAAGATCAGAGTATTCATGGGAGGACCGGCACCAATAGAAGAAGAAGAAGAACCCAAGGAGATACGCCCCGAGGACTACATCATCATCGACGACACCGATTCCAATCCTAGTGATGATGACTTTGAAGATGAAGCTAGAGCAGACATCGTGGAGTCTTCCACCGATCAAAATTTCTAGATGACCAACAAATATTAATAGTATTCCCCCATGTAATTAGTAGTAGATGAGCACTTTGCGATAGTCCTAGACCGTTTGTATGCCCTTGCTTGATTGATTGAGTGAAATGTTTGTGTTTGTCTCATGTGCATATGGGTAGTGTTTTCTCATTAGACCCATTTTCTATTCCGATCTCTCCCATCTAAACCCATCAGATGCCTCCGAGACGTGACACCGATTTTACTTTCCCACCGGAGCTCACCTAGTCGATCCAGCAGCAGAATACCTTGATGCAATTGCTAGTTCAGAACCAGGGCAACAACAACAACAATAACAACAACAACAACCCACCGCCAGTGGACAACCTAGCCCATTTTCTAAGGTTACAACCGCTGGTGTTTTCCAGTAGCACCGAGCCAATAGTTGCTGATGATTGGCTACACCATATTGGAAGGGAGTTGACCACTGCAGGTTGCATAGATGCTGAGAGGGTGCGCTTTGCCGCACATCAATTGGATGGACCTGCAGCCTCATGGTGGGAGAATTACACAGCCACTTTCCCCATAGCCAACGTCACTTGGGTCCAGTTTCAGCAAGCTTTCCGCACGGCCCATGTATCAACTGGAGCTATGCAGATGAAGAAGCGGGAGTTCCGCAACCTACGCCAGGGGAAATTGTACTATGGCTCAGTACGTGGATGATTTTAGCAAGTTATCACGCTATGCCCCTGATGATGTGGCCACAAATGCCGCGAAGCAGGAGAAGTTTATGGAAGGGTTGAACGATGAGATGACCATGCAGTTGATGGTAGCAACCTTCAACAACTACCAGGAGTTGGTAGATAAGGCTCTTATGATTGAAGGGAAGCAGCAGCAGATTGAGAGCCGCAAGAGAAAGTATGGACAAGGGAAGTATAACTTAGGAGCACAGCAGAAGCCACGCCTAACCACGAATTCGGGAGGACTTGTTCATAACCATGGAGGTCACAACCACACTGGAGGAGGATCGCATAACCACAATGGTTCTAAGAATGGGAATGGGAACGGAACCAACAATAATCAGAACCGCCCCAATCCAGCCACACCCACCAAAAGAGATCTAAGTCACTTTACTTGCTTCAAGTGTGGGAAGACTGGACACTACGCCACGGAGTGCCCTGAAGGAAAGAATGGAAATGGAAATGGGAGCGTTGGGAAGAAGCCCAACCCATTCAATAAAGGACAAGTGAACCACGTCAACATGGAGGAGGTTGAAGGGCAGCCGGACGCGGTAATAGGTAAGTTTTTGTTTAAGTCATTTACCGCACTTGTTCTTTTCGATACTGGTGCATCGCATTCATACATATCAAGGGGATTTGTGGATAAGTTTAAACTACCAACCCAAACCCTTAGGACCCCTCTCTTAGTGAGTTCACCCGGAGCAGAATACATGGCTAGCCGATGGTGCGACCAGGTACCCTTAACCATCGGCACACATGTTTTTCCGTCCGACCTAATTATCTTGGAGTCACAAGGATTGGATGTGATATTAGGTATGGACTGGATGTCAAAGTTTGGAGGGAGTATTGACTGTGCTAGTAAGTCGATTTATCTTACTACCCAGAGGGAAAAAGGATTAAGTATGTGTCTAGGCATGTGCCTAGGAGGAGCCAAGTGAATGCCCTTACAGGAGTTGTTCAGGAGGAAGTGCATGTAGTGAAGGATGTTCCGGATGTTTTTCCCGAGGAGTTACCAGGCATGCCACCGGATAGAGACATTGAGTTTTTGATAGAGCTGTTGCCAGGAACAGGACCAATATCCAAGAAACCCTATCGGATGCCCGCAAATGATCTGGAGGAAATCAAGAAACAGATCAAGGAGTTATTGGAAATAGGATACATTCGAAGAAGTTCATCACCTTGGGGAGCCCCTGTGCTTTTGGTTGAGAAGAAGGACAAATCCCTAAGGATGGTTGTTGATTATCGAGCCTTGAATGAGGTGACGATTAAGAACAAGTACCCACTGCCGATGATCAACGATCTTTTTGATCAGTTGCAAGGAGCTAAGGTGTTTTTGAAGATCGATCTGCGATCAGGATACCATCAGTTGAAAATACGTGAAAAGGATATACCAAAGACAGCGTTCACAATGCGGTATGGATTATATGAGTACACGGTCATGTCATTTGGACTGACTAATGCCCCTGCTTATTTCATGAGCATGATGAACAAGGTGTTCATGGAGTATTTGGACAAGTTTGTTGTGGTGTTTATTGATGATATTATGGTATACTCGAAGAATGAGGAGGAGCACAAGGAGCATTTGCGCTTAGTTCTCGAGAAACTCAGGGAACACCAGTTGTATGCTAAGCTTAGCAAATGCGAGTTTTGGTTGAAGGAAGTCGGGTTCCTTGGACATGTTATATCGGGAGAAGGTATAGCAGTAGACCCCAGCAAAATTCAGTCAGTCACTGAATGGTTGGCACCCACCTCAGTTAGCGAGATCCGCAGTTTCCTTGGACTCGCAGGTTACTATCGGAGATTCATTGAGAACTTTTCCAAGATTGGGGAGCCAATGACTGAACTGTTAAAGAAGGATACTAAGTTTAAATGGACAGAAGATTGCGAGGCAAGTTTCCAGGAGTTGAAGGAACAGTTGACTACAGCACCAGTGCTAACACTGCCGGATATACATAAGGAATTCCAAGTGTATTGCGACGCCTCTCGCTTAGGACTTGGATGTGTACTTATGCAGGATGGAAGAGTTGTTTTGTATGCCTCACGACAACTAAAACCTCATGAGTTGAACTATCCACGCATGATTTGGAGTTAGCAGCCGTAGTGCATGCATTGAACACCTGGAGGCATTACCTTATTGGAAACCGATGTGATGTATACACGGACCATAAGAGTTTGAAGTACATCTTCACCCAGAAGGAACTGAACCTTAGATAGAGGAGATGGTTGGAGCTTATAAAGGATTATGATATGAAGCTACACTATCACCCAGGAAAGGCCAATGTTATAGCAGACGCCTTGAGCAGGAAGAGTTATGCTAATATCCTTGAAAGCAAGGGATTGCCGAAGGAGTTAGCAGAGAATATCATGGAACTTCGATTGGAGATTGTTCCTATTGGATTCGTTGCAACAATGGAGGTCCAGTCGATATTGCTGGACAAGATTCGGGAAGCTCAGAAGTATGACAAGGAGATTGCTGAGATAAAGGAGAAGATGAGCAAAGGAAAGGCCAAAGGTTTTCGTGAAGATGAGCACGATACCCTATGGTTGGAGGACTGAGTTTATGTGCCCAATAACGAGGAGATCAGAACGTTAATACTTCAAGAGGCTCATGACTCACCATACTCGATACACCCCGGATACACCAAGATGTATCTGGATTTTAAGGAACGTTTCTGGTGGACCGGTATGAAGAAGGATATTGCCGAGTAAGTAGCCGTATGTGATGTATGTCAGCGAGTGAAGGCAGAACATCAGAAGCCAGCCGGATTATTACATCCTATGCCGATACCCGAATGGAAGTGGGATAAACTTGGCATGGATTTTATCACCAGATTGCCCAGGACTAAAGCAGGATATGATTCCATATGGGTAGTAGTTGATTGCTTGACCAAAGTGGCTCACTTCATCCCAGTGAAAACCACTTATACCAGTGCAAAGTTGGCCCAAATTTATATGTCCAGGATCGTATGTCCGCATGGAGTTCCGAGAACCACCGTATCAGATAGAGGAACACAGTTTACTTCAAAGTTTTGGCATCAATTACACCAGACTTTGGGGACGAGGTTAGAGTTTAGTACATCTTTTCACCCACAGACAGATGGACAGACCAAGAGAGTGAACCAAATTTTGGAGGACATGTTGAGAGCCTGTGCGCTAGATTATGGATCTAGTTGGGATGAAAATTTGCCTTACGCAGAGTTCTCGTACAACAATAGCTACCAATCCTGTTTGAAGATGGCACCGTTTGAAGCCCTGTATGGACGCAGGTGTAGAACACCATTGATGTGGGATGAGGTAGGAGACCGACAGTTGTTTGGACCAGACTTGATCAAGGAGTCTGAGGAGAAGGTTAAATTGATTCATGATATATTGAAGATTTCTCAGTCCAGGCAGAACAGTTATGCGGACTCAAAATGCAAAGAAGTAACATATGAAATTGGAGATAGAGTATATCTGCGAGTATCTCCCTTGCGAGGAGTGAAACGTTTTGGAGTTAAGGGGAAATTAGCTCCAAGATTTGTAGGACCGTATCGTGTTTTGGAACGTATGAGAGAAGTTGCCTACAAGTTGGAATTACCCGAGGGATTGTTAGGAGTTCATGATGTTTTTCACGTTTCACAGCTGAAGAAGTGTCATGCTGAGATGGCCAATATACCATTAAGAGATACAGTACCCTTGGTGGCAATTCAGTTGGACAGTGATTTGACTTACGAGGAGAAGCCAGTAAAGATTCTTGAGTTTGCCAGCAGAGTCACTTGCAGTAAGGTTATCAAGTTTTGCAAAGTTCAGTGGAGCCACCATACCAAGGACGAAGCCACCTGGGAACGAGAGGATGATCTTCGCAAACACCACCCACACATATTTTCTAGCCAACCCGAATCTCGAGGACGAGATTCATCTTAAGGGGGGTAGGTTTGTAACATCCCAAATCTTCAATTTGGAATGTTATACATAGTCATCCATGCATATCATATATTATTTGCATTCCGTCTCGCGATCCTCGAAATCCTAAGCAACTCAAGGACCCTCGGAGAGAGTTGGGGATTTTTCCCGGTTTTCAAATTTGATTTTATCAAATTATGAAATGAGGATTTTGGTTTTAATTATTTTTATCTTTGAAAATATTTCATATTAAAATATATGAGAGGAGATAATATGACTTCTCCAAGATAAATGAAATATAGGAGGAAAAATATTAAAATCAAATATTTGTTTTATTTGGATTTTATTCGGATTTTGTTTGCATTCGAAAAATTGCACGTTTTCAAAGTTGCATTCTAGGGCCAAGAAAATGTTTATCTCGTTCTAAATATTTTATTTATACGGTGAAAATTTATTTTGGCATTTTTAGATTTTTATTTTTTTTTCTAGGATTTTATTTCGGTCGGCGCAATTATTTAAAAAAAGTTCCCGCGCCCGACTGGGCCTAAGGCCCAGCCGAGCCAGGCCGCTGTCGCCTTCCTCGCGCGCGCACCCCGCCGCCGCTCGGACTAGGAGTCCAAGTCAGACTCCAAGCCGCCGCCGCCTTGGCCCCTCCTCCAAGCCGCCCCGCCCCGCCCCTTTATATACGCGTCGCCCGAGCCCCCCACCCACACAGCCACCGCCGCCCCACGCCAACCCCACCGC
>NC_041380.1:390788751-390930411 GCF_002162155.2 Triticum dicoccoides
AACCCCACCGCCCGTGCTCGCCGCCACCGCCGCGCTAAGCCCCCGCCGCCCCGCAAGCCGCCGCCCCGCCACCTCGCCTCGCCGGAAGTAGCCGCCGGATCCGAGCCGCCGTTTTTTTAGAATCGTTCAGTTTTTTTAGAAAACCCTAGATTTGTTTTTTTAGATCGCCGTTTTTTCTCGGTTCTTCTAGTTAGCGGACGTTCGTCTGTACGTTTGTTTTAACGAACGATTTTTGCCCGTTAGTTACAGTTAACGAACGCTCGTTCGTAATCTGTTCGTCAGTTTTCTTTTATCGGATTTATTCTGCGAGTTTTCTGATCGCGATTTCTGATCCAATCTTAATTTCTGTTTATCTTTTCGCTTGTTAGTCAGAATCAGGCGATACAAGAGCCTAGATCTTCGTATCGAGACCCTCTTTCCGTTTAACCAACTTAAATAAGTTTTTGCTACTGTAAAATTTGACCTAGGTTCAGATTAGTAAACGAAGCTTCTTTCTTTCGTCGTTTGAGTTTCGTTGCTCCGTTTGATTTGATTCTTTTTGCGAACCGAAGTTCTTAAGTTGGACCTTCTGGTCAACCTCTTTTATTTGAGTTTTGCTTGCGCATCTTTGCTTGTTGCTTATGTATGTTATTGTTTGTTTGCGATAGAACACCCGGAGTGCGAAGCATGCTACTACGATTCCCTAGGTTTCGCAGACCGTCAGCAAGGCAAGTAACACTTTGGTCATATCCCTTTTATCACCCAGTTTTTATGCATTAGTTCCAATCCTCAAACATTGCATGATTAGGATGTCATTAACATGTGGGTTGGGAAGTAGTTGATGAGGTAGAACCTATTACCCTGTTACACTCAAACCTTTGGGAGTTACTTCTAGACGTTGCTTATATTGCTATGCTCGTAGACGTGGTTTGGGTTTGAGTGAAATCCATGAAAGATGTGAGTTTTTTAATTAATGGTTCAACTTAAGGTGGCAACTTAAATTAACATCTGGGTGGATTGAGGCACCTGGACTACCCAGTGTTGTCTGTATTTTTGGAAATCCCGGAGTAACCGTGTGATCTTCCTATGGACCGCCACCCAGGCTCAAAGGGAACTGAGATGATTCATGCTAGAAACTTTCGTGTGCAGCCACAGGCTATTATGGGCTCTAGCATAGTTGAGTAAGTTACGTGAAGCTCTTGAAGAGGCAGATTAGCAGGTAGTGGGATGTAGGTTTGGTATGGTCTGTCCGGAGTAGAGAGTTAATGTTTCTGAAAGATTGTGTCTCGGTCATCCGTTTCTCAAACACCTTGTAGTGCGAGAAATCCAACGGAGGCGATCGAGTCTTGTGGGGAAAAGTGCACAAACCTCTGCAAAGTGTATAAACTAAGCATGGTTAGCCGTGTCCCCGGCTATGGACAATTCTTGAGTATCACATGTATCTCATCATTCTTAAATAATATTGTTGGGATGTTAATCACTTTAATTGGGATTGACTTGGAGGAACCTTCTCAATGATGTTTCAACTACCATGATAGTTGAATTAAAATCTATTCCTTTGTTGTAGGAAAAATTGGCTTTTTGCAAAAACTATAACCATAGAGCTTTCCACCAGCCAAATATGCATGTAGTGATAGCATTATTCTGTTCTTGCTCTACTATGTTACTTGGCCAGCATATTCCATGTGCTGACCCATTTTCGGGCTGCAACGTATTATGTTGCAGACTTTTCAGATGAGGAGTAAGGTTCGTTAGGTCATTGCCGTGCAGCTCAGCTATGCTGTTGGAGTTGATGGACTCACTTTATCTTCCAAGCCTTCCGCTGTTATCGCATTAGATGGTCTTAAGCCATGTTATTGTAACAAGTTCTCTCTTGAGACATTCGATGTAATAAGTGTGTGATTGCCACTCTATTATAAATCGTTTGAGTATTGTGTGTGTCAGCATTACCGATCCAGGGATGACATTGAAGCACAGAGACTTGACCATCTGAGGTCGGGTCTCTACACTCAAAGTCTTCCGAAAGGTGTATCAAGGTTTTAATCTTGAATCACTTATATGGAAACTAACTCGGGTTGTATTGGAATTTAGCCAATTCCAGATCAGTGCCCATCAACGCTTCCTTGTGTATTGTAGGTATAATGTTGTATAATACCAATATCTCGTTTGCGCACCTGAGAGATTTGGACGAGCCTTGCCATGTGGTTCAGCTGCAAGTTCGACTTAAGTTCATACATTTTATTGTAGAGACTTCTGTATCAGTCGCAGTAGGAAACTCTGGAATTACTTCCAAGGTCTCTTTCCTTTGATCTGATGATGAAGATACTGTTTATCTCGTCGAGTTGTACTATCCTCCCACTCATCTTTTTGAAAGAAGCATTCTCTCTAAAAGCACACCGTTTCGCGGCAAAACTATTTGCCTCGGTATAGTGAGGGAGGAATACCCAACATTTTGGTATAACCTACAAAGTAGCACTTGTCTGATTTGGATTAGGTTTGTAACCTTTTACACAAGCCCCATATTCCAGATGTTAAGAAAAGATATAACATGGTTGGGCGTACCATACCATGGATTCATTTCAACTAACCCGATGTAGCTCTTTTCAGTGTAAAAGCCGTAGTCTCTAAAGCATCACTTTAAAATGGATAATGGAAAATTTATTTATGTCATCTTTGACCTTACCATGTCATAAATGGTTTTTAGATATATTATTATGCTCCCACTTACTTTCTTGAATTACAAGCATCTTTGTTACCCATTGATGAAGTCAGAACCCTTTGACCATTTCATCAAAGCACGAAGATTCAAACTCCATTTGCTCTCTTCTGTCCATCACTGGAACTCTGAAGTTTGCACCCTTACTAGCATGCTCTGGATAGACAAAATGCCTTGGACTGTAACACATGCAAGTCCTTGGTTTGATTTCCATCAGATGGAAATCCTTTTGTCATCCATATTTCATATCTCATGATTGAAATATGTATTAATTGCTAGTTCAACCCGAACCGACTTTAAGCATCACTACGATGAAAACAACCTCATTGTAGTCAACTCTTGAACTTGTTATTTCACCAAGTCGAGCTTTATGGATAAAACATTTTTATCCGTATAAGTTTTAAGTTCCATAAATATTCGTTAGACTATAAGTCTTCCGAAAGGTGTATCAAGGTTTTAATCTTGAATCACTTATATGGAAACGAACTCGGGTTGTATTGGAATTTAGCCAATTCCGGAGTCAGGGCCCATCAACGCTTCCTTGTGTATCATAGGTATAATGTTGTATAACAACAATATCTCGTTTGCGCACCTGAGAGGTTTGGACGAGCCTTGCCTACGTGGTTCAGCTGCAAGTTTGACTGAACTTCATACATTTTATTGTAGAGACTTCCGTATTAGTCGTAGTAGGAAACTTTGGAATTACTTCCAAGGTCTCTTTCCTTTGATGTGATTACGAAGATATTGTTTATCTCGTCGAGTTGCACTATCCGCCCACTCACCTTTTTGAAAGAGCCATTCTATTTAAAAGCACACCGTTTCGCGGCAAAACTGTTTGCCTCGGTATAGTGAGGGAGGAATACCCAACATTTTGGTATAACCTACAAAGTAGCACTTGTTTGATTTGGATTAGGTTTGTAACCTTTTACAAAAGCCCCATATTCCAAATGTTAAAGAAAAGATATAACATGGTTGGGCTTACCATACCATGGCTTCATTTCAACAGACCCGATGTAGCTCTTTTCAGGGTAAACGCCGTAGTCTCTAAAGCATCACTTTAAAAGGGATAATGGCAAATTTATTTATGTCATCTTTGACCTTACCATGTCATAAATGGTTAGATTACATCTCCACGGACTTTCCACTTGCAGTGGTGTTCCAGGAGGTGCAAGTTATGAAACCCCTTTCACAACTCATTAGACATTCACTAAACATGTAACTCAAATATTCCTTTCTGCAATCAAATTGCAGAAACATAATTTTCTTGTTACAATAACTTCGACTTCATTTTTGAAAACCTTTCGAATGATTTCAAAAGATCCAGACTTACATGTCATCAAGTAAATATCCATATATCTACTTGATTCATTTCTGAAGATAAATAAATCCACCACTTGCAACAACATTTATTGAACTACACACATCAAAATGTATGATCACCAATAAGTTTGTTGCTCGTTCCTTATGGCCTGTGAACGGTATTTTAGTCACTTCACTTTTCGGAGGAAAGTTGCAAGTGTCAGATGATTCAAAATCAAACGACTTCAAAATCCATCATAATGGAATTTTTCCATGCGGGTTTCTCCAATGTGACCAAATGCAATGCCACACATGTGTGGTATTCTCATAGTCTCATGACATTTAGCATCAGCATTATGGATGTATCATATTACCATCAATATTAATAACATACATCCCATCTTGGATGTAAGCAATCGAGTGGGTATCTTTGTGATTAACTCACAATACCCATGAATTAGTGATTAACATGTTTAACCATAATTCCCAAGAACTATATCTTTGACCAGCCTACTATACATCAAAAACTTGTATGCATTCATACATGAGCTGGATATTCCAATCATCTTTCTTTCTGCCTTTATACTCCTAACAATTTAACTTTTAGTATTTCTTCTACCCGCAAAAGAAGCACCCAACTTAAGAGTGGCGTTAGCCCCGGACTTCCTAGGCGTGTAAGTAATACTAACACCCTTTGGACACTTCCTTTCTCTTTAAGTTGTTGTTTTATTCACCTTTCATTATATGACATGCATTCTTCTGGATCCCTTTCCCTACAGTCAAATGCATAGTAAACACTTTTACTAATACTTGCAAACAAACATTGCTTTGTTTGTATCTGAAAATAATTTTCAGTTCCATGAATATCATGTAACTATCCCAACTTTCGAAGTTTTGGTTTCATGGAAGCAAACTTATTCCACTTGACCGTAACAGAATTCTAGCTTTTGGATCGAAGGACGAGAGTCACATGATCCATAGCATTAGCGGGAGGATACAGAAAGCATGCGATAGGGCAAAGTTCTTCTTGTCACTTTTGAGGACAATCCTCATATTATGTTACCAATTGTAAAGTTTTAATGAAATATTTAACAGCTATTCAATTTTAATAGGGAAGGTGGAAACGCGAGCCATTATTCTACAACTATTTTGCAAGAAACACTTAGACAATGTTCATAATTAATTGCACTGAGAATTAAGCATGTTAATTCAACAGTGCGCTCCCACTCAAATCAATAACTCTCATAATTAATTTTGAGTGATACAAGATCCAGACTTCAATTCATCGCCATAGAATCATCATCTCATAACGGGAATTTTAATCGGTAGGCCAAATTGCCGATCACATCTCTATGTGAATCTTGCTCATCTTTTGATGTGTGTGTTCCGAGCTCAGGACGATCCTGCCATGAACATCAAGACAACCAAGTGATCTTGCTGCGAGGTCTGACTTCACCCGCCTCACACTTCTCTAATCGTTCGTACCCATGCATCCATGGCGCACCCCGAAAAGATAGGTGTCGTGACAGTGCTACACTAGGGAGAACACTAACTACTTGATATTTTAGTGAGAGATCACCCTAATAAAAAAGCGACTACCGCGCAATCAAGAAGGGTGCATCATAAGGGATAAACAAGTCACGCAATTCATAATAGCATCATATGGTATAGCCCTTTCTTACGGAGAAGACTTTCATTTCTTCGTCTAAGGCATTCGCATCGGTGTTCACCTTCACGAAGATTGCCACCACCTTGTTGATGCACGAGATAATATTGCTATCTCTATAGATAATAAAATAAGTGCATTACTTAAGGTTGACACACAGGTCATTAAAGTGACAATCATATGGCTCCAACCATCATGCCAAATCATGACACACAGGTCGTATTAATTACATCATATAGTCATCTCATACATAATCAAATTGAATATGAGCATTTCTATACCACATCACATGCACATCCTGCAAAACAAAGTTAGACGCCTCTAATCGGTTTATGCAAAAAAATTATTTTGCGTGGCTTCTAAGGTTTTGACTTAAACCACAGCTGCCAATGTTTTATCATCAAGTATGATTATTCAAGTTGCTAGATTAACATCTCGAGGTGTATGAAACATGAGATAATTAAATCTCGAGCCGCATACTAAACTTCATCATACGCATGACCCCTGTGCAGATCATATCTGCAATGCCCTTTCATCTGTGAATTTCATCTTTCTTTTGACTACGGCAGAACCCAAAGAACTGATAGCACTTCCATGATCAATCAGGATCACGGATTGCCAGAACTTTGTCAAATTCCACCATGCTATCTCGAGATTGAGCAAACGAAAATTCTAGGGAAGCAACAAGAACGTCGGGTAACAGATTTCATCTGTCACCCGCATAAATAATTTTCCGCAATAGATCTCATCTACTACCCAATTATATTATGCAATACCCATACATCTCCATGTATTCTAGATCGAAACTTGCATCTACGCATAGCACGGCTCATGATACCACTGTAGGGTAACGCGACAGAAAAAAAACTTCCGACCTACGCACCAGCCCTGGACCACTATGGAGACTGCATACATGGTTTGATCTTTTTCGTTACCGACTCATAGCGCATTGGGAAGTAGAGTCGATGACGATCGGCGGTGCAGATCCCCGCAGCTAGGATTTACAACCTCCCAACCGCGAGGATGTATACCCTCATCTGCTCCTCAGACAGCCCTCTAGGAGGCGGTCGAATAGCCCCCCGGACGGTGTCGCGGACAGCCCTTCGGGAGGACCTTCGAAACTCGAACGGTCACTTGGACAGCCCTTCGGGAGGACCTTCGAAACTCGGACGGTCACACGGACAGCCCTTCGGGAGGCACTCACGAACTAAGACCGAAACTACAATCTCTCTACAGAGTTGCACACATACGGTGTAATCAACCCGGCAGGGCTTCGCCGTCCAGAACTTAGTTCCTGTCGGAACCCAGACACCCTTTCGGCTCTACGAAACTATTTCACGGGGAGGGAGAGAGAAGCCAGATCATTGCATGGCAATTGTATGTGAGAAGGGATGAGGAGAATGGAAGCCCCTTCTCCTCCTTTTATAGGCCAAGGCAAGGGGTGGGGTGGTGGAGGAAATACCAAAACACCCATGCTACATGTCCCAAATGAAGGGTGAAATGGTAACTCAAGTGGGGCACCAAGGGGACACCATGGAGGCACCCCTTGGCCAACAACAACCTTGCCCCCTCCCATGGCCCCCCCAACAAGCCACCAACATGTCTCCTAGAAACATGGGTGCTCCCTTGACAAAAAGCCACCAAACATGTAACCCCCGATTCATGGGATCTTGTCCCAAGATGTTTTCTGCGAAACATTTTTTCTGAAAAATTCCGGAAGGTCCCAGAATATTTCTGGCACCCTCTAAAATTCTTCTAGGCATGATCTGAAACATTTCTGGTGTGGTGATTTTTATCAGTGAAAAGGAACAACGGCGGTTACGGCAGCTCTGGAATATTTTCGGTTTTTCTCTCTGAAAATTCCCAAAAGTTCCCAGACCAATTCTGGGGCCCTCTAAGAATTTCTAGGCGACTGCCAAAACCATCTTGACCTAATAATATATTCCAAAACAACTTTTCGGTTTTACCGAAACTCTTTCGGTGTTCTCTCTCCGGAACTCTTCCGTTGTCTTCGAAACTTTTCCAGTGACTTTCTCTCAGACTCCCTGTTTAGTATTCAGCAGATAGATGACCCTTAAGCGTCTGACCCTATAGGTTCGGTGAAGTATAGACATGACCTGGAACCCCTTCCGATCAATGATCAATATCGGAGCCGTGGACACCCATATTGACCCCTATACCCACACGAATGGATATTCGAGTGAACCTCCAGTTGCCGTGTGCTATTCCTGTTGCTTCATGATATGTTACAAATACCCGAGGTGAGATTTACTTGCATCCCCGTGGATCAACGACTTGTCCACTATGCTAGTTACCTCGTTACCGGTTTTGTTCTCTTTTCTCGTTTCCGTGTTGCGCCATCCCTGTGATCAAATCACACTGTGTCTGGCCAGACGATGATGGATATCGTAACACCGTGAGGGCCCGAGAATATCTCCCCATCGTCGGAGGAGAAAATCCCAATCTTGAGCTATGAAGTTACTTGACACACTTTTCCATGAACACGTAAGCCGCTGTAATAGCCACCCATTTACGGATGACGTTTAACAAACCCCAAAGTTCATGAAGCAAGTATGAAGAAACTCGATACTCTCATAGTCTAAGGAATTATGCAAACGTTAACTATCTCCGTGTTATGTACCATTAACTTGTGACGAACAAATCTCATACCATAACATCAATCCGGGTCGAATCAACACAAATGTTCTCTTAACATCGTGCCCTCAAAATTGCTGGCATAGACATGCCCATGACCAGGAAAACTAAATCATCATGCAACACTTGAGCTAGTCTTAGAGGCCAGGCTAGGAATACTTCTTGCCGTTTATTATTCCACAAGTGCTTATGAGTCTTCCTACGAACCTCTTGTTATTGCAGACTCGAGAACCATAGCAGTTATAGCGTGGAACATAAACATAATTATGAACATGCAGATAAGTAATAGCATTTATTATTGCCTCTAGGGCATATCTCCTACACTTTGTAGCTATGATACCATTACGTAATTCAAATCAAGACGATAAATCAAGTAGATTGCACGTACTTTATTCTTACCAACCGTATGACATGCAGCACACAATATCTTGGAGCACCGTCGGTGTATAGTACGCCTATGGCTTACGCGAGAAGGTGGGACGGCTATAGTCCATAGCCGGCTTGTCAAGCACACTAGCTCACTCCCCAAATATCATTTCACTATTCATTCGTCGCCGGTGAAAGATGGGAATGTGTACCCACGCCGTGAGGGAAACTTTGGCGGCCCACTCCGGTGAGAGCGCTGCCGCAGCCGCCAGGCGCGTGCTAACAAGCTTCGTGAGGGCGACCGCAGTCTGCGTCCGGGCGGCCAAGGCAGCCCAAACGGCCGCTATTGCTTCCTAGGCGACAGCAGCAGCATCTACCTCGGTGATAGCAACTGGCGAGAGCGGCACAATAGCTGTTCGTTCTGCAGCGGCACCCTTAGCCCTGATGGATGCCACCCACTACCATGTCAAGGCCGTCGACGCCCAGCTCGTGGCGGTCACCGCACAAATCGAACGAAGCTTCTCCGACAATAGTCGGCAACCCATGGCTAAAGAGCTAGCAATCGTTAAGAGAGTTCGAGCAGCCGTCTGTTCCTGTGCAGCATACCTTGCCACAACGAAGCCCGCCAGAGCCCATATTGTGGCCGCCCATGCCCAGCTCATGGCGGCCTATGCCAAAGATATGGCGGACGCGTATGGCGAGATGCTTGCCGAGTATGGTACAATTGATGCCATGGAGCCCCTTCCCCAGGACACCGTCAGGCGTGAGCTGGACCTGGAGCAGCGGGGGAGATCAACGAGCACCAGCCATAGTAGTACTCTTTGTTTTGTTTAATTAGGAGCGCTAGTCTTTAATTTGTCAGAGTAATGTTCAGGTCAGCTAGCTCTGTTTAATTGCTGAACTTGCTCGATTAAGAAGTTAGTCGCCTTTCTCTACCCAAATTGTGCAATGACGTGGATGACCACTGTAACCAGGGAAATTCGAACCAAATTTTTTTATGTTCAAACTCAACACACACAGGTTAAGCTATCTGAAGATGTTCACATATCGTACATAGTTCTGAATAAGGGACCGTGTCTGATGACACTTTGCGCGCCAGCTTTTTGGCTGAAGCGATTCCAAATTTTCGGCTTCCGTGGAAATATCTACCTCCCCCTCCCCCTTACCAAAAGCCACATTTCCCCTATTTCCGCCTTCCTTTCCAAGTTGAAACCTTCACTCCTTGCTTGCAGCGCCGCCTCCTTGCTAGTGACCCTCCTTCACGCTGCTCGGCCTCGCCTATCCAGGCAGGTAATCGACGACCCCCATCCTCCTCATCCTTCCACATCCCACATAACTCGACCACCGGCATGAGCGTGACACCTTCCACCCAAATCACCGACCCCTCCACCAAATAAGCGCCGCCCTAAACCATGGTGCACGCAGTATAGCCAGGATAGCAAGGAGCATTTGGCAGGGGAGAAGCAAATCACGGCCGCACGCGCGGATGAGGTCGCGATGGCTGCCATTCGTGCCGACCCCTCGATCTTGAAGGAGCACCTTGCCATTTGCTAGCTACGCCGGTTAAGCATGTTCGTTTTACCCGTTGCGTGTGCTGCTCCTTCCTTTCCTTCACAAATTCTAGTGAATTGTGCTATCTAATTTTACCATGCAATCTGTTGCTCTAGTGTATATGTTCTATATGTCGTGCAGTGTGGCGCTCACTTATTAATTGTTTTGTTAATTATTTGTCATCTTCAGTTAACTGTTTGGTTCAATTCTGCAAATGTCATGTTCAATTCTTTAGGCTGCAATTTTGTATTGTCTTCCATGTGAGAAATAAATCGAATTTATCTTTACAAAATACATGAGAAACAAATACAATTGCTATATTTCCAAGTTGTCAAGCATGCTTGGTTTGGTTATACATTGTGCAATGTGGTGCTCAGTTAACGTTTGGTTCATTTGTGTTGTGGTGTTTAGTTAAATGTTTGGTTCAATTCTGCAATGCGATGTTCAATAGTTGTGGGTGCATTCTGCTATTGTATACCACGTGAGGAATAAATTGAATTTGGCTGTAGTAAATACATGAGAAACAAATACAATTGCTACAATTGGCTGTAGTTAACTGTTTGGTTAAATGTCTGATCTTCTATTAGGAGTATGTTATATTGTGCAATGTGGTGCTCAGTTAATGTTGATTCATTTGTTGTGGTGTTTAGTTAATTGCTTGGTTCAATA
This sequence comes from Triticum dicoccoides, assembly GCF_002162155.2. NCBI lineage: Eukaryota > Viridiplantae > Streptophyta > Magnoliopsida > Poales > Poaceae > Triticum > Triticum dicoccoides. The sequence continues at coordinate 390,799,653 of NC_041380.1, forward strand.
CTGCAATGCGATGTCCAATTGTCATGGGTAGAATTTTGTATTGTTGTGCATGTGAGGAATAAATCGAATTTGACTGCACTTAATACATGAGAAACATATACAAGTGCTATATTTCCTAGTTCTTAATCATGCTTGGTTTGGATAAATGGGTTTTCTGTGTGGCTTGAATTAATCTGATGAATCTGCAATGTGCTTATTTTTTATCAGCATATTTTACTGATAGCATGCAAACCCTTACTTAACCTGATGACTAACTACCTTATATGTGTTGCAGGGAAACAATGGGAAGCACTGAGGTTTACAATCGAGGTTAGCACGTGCATGGTCCGTTGTCTAATAGCACATTATTGTGCAATTGCAGGAACAATTATAATATTTATGTTTTTAACAATTTGGTCTTACACATGTAGGTCCTGCTGTCAGAGGTTTTGACCCACTGTTCGACCCTTTTTGCATATGGGGAAATGAGTTGTCCATGAATATCAGTCAAGTCAAGAAACTCAGAAAGATTGTTAGGATAAAGAAATTAGCGACAAAAAACAACAAGATCTTTGTCTGCACAATGAAGAAGATATCATTTCACTACAGGATGGTACTAACTATTATAACTTGCCTTTTTATTCCTTTTCCCCATTTACAATATAGAGAAGATATTTATGCACATCCTTGTTTTCAGGCCTTTCCAAAGCAGTTCACTGATGATTACCTCTCAAACCACCTGTATGGCCAGGAGGCGAGGAAGGTATCCATACAAGACCCACGGTTCAATATTGAAGTGTTCCTGAAGAGGATGAAGGATGGACGGTCAATCATCCACATGCACTGGCCTAAAGTTACAAAGACCTTCAACATCAATGAAGGATCAATATTCTCCTTCTGCTTCAGCAGTTTTCCAGATGAGATACATCTGTCTATGTACCGTCTATGATGCTAATTTCGAAAGGTTATTGAAGTTGCATGTGAAACTTGGTCCTGGTGTAGTTGTGTAATGGGGTAGCTGAGTGCTCAAGCTATATGATGTTGTACTCTGATGTATTTCAATTATGAAAATGAAATATATTGTGTGCTTAATATGAAATGTCAATTAGATTAATAAATGAATTGTGAATAATAGGATAATTAGCATGCTAATGGCGAATTAGCCTACTAACTGGGTTTTCTTGTTGCAAACGGTTGTTGAAAAAATACCGTGGGAGATGACCTCACGCAACGCACACGGTTTCTAGGAATAAACTGTGTTGGATCAATGAACAATCACACGCGACTTTCTCTTGAAAACTGTTTGCGTTAGGCCACCTTGCGCAGACGTTTACCACATAAAAACTGTGTGTGATGGACAACCTTTGCCACACAGTTTCTTCTACGGACCATGTATGATACATTCAATAACACAAATGATTTAACAGGAAAAATTGTGTGTGATGTACCTGTGAACGGAAACGTTTTCCTTGGAGCGACTGTGTGGGATGTGCATACGAACGTAAATGTTTAGCAGGGACTGACTGTGTGGGACGTACTTGCGACCGGAAACAATTTCGCCGTATAATTGTATTTTTTAGCTCTACTGTACGTATTTCCGTATTTGAGCGCTCGCCGGTCGTACACGACCTCATTTTGCCGAGCGTGTGTGCCAGGACGGCATATCCCCAACTGTTTCTGGATCGTGTGGGAAGGACCCCCCTATCTCCCACACTCACTTGGCGACGGTTCCAAATGCCGTCGTGAAAAGGGGTTAAAAACCGTTTGTTTAGCAGCTCGTTGTACTTGTGTGCGTTCGATATTTGGATAGCATGTATGGTGTGATTCCCTTAGTGGTGTCATGTGAACGTCGACTTTCATGACTTATTTCTCGGTCATTTTCATGACTTATTTTTGCCAAAATCGATCTGCAACATAAAAGACACGCATTGCGCGTGCATGCATACTAGTTTCCTTAGTGGTGTCATGTAAACGTCGACTACATGACACTTCACCATATTTGGGCCTAAGGGAATGCATTGTGGAGTAGCAATTAGATGATGGGTTGCGAGAGTGACAGAAGCTTAAACCCCAGTTTATGCGATATTCCGTAAGGGACCGATTGGATCCAAAAGTTTAATGCTATGGTTAGAATTTATTCTTAATACTTTTGTCGTTGTTGCAGATGCTTGCGGGAGGGTTAATCATAAGTAGGAGGTTTGTTCAAGTAAGAACAGCACCTAAGCACCAGTCCACCCACATATCAAATTATCAAAGTAGCGAACACAAATCGAACCAACATGGTGAAAGTGACTAGATGAAATTCCCGTGTACCCTCAAGAACGCTTTGCTTATCATAAGAGACTGTTTTGGCCTATCCTTTGTCCCAAAAGGATTGGGCTACCTTGCTGCACTTTTGTTACTATTATCGTTACTTGCTCGTTACAAATTATCTTGCTATCAAACTACTCTACTACTTACAATTTGAGCACTTGCAGACATTGCCTTACTACAAACCACTTGTCGTTTCCTTCTGCTCCTCGTTGGGTTTGACACTCTTACTTATTGAAAAGAGCTAGAATTGATCCCCTATACTTGTGGGTCATCAAGGTTATTTTCCGGCGCCGTTGCCGTGGAGTGAAGCGCCTTTGGCAAGTGGAAGTTGGTAAGGAAACATTTATATAGTGTGCTGAAATTTATTGTCACTTGTTACTATGGAGAACAATCCTTTGAGGGGTTTGTTCGGGGTATCTTCACCTCGACCGAAACAACAATTAGCTACCCCTCAACCTACTGCACCTACTAAAAATATTGAATATGAGATTCCTTCAGGTATGTGATACGTCCATTTTGCATCATGTTTTCTTACTGTTATTTATTATGTTTTCTCCATAATAATGCTTTTTGGAGCAATTCTAATGCCTTTTCTTTGATAATTTGCAAGGTACACACCAAGAGGGAGAATTTCGGCAGCTGGAAATATGGACCTGGAAAAGCTACGTCAGGCTACCTATTCTGCACAACTCCAAACAAGATGAAACTTCACGGGGATTTTTTGTGGAATATATAAGAAATATTGGAGCAAATAGCTACCAAAGGGGGCCCACCAGGTGGGCACAACCCACCTGGGCGCCAGGGAGCCCAGGTGCGCCCTGGTAGGTTGTGCCCACCTCGGCCCACCTCCGTTGCCCATCTTCTGGTATACATGTCATTTTGACCTAGAAAAAATAAGAAGACTTTCGGGACGGAGCGCCACCGTCTTGAGGAGGAACTTGGGCAGGAGCACTTTTGCCATCCGGCGGAGCGATTCTACCGGGGGAACTTCCCTCCTGGAGGAGGAAATCATCGTCATCATCATCACCAAAAACTCTCCCATCTTGGGGAGGGCAGTCTCCATCAACATCTTCAACAGCACCATCCCATCTCAAACCCTAGTTCATCTCTTGTGTTCAATCTTGTTACCTGAACTATATATTGGTGCTTGTGGGTGACTAGTAGTGTCGATTACATCTTGTAGTTGATTACTATATGGTTTATTTGGTGGAAGATTATATGTTCAGATCCATTATGCTATTTAATACTCCTCTGATCATGAGCATGTTTATCATTTGTGAGTAGTTACTTTTGTTCATGAGGTCACGGGAGAAATCATGTTGCAAGTAATCATGTGAATTTGATATGTGTTCGATATTTTGATTGTATGTATGTTGTTATCTATAATACTATGTAATGTACAAGTTTTGAATGTTTGAATTCATGTATTGAAATGCATTTCTGGCTGTTCATTGTGCTCCATTCGACGGCTTATAATGCAGGGATTCGCTGCTACAGTGTCGTTCAGTGTTATCTGGGTTGTTCCAGAAATATCGATGGAGTAGCGCTGAGTAAGGGACCCCACCTCAAGTCAGTTCGTTGGAGCAAACAATCACCGTGCCATATTCGCATCGCCTGGAGCTGTACATATCATTTTATATTGTAGTACCAATGTTGACACCCGTGGAGCTACATGGCCCATGTGGTCAGATAAACAAATCTAACTGGAGGTGAAAAGTAGAAGGATAAAAAGTAAAATGTAAACAAATCAAACCAGGTGAAGTGCCCACATACTTCTTTTTTTACGTGCACAAACGAGGCCTCACTGCCGCATTGTGGATGGAAAGCTGTAGTAAATGCTACAGTGAAACATAGCAATAGGTAGGATAGGCACTACCCAAACCTAGGTATTTGTGAACCCGCTTTTCAAAAATGCATTTAAACATGTTTGAAGATGCCAAAAATTACAAAACAAAATTTGACACGCATATCTTTGCAAAATATGTTCGGATTTTTTTTTTACGAATAATTGCCTTTTATTTTCCCTCTGTATAAAAGATAAATTTTAGTGTGAGTTTCACAACACGTTTGTTTCTCTTTTTTGCACATGCAAAAAAAGTTGTTTAATTCTTCTGCAAAACTTTCTATTTGCATGTAGAACTTGTAGGAGATGCATGCAACTTTTTCCAGAAATTTTTGCCACTTAGAAATATGTTTTTGAAGTAGGTTCATATGTACTTTTTTCAGAATGTGTTTTTCGAAGTGAGCTCATACGTACTTTTTTCAGATTTTTTTGTCATTTAGAAATGTGTTTTTCAAAGTGGGTTCATCTATGTATCTTCCGCAATAGGTACCCAATTTTTGTGCAAATTACCTATTCATGTGATAGTGATTGCATAAGAACACGGGAAGCTTTCTTATGCTAATTCCGAGTACGTGCACATGCACATTTGTTTCATTTCTCAGTCATTTTCATGACTTATTTTTTCCAAAATCGATCTGCAACATAAAAGACGCGCATTGCGCGTGCATGCATACTAGTTTCCTTAGTGGTGTCATGTAAACATCGACTACATGACACTTCACCATATTTGGGACTAAGGGAATACATTGTGGATTAGCAATTAGATTATGGGTTGCGAGAGTGACAGAAGCTTAAACCCTAGTTTATGCGCTATTCCGTAAGGGACCGATTGGATGCAAAAGTTTAATGGTATGGTTAGAATTTATTCTTAATACTTTTCTCGTAGTTGCGGATGCTTGCGGGAGGGTTAATCATAAGTAGGAGGTTTGTTCAAGTAAGAACAACACCTAAGCACCGGTCCACCCACATATCAAATTATCAAAGTGGCGAACACAAACCGACCCAACATGGTAAAAGTGACTAGATGAAATTCCTATGTATCCTCAAGAACGCTTTGCTTATCATAAGAGACCATTTTGGCCTGTCTTTTGCCTCAAAAGGATTGGGATACCTTGCTGCATACTTATTGCTACTATCATTACTTGCTCGTTAAAAATTATCTTGCTATCAAAATACTCTTCTACTTACAATTTCAGCACTTATAGACATTACCTTACTGAAAACTACTTGTCATTTCCTTCTGATCCTCGTTGGGTTCGACACTCTTACTTATAGAAAAGAGATACAATTGCTCCCCTATTCTTGTGGGTCATCAAGGCTATTTTCTGGCGCCATTGCCAGGGAGTGAAGCACCTTTGGTAAAGTGGAATTTGGTAAGGAAACATTTATATAGTGTGCTGAAATTTTTTGTCACTTGTTACTATGGAAAACAATCCTTTGAGGGGTTTGTTCGGGGTATATTCACATCATCCGGAACCATAATTAGCTACTCCTCAATCTACTGCACCTACTGAAAATATTGAATATGAAATTTCTTTGGGTATGATAGAACAACTGCTAGCTAATCCTTATGTAGGAGATGGAACCGAACATCCTGATATGCACTTGATATATATAGAACAAATTTGTGGATTCTTTAAGCTTGCAGGTTTACCCAGAGATGAGGTGATGAAAAAGGTTTTACCTTTATCTTTGAAGGGAAAAGTATTGTCATGGTATAGGCTATTCGATCATATTGGATCATGGAATTGTAATCGTTTGAAATTGGAATTCCACCAAAAAAAATTATCCTATGCATCTAGTTCATCGTGATCGGAATTATATATATAATTTTTCGCCTCGTGAAGGAGAAAGTATCGCTCTAGTTTTGGGGAGGCTTAAGTCAATGTTATATTCATGCCCCAATCATGAGCTCTCAAGAGAAATTATTATTCGGAACTTTTATGCTCGGCTTTCTCGTAATGATCAAACCATGCTTGATACTTCTTGTGATGGTTCTTTTATGAAGAAGACTATTGAGTTCCGGTGGGATCTTTTGGAAATAATTAATCACAACTCCGAAGATTGCGAACTCGACGAAGGTAAAGAGTCGGTTATTAAACTTAAGTATGATTGTGTTAAATATTTTATGAATACCGATGCTTTTCAAAAGTTTAAGCACTAAATATGGACTTGACTCTGAGATAGTAGCCTCCTTTTGTGAATCATTTGCTACTCATGTTGAACTACCTAGAGAGAAGTGGTTTAAATATCACACACCTATTAAATAAGAAATTAAAGAACCGGTACCGGTTAAAGAAGAAACTATAGTTTATAATGTTGATCTAGTTGTCCCTTTTGCTTATATTGAGAAACCACCTTTTCCTGTTATGATAAAGGAACATGCTAAAGTTTCAACCATGGTAATAGTAATATTAGAACACCTAAATCTGATGAACAAATTAAAGTAGAACCTATCATTTCTATGGTTAAAGATCTCTTGGAAGAAGATATGGATGGGCATGTTATTTACTTCTGTGAAGAAGCTGCTAGAATTGCTAAAACTGATAGAAGGGATAAACATAGACCTGTTGTGGGCATGCATGTCATCTCAGTTAAAATAGGAGATCACTGTTATCATGGTTTATGTGACATGGGTGCTAGTATGAGTGTTATTCCTTACACTTTATATCAAGAAATTATGAAAGACATAGCACCTGCAGAGTTAGAAGAAATATATGTTACTATTAAACTTGCTAATAGAGACACTATATCACCTTTTGGGATTGTTGGGGATGTTGAAGTCTTGTGTGGGAAAATAAAATACCCTACTGATTTTCTTGTTCTTGGTTCCCCACAAGATGACTTCTGTCCCATTATCTTTGGTATACCTTTCTTGAATACAGTTAGTGCTAAGATAGATTGTAAGAAACAAACTGGCGGTGTTAGCTTTGGTGATGAGTCTCATGAGTTTAATTTTTCCAAGTTTGGTAGAAATCTTCATGAAAAATAATTGCCTAGTAAGGATGAATTAATTGTTGTGCCACGTACTGATCCTTTAGAACAGTATTTGCTAGACCATGAAAATGATTTACATATGCATGAAAGAAATGAAGTAGATAAGATTTTCTTTCAACAATGTCCTCTACTTAAACGCAATTTGCCTATTGAAACTCCGGAAGGTCCTCCTCTACCTAAAGGTGATCATGTGTTTGAATTAAAACATTTGCCAGACACCTTGAAATATGCCTATCTTGATGAAAAGAAGATATATCCTATTATTATTAGTGCTAACCTTTCAAAACATGAAGAAGAAAGATTATTGAAAATTCTAAGCAAGCATTGGGCTGCTATTGGATATAGTCTTGGTGATTTAAAGGGCATTAGTCCCACTCTATGTCAGCAAAATTAATATGGAACCTGATGCTAAACCCATTGTTGATCACCAACGTCGGTTAAATCCGGAGATGAAAGAAGTAGTAAGAACAAAAATATTAAAACTTCTGGAAGCAGGTATAATTTATCCCATAGCTGATAGTAGATGGGTAAGCCCTATGTTGGGGAACGTAGCAGAAATTCAAAATTTTCCTACGTGTCACCAAGATCTATCTATGGAGAGACTAGCAACAAGGGGAAGGAGAGTGCATCTACATACCCTTGTAGATCGCTAAGAGGAAGCGTTCAAGTGAACAGGGTTGATGGAGTCGTACTCGTCGTGATTCAAATCACCGATGACCAAGTGCCGAACGCACGACACCTCCGCGTTCAACACACGTGCAGCCCGGTGACGTCTCCCACGCCTTGATCCAGCAAGGAGAGAGGGAGAGGTTGAGGAAGACTCCATCCAGCAGCATCACAATGGCGTGGTGGTGATGGAGGAGCGTGGCAATCCTGCAGGGCTTCGCCAAGCACCACAGAAGAGGAGGAAGAAGAGATGCAGGGCTGCACCAACGAGAGATCGAATCACGTGTGTTATGGGCAGCCCCATGCCTCACTATATATAGGGGAGAGGGAGGAGGGTGCGCCCCCTCTAGGGTTCCCACCCCTAGGGGGCGGCAGCCCTAGATGGCAAAGGGGGTGGCGGCCAAGAGGGGAGAGGGGAGGGAGGCGCAACTAGATGGGCCCTAAGGCCCATCCCCTTTAGGGTTTGCCCCCTTCCCACCTCTTAGGCGCCATGGGCCCTTGTGGGAGGCGCACCAGCCCACTAAGGGGCTGGTCCCTCACCACTCTTGGCCCACGCAACCTTCTGGGGTTGGTGGCCCCACTTGGTGGACCCCCGGGACCCTCCCGGTGGTCCCGGTACGTTACCGATAAACCCCGAAACTCTTCCGGTGACCAAAACAGGACTTCCCATATATAAATCTTTACCTCCGGACCATTCCGGAACTCCTCGTGACATCCGGGATCTCATCCGGGACTCCGAACAACATTCGGTAACCACATACAAGCTTCCTTTATAACCCTAGCGTCATCGAACCTTAAGCGTGTAGACCCTACGGGTTCGGGAGACATGCAGACATGACCGAGACGTTCTCCGGTCAATAACCAACAGCGGGATCTGGATACCCATGTTGGCTCCGACATGTTCCACGATGATCTCATCGGATGAACCACGATGCCAAGGACTTAATCAATCCCGTATTCAATTCCCTTTGTCTATCGGTACGATACTTGCCCGAGATTCGATCGTCGGTATCCCGATACCTTGTTCAATCTCGTTACCGGCAAGTCTCTTTACTCGTTCCGTAACACATCATCCCGTGATCAACTCCTTGATCACATTGTGCACATTATGATGATGTCCTACCGAGTGGGCCTAGAGATACCTCTCCGTTTACACGGAGTGACAAATTCCAGTCTCGATTCGTGCCAACCCAACAGACACTTTCGGAGATACCTGTAATGCACCTTTATAGTCACCCAGTTACGTTGTGACGTTTGGTACACCCAAAGCACTCCTACGGTATCCGGGAGTTGCACAATCTCATGGTCTAAGGAAATGATACTTGACATTAGAAAAGCTTTAGCATACGAACTACATGATCTTGTGCTAGGCTTAGGATTGGGTCTTGTCCATCACATCATTCTCCTAATGATGTGATCCCGTTATCAACGACATCCAATGTCCATGGTCAGGAAACCGTAACCATCTATTGATCAACGAGCTAGTCAACTAGAGGCTTACTAGGGACATGGTGTTGTCTATGTATCCACACATGTATCTGAGTTTCCTATCAATACAATTCTAGCATGGATAATAAACGATTATCATGAACAAGGAAATATAATAATAACCAATTTATTATTGCCTCTAGGGCATATTTCCAACAGTCTCCCACTTGCACTAGAGTCAATAATCTAGTTCACATCGCCATGTGATTAACGCTCACAGGTCACATCACCATGTGACTAACACCCAAAGAGTTCTGGGTTTGATCATGTTGCTTGTGAGAGAGGTTTTAGTCAACGGGTCTGAACCTTTCAGATCCGTGTGTGCTTTACAGATCTCTATGTCATCTCCTAGATGCAGCTACCACGTTCTACTTGGAACTATTCCAAATAACTGTTCTATTATGGGAATCCAGTTTACTACTCAGAATAATCTGGTTTAGTGTCAAAGTTTGCATCGACGTAACCCTTTACGACAAACTCTTTTACCACCTCCATAATCGAGAAAATTCCTTAGTCCACTAGTTACTAAGGATAACTTTGACCGCTGTCCTGTGATCCATTCATGGATCACTCTCGTACCCCTTGACTGACTCATGGCAAGGCACACTTCAGGTGCGGTACACAGCATAGCATACTGTAGAGCCTATGTCTTAAGCATAGGGGACGACCTTCGTCCTTTCTCTCTATTCTGCCGTGGTTGAGCTTTAAGTCTTAACTTCATACCTTACAACTTAGGCAAGAACTCCTTCTTTGACTGATCCATCTTGAACACCTTCAAGATCATGTCAAGGTATGTTCTCATTTGAAAGTACTTTTAAGCGTTTTGATCTATCCTTATAGATCTTGATGCTCAATGTTCAAGTAGCTTAATCCAGGTTTTCCATTGAAAAACACTTTCCAAATAACCCAGATGCTTTGTAGAAATTCTACATCATTTCTGATCAACAATATGTCAATATCAGAAATTCTATAGTGCTCCCACTCACTTCTTTGGAAATACCAGTTTCTCATAAACTTTGTATACACCCAAAATCTTTGATCATCTCATCAAAGCATACATTCCAACTCCGAGATGCTTACTCCAGTCCTTAGAAGGATAGCTGGAGCTTTGCATACTTATTAGCATCTTTCAGGATTGACAAAACCTTCCGGTTGTATCACATACAACCTTTCCTCAAGAAAATCGTCGAGGAAACAATGTTTTGACATCCTATCTGCAAGATTTCATAAATAATGCAGTGACTGCTAATTTAATTCCAACAGACTCTTAGCATCGCTATGAGTGAGAAAATCTCACCGTAGTAAACTCCTTGAACTTGTCAGAAAACATCTTAACGACAAGTCGAGCTTTCTTAATGGTGACATTTACCATCATTGTCCGTCTTCCTTTTAAAATCCATCTGTACTCAACAGCCTTACGACCATCGAGCCATTCTGCCAAAGTCTACACTTTGTTTTCATACATGGATCCTCTCTCGGATTTTATGGCCTCAAGCCATTTATCGGAATCCAGGCCCACCATCGCTTCTCCATAGCTCGTAGGTTCATTGTTGTCTAGCAACATGACTTCCAAGACAGGGTTACGTACCACTCTAAAGTAGTACGCATCCTTGTCATCCTACGATGTTTGGCAGTGACTTGATCTGAAGTCTCATGATCAATATCATAAGCTTCCACTTCAATTGGTGTAGGTGCCACATGAACAACTCTTTGTGCCCTGCTATACACTAGTTGAAGTAACGGTTCAATAACCTCATCAAGTCTCCACCATCCTCCCACTCAATTCTTTTGAGAGAAACTTTTACTCGAGAAAGGACCTGATTCTAGAAACAATCCCTTATTGCTTTCGGATCTGAGACAGGAGGTATACCCAACTGTTTTGGGTGTCCTATGAAGATGCATTTATCCGCTTTGGGTTCGAGCTTATCAGCCTGAAACTTTTTCACATAAGCGTCACAGCCCCAAACTTTTAAGAAATGACAGCTTAGGTTTCTCTAAACCATAGTTCATACGGTGTCATATCATTGGAATTACGTGGTGCCCTATTTAAAGTGAATGTGGTTGTCTCTAATGCCTAACCCATAAACTATTGTGGTAATTTGATAAGAGACATCATGGTATGCATCATATCCAATAGGGTGCAGTTATGATGTTCGGACACACCATCACACTATGGTGTTCCAGGCTGTATCAGTTGTGAAACAATTTCCACAATGTATTAATTCTGTGCCAAACTCGTAATTCAGATATTCATCTCTATGATCATATCATAGATATTTTATCCTCTTGTCATGACGATCTTTCAACTTCACCCTGAAATTACTTGAACCTTTCAATAATTCAGACTCGTGATTCATCAAGTAAATATACTCAACATCTACTCAAATCATCTGTGAAGTAAAAACATAACGATATCCACTACATGCCTCAGCACTCATTGGACTGCACACATCAAAATATATTTCTTCCAACAAGTTGCTTTCTAGTTCCATTTTACTGAAAACGAGGCTTTCAGTCATCTTGCCCATGTGGTATGATTTGCATGTCTCAAGTGATTCAAAATCAAGTGAGTCCAAACGATCCATCTGTATAGAGTTTCTTCATGCATATCTACCAATAGACATGGTTCGCATGTCTCAAACTTTTCAAAAACGAGTGAGCCCAAAGATCCATCAACATGGAGCTTCTTCATGCGTTTTATACCGATATGACTTACGTGGCAGTGCCACAAGTAGGTGGTACTATCATTACTATCTTTTGGCATGAACATGTGTATCACTACGATCGAGATTCAATAAACCATTCATTTTAGGTGTAAGACCATTGAAGGTATTATTCAAATAAACAGAGTAACCATTATTCTCCTTAAATGAATAACCGTATTGCGGTAGACATAATCCAATCACGTCTATGCTCAACGCAAACACCAATCTCGATGGTAGAGGGAGCGTGCGATGCTTGATCATATCAACATTGGAAATACTTCCAACACATATCGTCAACTCACCTTTAGCTAGTCCTCGTTTATTCCGTAGCTTTTATTTCGAGTTACTAACACTTAGCAACCGAACTCGTATCTAATACCCTGGTGCTACTAGGAGTACTAGTAAAGTACACATCAACACAATGTATATCCAACATACTTCTATCGACCTTGCCAGCCTTCTAATCTACCAAGTATCTAGGGTAATTCTGCTCCAGTGGTTGTTCCCCTTATTACAGAAGCACTTAGTCTCGGGTTTGGGTTCAACCTTGGGTTTCTTCACTAGAGCAGCAGATGAATTGCCGTTTCACGAAGTATCCCTTCTTGCCCTTGCCCTTCTTGAAACTAGCGGTTTCACAAACCATCAACAATTGATGCTCCTTCTTGATTTCTACTATCGCGAATATCTCAAGGATCATCATATATGTCCCTGATATATTATAGTTCATCACGAAGCTCTAGCAGCTTGGTGGTAATGACTTCGGAGAAACATCACTATCTCATCTGGAAGATCAACTCCCACTTGATTCAAGCGATTGTTGTACTCAGACAATCTGAGCACAAGCTCAACAATTGAGCTTTTCTCCCTTAGTATGTAGGCTAGAAGAACCATCGGAGGTCTTATACCTCTTGACGTGGGCACGAGCCTGAAATCCCAATTTCAGCCCTCAAAACATCTCATATGTTTCGCGACGTTTCAAAACGTCTTTGGTGCCTCAACTCTAAACCGTTTAACTGAACTATCGTGTAGTTATCAAAACGTGTATGTTCGATGTTCGCAACATCCACAGACCACGTTCGAGGTTCAGCACACTGAGCGGTGCATTAAGGACATAAGCCTTCTAAGAAGCAATGAGGACAATCCTCAGTTTACGGACCTAGTCCGCATAATTGCTACTATCAACTTTCAACTAAATTTTTTCTCTAGGAACATAATTAAATAGTAGAACTGAAGCGCGAGCTATGAAATAATTTGCAAAATCCTTTTGACTATGTTCAGGATAATTAAGTTCATCTTATGAACTCCCACTCAGATAGACATCCCTCTAGTCATCTAAGCGATTACATGATCCGAGTCAACTAGGCCGTGTCCGATCATCACGTGAGACGGACTAGTCAACATCGGTGAACATCTTCATGTTGATCGTATCTTCTATACGACTCATGCTCGACCTTTCGGTCTTCTGTGTTCCGAGGCCATGTCTGTACATGCTAGGCTCGTCAAGTTAACCCTAAGTGTTTTGCATGTGTTCCGAGGCCATGTCTGTACATGCTAGGCTCGTCAACACCCGTTGTATGTGAACGTAAGGATCCATCACACCCGATCATCACGGCGTGCTTAGAAACGACGAACTTTAGGAACGGTGCACAGTTAGGGGAGAACACTTCTTGAAATTGTTATGAGGGATCATCTTATTTACTACCGGCGTTCTAAGCAAAAAGGATGTATAAACATGATAAACATCACATGCAATCAAATAGTGACATGATATGGCCAATATCATATTGCTCCTTTTGATCTCCATCTTCGGGGCTCCATGATCATCATCGTCACCGGCATGACACCATGATCTCCATCATCATGATCTCCATCATCGTGTCTTCATGAAGTTGTCACGTCATCTATTACTTCTACTACTACAGCTAATGGTTAGCAATAAAAGTAAAGTAATTACATGACGTTTAAGTTGACACGCAGGTCATAAATAAATGAAGACAACTCCTATGGCTCCTGCCGGTTGTCATATTCATCGACATGCAAGTCGTGATTCCTATTACAAGAACATGATCAATCTCATACATCACATATATCATTCATCACATCCTTTGGCCATATCACATCACATAGCATACCCTGCAAAAACAAGTTAGACGTCCTCTAATTGTTGTTTGCATGTTTTACGTGGCTGCTATGGGTTTCTAGCAAGAACGTTTCTTACCTATGCAAAGACCACAACGTGATATGCCAATTGCTATTTACCCTTCATAAGGACCCTTTTCATCGAATCCGATCCGACTAAAGTAGGAGAGACAGACACCCGCTAGCCACCTTATGCAACTAGTGCATGTCAGTCGGTGGAACCTGTCTCACGTAAGAGTATGTGTAAGGTCGGTCCGGGCCGCTTCATCCCACGATGTCGCCGAATCAAGATAAGACTAGTAACGGCAAGCATATTGAACAAAATCAACGCCCACAACTACTTTGTGCTCTACTCGTGCATAGAATCTACGCAATAGACCTAGCTCATGATGCCACTGTTGGGGAACGTAGCAGAAATTCAAAATTTTCCTACGTGTCACCAAGATCTATCTATGGAGAGACTAGCAACGAGGGGAAGGAGAGTGCATCTACATACCCTTGTAGATCGCTAAGCAGAAGCGTTCAAGTGAACGGGGTTGATGGAGTCGTACTCGTCGTGATTCAAATCACCGATGACCAAGTGCCGAACGCACGGCACCTCCGCGTTCAACACACGTGCAGCCCGGTGACGTCTCCCACGCCTTGATCCAGCAAGGAGAGAGGGAGAGGTTGAGGAAGACTCCATCCAGCAGCAGCACAACGGCGTGGTGGTTATGGAGGAGCGTGGCAATCCTGCAGGGCTTCGCCAAGCACCATAGAAGAGGAGGAAGAAGAGATGCAGGGCTGCACCAACGAGAGATCGAATCACGTGTGTTATGGGCAGCCCCATTCCTCACTATATATAGGGGAGAGGAGGAGGGTGCGCCCCCTCTAGGGTTCCCACCCCTAGGGGGGGCGGCAGCCCTAGATGGCAAAGGGGGTGGCGGCCAAGAGGGGAGAGGGGAGGGAGGCGCAGCTAGATGGGCCCTAAGGCCCATCCCCTTTAGGGTTTGCCCCCTTCCCACCTCTTAGGCGCCATGGGCCCTTGTGGGAGGCGCACCAGCCCACTAAGGGGCTGGTAC
The DNA here is from genome assembly GCF_002162155.2 of Triticum dicoccoides. Taxonomy (NCBI): domain Eukaryota; kingdom Viridiplantae; phylum Streptophyta; class Magnoliopsida; order Poales; family Poaceae; genus Triticum; species Triticum dicoccoides. Next base: position 390,814,844 of record NC_041380.1, read on the forward strand.
CTCACCACTCTTGGCCCACGCAACCTTCAGGGGTTGGTGGCCCCACTTGGTGGACCCTCGGGACCCTCCCGGTGGTCCCGGTATGTTACCGATAAACCCCGAAACTCTTCCGGTGACCAAAACAGGACTTCCCATATATAAATCTTTACCTCCGGACCATTCCGGAACTCCTCATGACGTCCAGGATCTCATCCGGGACTCCGAACAACATTCGGTAACCACATACAAGCTTCCTTTATAACCCTAGCGCCATCGAACCTTAAGCGTGTAGACCCTACGGGTTCGGGAGACATGCAGACATGACCGAGACGTTCTCCGGTCAATAACCAACAGCGGGATCTGGATACCCATGTTGTCTCCCACATGTTCCACGATGATCTCATCGGATGAACCACGATGTCAAGGACTTAATCAATCCCGTATTCAATTCCCTTTGTCTATCGGTACGATACTTGCCCGAGATTCGATCGTCGGTATCCCGATACCTTGTTCAATCTCGTTGCCGGCAAGTCTCTTTACTCGTTCCGTAACACATCATCCCGTGATCAACTCCTTGATCACATTGTGCACATTATGATGATGTCCTACCGAGTGGGCCTAGAGATACCTCTCCGTTTACACGGAGTGACAAATTCCAGTCTCGATTCTTGCCAACCCAACAGACACTTTTGGAGATACCTGTAATGCACCTTTATAGTCACCCAGTTACGTTGTGATGTTTGGTACACCCAAAGCACTCCTACGGTATCCGGGAGTTGCACAATCTCATGGTCTAAGGAAATGATACTTGACATTAGAAAAGCTTTAGCATACGAACTACATGATCTTGTGCTAGGCTTAGGATTGGGTCTTGTCCATCACATCATTCTCCTAATGATGTGATCCCGTTATCAACGACATCCAATGTCCATGGTCAGGAAACCGTAACCATCTATTGATCAACGAGCTAGTCAACTAGAGGCTTACTAGGGACATGGTGTTGTCAATGTATCCACACATGTATCTGAGTTTCCTATCAATACAATTATAGCATGGATAATAAACGATTATCATGAACAAGGAAATATAATAATAACCAATTTATTATTGCCTCTAGGGCATATTTCCAACACCCTGTTCATTGTGTCCCTAAGAAAGGAGGTATTACTTTTGTTCCGAATGATAAGAATTAACTTATTCCACAAAGAACTGTTACAGGCTATAGAATGGTAATTGATTTTAGAAAATTAACTAAAGCAACTAGAAAAGATCATTACCATTTTCCTTTTTATTGATCAAATGCTTGAAATATTATCTAAGAACACACACATTTTATTCCTTGATGGATATTCTGGCTTTTCACAAATACATGTTTCTCAACCTGATCAAGAAAAGACCACTTTTACTTGTCCTTTTGGAACTTATGCTTATAGACGTATGCCTTTTGGTTTATGTAATGCACCCGCTACCTTTCAAAGCTGTATGACTGCTATATTCTATGATTTTGTGAAAATATTGTTGAGGTTTTTCATGGATGACTTTTTTGTTTATGGGAAGTCTTTGATGATTGTTTAAGCAATCTTGATCGAGTTTTGCAGATATGAACAAACAGATCTTGTCTTGAATTGGGAGAAGTGCCACTTTATGGTTAATGAAGGCATTGTCTTGGGTCATAAAATTTCTGAAAGAGGTATTGAATGGGATCAAGCTAAGGTTGATGCAATTGAGAAAATGCCATGTCCTAAAGATATAAAAGGTATTCGTAGTTTCCTAGGTCATGCTGGTTTCTATAGGAGATTTATCAAAGACTTTTCTAAAATTTCTAGTCCTCTTACTAGTCTTTTGAAAAAGGATATTCCTTTTGTTTTTGATGATGATTGTTTAGAAGCCTTTGAAAAACCCAAGAAAGCCTTAATTTATGCACCTATTGTTCAACACCTGATTGGAACTTGCCTTTTGAAATTATGTGTGATGCTAGTGATTATGTTGTTGGTGTTGTTCTAGGACAAAGAGCTGATAAGAAATTGAATGTTATTTATTATGCTAGTAAAACTCTAGACAGTGCTCAAAGAAATTATGCTACTATTGAAAAATATTTTTTAGCAGTTGTGTTTTCTTGTGATGAATTTAGACCTTATATTGTTGATTCCAAACTAATTGTTCACACAGACCAAGCTGCTATTAAATATCTTATGGAAAAGAAAGATACTAAACCTAGACTTATTCGGTGGGTTCTCTTGCTACAAGAATTTGATTTATACATCATTGATAGAAAAGGAGCTAAGAACCCCGTAGCTGATAACTTGTCTAGGCATGAAAATGTGCTTGATGACACACTACCTATTGATGATAGTTTTCCGCACGAGCAGTTAGCTACAATAAATGTTGCTAATAGTACTCCTTGATATGCCGACTATGATAATTACATTGTTGCTAAATATTTGCCACCTAGCTTTACATACCAACAAAAGAAAAAAAATTCTTCTATAATTTAAGACATTACTTTTGGGATGACCCACATCTTTATAAAGAAGGGGTAGATGGTATTATTAGACGTTGTGTACTTAAGCATGAACAGGGACAAATCCTACGGAAATGTCACTCCGAAGTTTATCGAGGGCATCATACTGGAGATAGAACTGCTCATAAGGTATTGCAGTCTGGATTTTGTTGGCCTACTCTCTTCAAGGATGCGCGTAAGTACATCTCATCTTGTGATGAATGTCAAAGAATAGGTAATATCGGTAATCATCAAGAAATGCCTATGAATTATTCACTTGTTATTGAACCATTTGATGTTCGATGATTTGATTACATGGGACCTTTTCCATCCACTAATGGGTATACATATTTTTTGGTTGCTGTTGATTATGTTACTAAATGGGTAGAAGCTACTCAAACCAGTAGTGCTGATCACAACACCTCTATTAAAATGCTTAAGGAAGTTATTTTCCCAAGGTTTGGAGTCGCTAGATATTTAATGACTGATGGTGGTTCACGCTTTACTCATGATGCTTTCCGTAAAATGCTTGCTAAGTATGATGTTAATCATATAATTGCATCACCCTATCATCCTTAGTCTAGTGCTCAAGTTGAACTTAGCAATAAAGAAATAAAATTAATTTTGCAAAAGACTGTCAATAGGTCCTGTTGGGGATATGACTACTGGAGGTAAACCGGCTAGGAGTGGCCGGGTTAACTCCATGAATATAGAAACCCATGAAGACGTGAGAATGGTGGCGCTTTACGAAGGCCCAAGGCCCAAACGCGGGTTAAGGCCTGTAGATGTAAACCGACTCTTTCATGTAACTTGTATTGTAAGTTAGAAGGAATAGAGACCGAGCCGGACACGTTTATGATCCGGCCTCAGGGCTCTGTAAACCGGCGGGCGTCAACCTGTGTATATAAAGCGACGACCCGGCCGCGGTTTAGGGACGACAGGCAACAACTCGAGAGCCACGCAAAGTGGATTTGCTCCCTCGTCATCGAAACCCTAGCAATACCAATCACAACTAGACGTAGGCTTTACCTTCATCGAAGGGTCCGAACTAGTATAAAATCCTGCGTGTCCCTTGTCTGGTTTAACCCCTTTAAGCTAACCCGTTGCGATGGCTCCACGACTAAGTCCTTTCATGAGGACATCTGCCGTGACAAACCCACGACAGTTGGCGCCCACCATGGGGCTATCGCACGATGGTTTCGAGTTCTTGAAGGGCAGCTTTGATGGACTCAAGGGATACGCTGTGGGCCGGATGACAAAGAGTCGTCACGGCAAGCTCTACATCGACGACGCAGGATGGGGTCCCGAGGCCGGTTCAATCGAATATGGCTATCGGGTCCCCTTTGGTGGGATTCATGTCTTCATCGGCAAAATCAGCGAACCGGGCACTGAGCCGGACATCTCCACCAACATCATAGAGATGGCTCAACGTGCGAGCCCTTCCCTGGTTCAGCCCGCTGCAAAGCATGTTTTTGTAGGTGTCATCCATGGGGCGGAGTACGAGGGCGGACCAGCATCTGATGGAGAAACCGTCGTCTGCTTAGATGACAAGTCTTCAACTGGTGACACCGAGTCGTTGTATCAGTTGCGGGATAGCCGGATTAGCGGAGGCTCCGATGGCGACAGTATTCCGGACCCCCTCGATCTGCCAAACCAGGTCGCGATCTTCATGGCTGGAACACAGCCAACCCATACCTCTTTTACCACCGCAGCAGTAATCTCCGGCTCAGTGAGAGCAACACCAGCAGGGGCAGGGGGCTCTGCGCCGCCTCCGGCTCAGATTTTGTCCGATTTGTTCGACGCTTTGGCAACGTTGCTAGCAGCGGAGGTTGATGCGGCCAACCGTGATCAGCACAATGCGGAAATTGTAAAGGTGAAGGATCAGATAGCTCAGGCTAAAGCAGACTTGGCGGCAGAGAACGCCAAGATGGCTACTGAGTGGGCCGAGTTGGAGACTCAGGCTTACCGGCTTAGGCTGGATCAGAATGCCTCAGATGATGTCATGAGGAGGAGATACCGGTCGCACCTTCCCCCGAATTACGAAGCAAGAAATCTCTTCAAGACGCCAGGAGCAAATGGTTGAACTATTCACTTATTAGACTATTCACTTTGATGGGTCCAGGCAATTGGAAGGCTCGGGGGCTGGAGTCATATTAACTTCCCCATGAGGTGACAAGTTTTTTTATGTACTTTGCTTAATGTTCCCTTGTACTAACAATGCAGCTGAGTACGAGGCCTTACTCCATGGTCTTCGGATGGCTAAAGAGATGAGCTTAAACCGGGTTAAGTGCTTCGGTGACTCGGACCTGGTGGCTCAGCAGGTATCTGGCACTTGGGATTCTAAGGACCCACTCATGGCTGCATATCGACGAGAGGTTGACGTTGTGGCTGGTCATTTCAAGGGCTATCAAGTTGACCACATAGACCGACGCAGGAATGAAGCGGCGGATGCTTTAAGTCGCCTTGGTTCTCAGTGTAAACCGGTCCCACCTAATGTCTTCCTTGACGTATTACATAATCCGTCGGTCAAGATACCAACAGAGGAGGAGTTGGCCATTGCTGACCCGGAGGCCCAATTGGTGTAATGCCCCGTGACCGATGTGCCAGGTGTCTTCCAGTTATTCGCCGTTGTTGCCTTGTCATTACTTGCGTGTCATGCATTTCATATCATGTCATCATGTGCATTTCATTTGCATACGTGTTCGTCTCATGCATCCGAGCATTTTCCCCGTTGTCTATTTTGCATTCCGGTGCTCCTATGTCCTCCGGTGTCCCTTTCTACATCTTTTCGTGTGCGGGTGTTAAAGGTTTTCGGATTGGACCGAGACTTGTCATGCGGCCTTGGTTTACTACCGGTAGACCGCCTGTCAAGTTTCGTGCCATTTGGACTTCGTTTTATACTCCAACGGTTAACCGAGGGACCGAAAAGGCCTCGTGTGTGTTGCAGCCCAACATCCCTCCAAAGTGGCCCAAAACCCACCTAAACCTCCTCCATCACCTAGGCCGTTCGATCACGATCTCGTGGCCGCAAACCGCGCCTCATTGGGAGCTTCCTAGCTCCCTCTATCTCTATAAATAGATCTCCCCCCGAAATTTTCGGGCAAACCCTACCCCTCCCTCTCCACGCGTTGCCGGACAAAAAACCTCGCCGGCGGACACGTCCATTCCGCCCGTCCGCCGCCACTTGTCACGCTGGGATTCACTAAGTCTGGCGCCCACTTCACCGCCGCCGAGTGGGCCCGCCAGGCCCAGCTCAGGCCCTCCCGCCTCCGACCGGGCCAGAGGCCGCGCCTCTCCTCCGCCCGCGCCTCTCCTCCGCACTCGCGCCGCCGCCCGCCACCTACTCTGGCCGCCGCGCGCCATCACCGGTGCCGCCTCAGTCCAGCGACCGCGCCCGCGCTGCCACTGCCGCCCGACGCCGCCAAGCCTCGCCGAGCCGCCAAGTCCGGCGATCTGCAGCTCCGGCGAGCTCCCTCCCGCTCCGGCCACCGCGTTGAACACCTCCGGCCGCCTCGAGCTTCGTCGCTGGTGAACAGTAATTCCGGCAGCTACAGCGATCTCCGGCCGTCCTCGGGCCGCATGCACACCGGATCCAGATCTGGACTCGTTTGGGTTGACTTTTTCGTCCCTAAACCCTAGCATTTTTTCATTCTTCCACATACCATAACGCTGCATCCGTAGCTCCGATTCATGCATGTAGCATATCAAAATGTTCGTCTCGATGAGTACATCATTTCATCTCATTGCATCATTTTCATTTGAGCTCATCTTGATGCCAGAAGTTCTGTTGGAAGAGGGCTATGTGATGATAGTTTCAGATCTGTTTCAGCAAATGCACTTTTGTCATTTTAGCCATGATTAATGTGTGCATGCTATGATCCTGAGCTCTACATGTATTTTGAAGTATGCCATGTTATCTTTACAGGGCTATATGCCATGTATTTTTGTGATCTTCGTGGTGACTAGCACAAGCATGCAAAGTAGCTTACTCAATGTTGCTGATTTCAGGGACTTAGAATTTCACTAAGTCCTTGTCATGTTATTATTTTTATGCCATATGTTCATGTTATTTCCTAGTGATCCGTGCCTCTTTTGAGCATGATCAGTAAGGATGTTTTGTAGATATTGTGGTGCTCTATCCATCCATGTCTTTGTTTGCATTTATGGATCACCCTAGCTTGAGTCAATCGAGCTCTACTTTTGCTATAAAATGTTCCTGGCAGATTGTTAACATGTTTTGCAATTTTGCCAAGCTTGTTGTTGTTGATCCGTGCATGCTATGTCGTTGTTCTTGCCATGTCTAGCTTCTATGCCATGTCTTATTACTGGGTGTATGCTTAGGTTATCAGGCCATGCTTTGTAGTGAGTGCATCGAGCTCGTAAACATGCCTACTTGTTAACTGTTTTGCATGCTCTAGTTTTTCACTAAGTCTGAATCTGTTTATGTTTTTGCTATGTTCACATGCTTACAATTGTATTTTCTGATCCCTTTTGGCTTATGGTCACTAAGGGACTTTTGTTATATGCTTTGAGTATCTTCATGCCATGCCTTGCTTTGCCATGATAGGTTCCTGTAGCATGTAGTTATCATGCTCTAAACATTGCTTCCTGGTGATAAATTCCCGATATGCTGTTAATTTCACCAAGTCTGTAACCTGCTATCTTGTGCACTTTTGCCATGCTTGTTTGTACCTGTTAATGAGTGATTTAGCCGTATCTCAGTGTTCATCTTTTGTAAAGCATCATGAGTGGATCCCTGCCATGTATTTTGTTGCTATGTTTGGGTGTTGTAGAATATTTATCTTGATGCATTTAGATGGCTACTTGCTGATTATCGTAGACCGGTGCCATATTTGTTTTGCTTGCCATTTCCAAACCATGCATCCGATTCCAGTGATCTTTATATCGATTTCGACCGAAATCAACTCCTCTTTCCAGTGGCACTCTTGGATTTCCAAGTTGATGCCAGGTTCAATCATTCCTTTCCAAATCTTGCATATGCATCACATACCGCATCCCGCATATCATACCATGTTTGCATCATGTTGTTTGAGCATTGCACGTGGTTGATTGTGTTCCTTTTGCTTGTTGTTCTTGCTTGGGTAGAGCCGGGAGATGAGTACGTGATCGAGGAGCCCGTTGAGTACGCTTACGAGGATCAAGCCAACTCAGAGAGCTTTGCAGGCAAGATGACCATACCCTCGAAATCACTTCTATCTTTGCTTGCTAGATGCTCGCTCTTTTGCTATGCCTATACTACAATACCTACCACTTGCTTATCATGCCTCCCATATTTCCATGTCAAACCTCTAACGCACCTTGCCCTAGCAAACCGTTGTTTGGCTATGTTACCGCTTTGCTCAGCCCCTCTTATAGCGTTGCTAATTGCAGGTGAAGATTGGAGATCGTTCCTTGTTGGAACATGTTTATTGTTGGGATATCACAATATTATCTTGTTTATCTTAATGGACCTATATACTTGGTAAAGGGTGGAAGGCTCGGCCTTATGCCTGGTGTTTTGTTCCACTCTTGCCGCCCTAGTTTCCGTCATATCGGTGTTATGTTCCCGGATTTTGCGTCCCTTACGCGGTTGGGTTATAATGGGAACCTGAGGGAGTCCTGTATTAGGGGGTGTCCGGATAGCCGGACTATACCTTCGGTCGGACTCCTGGACTATGAAGATACAAGACTGAAGACTTCGTCCCGTGTCCGGAAGGGACTTTCCTTGGCGTGGAAGGCAAGCTTGGCGATACGGATATGTAGATCTCCTACCATTGTAACCGACTCTGTGTAACCCTAGCCCTCTCCGGTGTCTATATAAACCGGAGGGTTTTAGTCCATAGGACGAACGACAATCATACCATAGGCTAGCTTCTAGGGTTTAGCCTCCTTGATCTCATGGTAGATCTACTCTTGTACTACCCATATCATCAATATTAATCAAGCAGGAGTAGGGTTTTACCTCCATTGAGAGGGCCCGAACCAGGGTAAAAACATCATGTCCCTTGTCTCCTGTTACCATCCGCCTAGACGCACAGTTCGGGACCCCCTACCCGAGATCCGCCGGTTTGACACCGACATTGGTGCTTTCATTGAGAGTTCCTCTGTGTCGTCACTTTTAGGCCCGATGGCTTCTCCGATCATCAACAGCGATGCGATGCGATCTAGGGTGAGACCTTTCTCCCCGGACAGATCTTCGTATTCAGTGGCTTTGCACTGCGGGCAAATTCACTTGGTCATCTGGAGCAGATCGAAAGCTACGCCCCTAGCCATCAGGTCAGATTTGGAAGTTTGAGCTACACGGCCGACCTCCGTGGAGACTTGATCTTCGACGGATTCGAGCCGCAGCCGAGCGCGCTGCACTATCACGATGGGCATGATCTAGCTCTGCAGCCGAACAGTGCCCTGGAGGCCGCACCCGCATCAGCTCCGACCCTTAATTCGGAGCCAACTGCGCCAATCGAGGATGTGTGGTTAGACACCGCCTCGGGGGCTGCAATCTCTATGGTGATCGAGCCGAACACCAGCCCTATTCTCTGCGAAGCCCATGACTCCAAGGAGCTGGACTCCTCTCCAGACTCCGAGCCCTCCGCGCCCCTACCTATCGAAACCGATTGGGCGCCGATCATGGAGTTCACCGCCGCGGACATATTTCAGCACTCGCCCTTCGGTGATATTCTGAATTCACTAAAGTCTCTCTCTTTATCAGGAGAGCCCTAGCCGGACTATGGTCAGCAAGGTTGGGATGCGGATGATGAAGAAATTCAAAGCCCACCCACCACCCACTTCGTAGCCACTGTCGAAGATTTAACCGAGCTACTCGACTTCGACTCCGAAGACATCGACGGTATGGACGCCGATGCAGGAGACGATCAAGAACCAGCACCTATAGGGCACTGGAAAGCCACCTCGTTGTATGATATATACATGGTGGACACCCCAAAAGAAGGCAATGGCGATGGAACAGCGGAGGATGACCCCTCCAAGAAGCAGCCTAAGCGCCAGCGTCAGCGGCGCCGCTCTAAATCCCGCCAAAGCAAAAACGGTGATTCCGGCACGGGAGATAATAACACCCCGGACAGTGCCGAAGACAACCACCTCCAGCAAGATTCAACACAGGAGGATGGAGAAGCCAGAGAGGTCGAGGACAATAATTATATGCCTCCCTTCGAAGACGAGGCAAGCCTCGACGACGATGAATTTGTCATGCCAGAGGATCCCGTCGAACAAGAGCGTTTCAACCGCAGGCTTATGGCCACGGCGAGCAGCCTCAAGAAAAAATAGCAACAGCTTAGAGCTGATCAAGATTTGCTAGCCGACAGATGGACTGAAGTCCTTGCGGCCGAAGAGTATGAACTCGAACGCCGCTCCAAGAGCTACCCAAAGCGCAGGTTGCTACCCAGATTAGAGGAGGAAGCACCTAAACCTACATCACCAGCGCATGATGCGGCCGACCGGCCACCCCGCAGCCGCGACAGAGAGGCCTCTTGGCCCTCCACTCAAGCCGCACCCCGGCGCCGCTCAAAAAATACCAAGGCACGGGAAAATGCTCCAGACCTGCGAGATATATTGGAGGACAAGGCAAGGCAAACAAGATCGATCTACGAATCGCGTGAGCGAACAACAGCACGACACGGTAATCATCACTCCGGATATAGTAAATCCGGCCGGGCCAAACACAGTAGATAAAGTTCGTTTGAGCTGCGTCGTGATATAGCCCAATACAGAGGCGCCGCACACCCACTATGCTTAACAGATGAAGTAATGGATCATCAAATCCCCGAGGGTTTCAAACCCGTGAACATCGAATCATACGATGGCACAACAGATCCTGCGGTATGGATAGAGGACTATCTCCTTCATATCCACATGGCCCGCGGCGATGACCTACCCGCCATCAAATACGTCCCACAGAAGCTTAAAGGACCAGCTCGGCATTGGCTTAACAGCTTGCCAGCAGAATCAATTGGTTGTTGGGAGGACCTAGAAACCGCATTCCTCGACAATTTCCAGGGCACTTATGTGCGACCACCAGACACCGATGACCTTAGCCACATAATTCAGCAGCCAGAGGAATCGGCCAGACAATTCTAGACACGGTTCCTAACCAAGAAAAATCAAATCGTCGACTGTCCGGACGCAGAGGCCCTAGCAGCCTTCAAGCATAACATCTGGGACGAGTGGCTTGCACGGCACCTAGGACAGGAAAAGCCAAAATCAATGGCAGCCCTCACCACACTTATGACCCGCTTTTGTGCGGGAGAAGACAACTGGCTAGCTCGCAGCAATAACATGACTAAGAGCCCTGGTAATTCGGATACCAAGGACAGCAGTGGTAGGTCGCGTCGCAACAAGCAAAAGCGCCGCATTACCGGCGACAATACTGAGGATACGGCAGTTAATGTCGGATTTAGAGGCTCTAAACTCGGTCAGCGGAAAAAGCCATTCAAAAGAAATACTCTGGGCCCGTCCAGTTTGGACCGAATACTCGACCGCTCATGCCAGATACATGGCACCCTCGAAAAACCAGCCAATGACACCAACATGGATTGTTGGGTGTTCAAGCAGGCAGGCAAGTTAAATGCCGAAAGCAGAGACAAGGGGCTGCATAGCGATGACGAGGAGGAGCCCCGGCCGCTGAGAAATAGTGGACAGAAAGGTTTTCCCCCGCAAGTGCGGACGGTGAACATGATATACGCAACCCACGTCCCCAAGAGGGAGCGGAAGCGTGTGCTAAGGGACGTATACGCGATGGAGCCAGTCGCCCCAAAGTTCAACCCATGGTCTTCCTGCCCGATCACTTTTGATCGAAGGGACCACCCCACTAGCATCCGTCATGGCAGATTCGCCGCATTGGTTCTAGACCCAATTATTGACAGATTTCACCTCACTAGAGTCCTTATGGACGGCGGCGGCATCCTGAACCTGCTTTACCAGGATACAGTAAGGAAAATGGGCATCGATCCCTCGAGGATTAAACCCACTAAAACAACCTTTAAAGGCGCCATACCAGGTGTAGCGGCCAACTGTACAGGCTCAGTTACACTTGAAGTGGTCTTCGGATCTCCAGATAATTTCCGAAGCGAGGAGTTAATCTTCGACATAGTCCCGTTCCGTAGTGGCTATCACGCACTGCTTGGGCGAATCGCATTTGCCAAGTTCAATGCGGTGCCGCACTACGCATACCTCAAGCTCAAGACGCCAGGCCCTCGAGGCGTCATTATGGTCAATGGAAACACCGAACGCTCTCTCCGAACGCAGGAGCATACGGCGGCTATCACAGCGGAAGTACAAAGCAGCCTCTCAAGGCAATTCTCTAGTCCGGCCATTAAACGTCTGGACACCATCAAGCGCGCCCGAAGTAACCAACAACAAGACCGCCTGGCACGTTCCGAGCAAGCGTAGCAATGCGGCCCCAACCTCAGCCCTCGCAAACTTGTGAAACCAGTGTTGCGCGTACATAACTACGCTCTGGAAATACCATGGGCACAGGGGGAGGGGCACCATCATGGCGCGCCCGAAACACGGCTTAAACCGCACTAGGGGCTGCCGATTTCTTAATTTTATCTTATTTTCAGGACTCCATTCTTCGGAAGGCTTGTCCGGCAGTACAATTGCCACACAAATGATACAACCAGGGAAGCAGAAAGCTACGCCGCACTATGGAACTCTAAGGTGGTCTCTATAACAAGCAGTATACCTGTTTCACATACCATTCCGCAGCTCGCCCCTGGAAAGGACATGTTAATTAGTCCCATCTTTTGCTTATTGCAGTTGGAAATATGCCCTAGAGGCAATAATAAATTAGTTATTATTATATTTCCTTGTTCATGATAATCGTTTATTATCCATGCTATAATTGTATTGATAGGAAACTCAGATACATGTGTGGATACATAGACAACACCATGTCCCTAGTAAGCCTCTAGTTGACTAGCTCGTTGATCAATAGATGGTTACGGTTTCCTGACCATGGACATTGGATGTCGTTGATAAAGGGATCACATCATTAGGAGAATGATGTGATGGACAAGACCCAATCCTAAGCATAGCACAAGATCGTGTAGTTCGTATGCTAAAGCTTTTCTAATGTCAAGTATCATTTCCTTAGACCATGAGATTGTGCAACTCCAGGATACCGTAGGAGTGCTTTGGGTGTGCCAAACGTCACAACGTAACTGGGTGGCTATAAAGGTACACTACAGGTATCCCCGAAAGTGTCTGTTGGGTTGGCACGAATCGAGACTAGGATTTGTCACTCCGTGTAAACGGAGAGGTATCTCTGGGCCCACTCGGTAGGACATCATCATAATGTGCACAATGTGATCAAGGAGTTGATCACGGGATGATGTGTTACGGAACGAGTAAAGAGACTTGCCAGTAACTAGATTGAACAAGGTATTGGGATACCGACGATCGAATCTCGGGCAAGTGTCGTACCGATAGACAAAGGGAATTGTATACGGGATTGATTAAGTCCTTGACATCGTGGTTAATCCGATGAGATCATCGTGGAACATGTGGGAGCCAAAATGGGTATCCAGATCCCGCTGTTGGTTATTGACCGGAGAACGTCTCGGTCATGTCTGCATGTCTCCCGAACCCGTAGGGTCTACACACTTAAGGTTCGGTGACGCTAGGGTTATAGAGATATTAGTATGCGGTAAGCCGAAAGTTGTTCGGAGTCCCGGATGAGATCCCGGACGTCACGAGGAGTTCCGGAATGGTCTGTAGGTAAAGAATTATATATAGGAAGTGCTATTTCGGCCATCGGGACAAGTTTCGGGGTCATCGGTATTGTACCGGGACCACCGAAAGGGTCCCGGGGGTCCACCGGGTGGGGCCACCTGCCCCGGGGGGCCACATGGGCTGTAGGGGGTGCGCCTTGGCCTACATGGGCCAAGGGCACCAGCCCCAAGAGGCCCATGCGCCAAGAGAAGAGAAAAAGGGGAGAGTCCTAAAAGGGGAAGGCACCTCCGAGGTGCCTTGGGGAGGATGGACTCCTCCCCCCTTGGCCGCACCCTTCCTTGGAGGAAGGGGCAAGGGCTGCTCCTCCCGCCTCTCCCTTGGCCCTATATATAGTGGGGAAAAGGAGGAGCAACCATACCTAAGGCCTGGCGCCTCCCTCTCCCTCCCGTGACACATCTCCCTCCTCCCGCAGCGCTTAGCGAAGCCCTGTTGGAATCCCGCTACTTCTACCACGCCGTCGTGCTGCTGGATCTCCATCAACCTCTCCCTCCTCCTTGCTGGATCAAGGCATGGGAGACGTCTCCGTTCCGTACGTGTGTTGAACACGGAGGTGCCGTCCGTTCGGCGCTAGGATCATCAGTGATTTGAATCACGACGAGTACGACTCCATCAACCCCGTTCTCTTGAACGCTTCCGCGCACGATCTACAAGGGTATGTAGATCCAATCCTCCCTCGTTGCTAGATGACTCCATAGATTGATCTTGGTGACATGTAGGAAAATTTTGAATTTATGCTACGTTCCCCAACAGTGGCATCATGAGCTAGGTCTATGCGTAGTTTCTATGCACGAGTAGAACACAAAGTAGTTGTGGGCGTTGATTTTGTTCAATATGCTTGCCGTTACTAGTCTTATCTTGATTCGGCGGCATCGTGGGATGAAGCGGCCCGGACCAACCTTAAACGTACTCTTACATGAGACTGGTTCCACCGACTAACATGCACTAGTTGCATAAGGTGGCTAGCGGGTGTCTGTCTCTCCCACTTTAGTCGGATCGGATTCGATGAAAAGGGTCCTTATGAAGGGTAAATAGCAATTGGCATATCACGTTGTGGTTTTTGCGTAGGTAAGAAACATTCTTGCTAGAAACCCATAGCTGCCACGTAAAACATGCAAACAACAATTAGAGGACGTCTAACTTGTTTTTGCAGGGTATGCTATGTGATGTGATATGTCCAAAAGGATGTGATGAATGATATATGTGATGTATGAGATTGATCATGTTCTTGTAATAGGAATCACGACTTGCATGTCTATGAGTATGACAACCGGCAGGGGCCATAGGAGTTGTCTTAATTTATTTATGACCTGCGTGTCAACATAAACGTCATGTAATTACTTTACTTTATTGCTAACCGTTAGCTGTAGTAGTAGAAGTAATAGTTGGCGAGACAACTTCATGAAGACACGATGATGGAGATCATGGTGTCATGCCGGTGACAAGATGATCATGGAGCCCCAAGATGGAGATCAAAGGAGCTATATGATATTGGCCATATCATGTCACTATTTGATTGCATGTGATGTTTATCATGTTTTTGCATCTTGTTTACTTAGAACGACGGTAGTAAATAAGATGATCCCTCATTAAAATTTCAAGAAAGTGTTCCCCCTAACTGTGCACCGTTGCGACAGTTCGTTGTTTCGAAGCACCACATGATGATCAGGTGTGATAGATTCTAACGTTCACATACAACGGGTGTAAGACAGATTTACACATGCAAAACACTTAGGTTGACTTGATGAGCCTAGCATGTGTACAGACATGGCCTCGGAACACAGAAGACCGAAAGGTCGAGCATGAGTCGTATGGTAGATACGATCAACATGAAGATGTTCAACGATGTTGACTAGTCCATCTCACGTGATGATCGGACACGGCCTAGTTGACTCGGATCATGTAATCACTTAGATGACTAGAGGGATGTCTATCTAAGTGGGAGTTCATAAGATGAACTTAATTATCCTGAACATAGTCAAAAGGTCTTCGCAAATTATGTCGTGGCTCACGTTTCTGTTCTACTGTTTAGATATGTTCCTAGAGAAAATTTAGTTGAAAGTTGATAGTAGCAATTATGCGGACTAGGTCCATAAACTGAGGAATGTCCTCATTGCTTCATAGAAGGCTTATGTCCTTAATGCACTGCTCAGTGTGCTGAACCTCGAACGTTGTCTGTGGATGTTGGGAACATCTGACATACACATTTTGATAACTACGTGATAGTTCAGTTAAACGGCTTAGAGTTGAGACACCAAAGACGTTTTGAAACGTCGCGAAACATATGAGATGTTTCGAGGGATGAAATTGGGATTTCAGGCTCGTGCCCACGTCAAGAGGTATAAGACCTCCGACGATTTTCTTAGCCTGCAAACTAAGGGAGAAAAGCTCAATTGTTGAACTTGTGCTCAGATTGTCTGAGTACAACAATCATTTGAATCGAGTGGGAGTTGATCTTCCAGATGAAATAGTGATGGTTCTCTGAAGTCATTACCACCAAGATGCTAGAGCTTCGTGATGAACTATTATATATCAGGGACATATATGATGATCCTTGAGATATTCGCGATGTTTGACACCAAAGTAGAAATCAAGAAGGAGCATCAATTGTTGATGGTTGGTGAAACCACTAGTTTCAAGAAGGGCAAGGGCAAGAAGGGATACTTCATGAAACGGCAATTCAGCTGCTGCTCTGGTGAAGAAACCCAAGGTTGAACCCAAACCCGAGACTAAGTGCTTCTGTAATAAGGGGAACAGCCACTGGAGCAGAATTACCCTAGATACTTGGTAGATGAGAAGGCTGGCAAGGTCGATAGAAGTATATTATACATTGTGTTAATGTGTACTTTACTAGTACTCCTAGTAGCAGCAGGGTATTAGATACCGGTTTGGTCGCTAAGTGTTAGTAACTCGAAATAAAAGCTACGGAATAAACGGAGACTAGCTAAAGGTGAGCTGACGATATGTGTTGGAAGTGTTTCCAATGTTGATATGATCAAGCATCGCACGCTCCCTCTACCATCGAGATTGGTGTTTGCATTGAGCATAGACATGATTGGATTATGTCTATCGCAATACGGTTATTCATTTAAGGAGAATAACGGTTACTCTGTTTATTTGAATAATACCTTCAATGGTCTTGCACCTAAAATGAATGGTTTATTGAATCTCGATCGTAGTGATACACATGTTCATGCCAAAAGATAGTAATGATAGTACCACCTACTTGTGGCACTGCCACGTAAGTCATATCGGTATAAAACGCATGAAGAAGCTCCATGTTGATGGATCGTTGGGCTCACTCGTTTTTGAAAGGTTTGAGACATGCGAACCATGTCTATTGGTTTATATGCATGAAGAAACTCCATGCAAATGGACCGTTTGGACTCACTTGATTTTGAATCACTTGAGACATGCAAATCATACCACATGGGCAAGATGACTGAAAGCCTCGTTTTCAGTAAAATGGAACTAGAAAGCAACTTGTTGGAAGTAATACATTTTGATGTGTGCAGTCCAATGAGTGCTGAGGCATGTAGTGGATATCATTATGTTCTTACTTCATAGATGATTTGAGTAGATGTTGAGTATATTTACTTGATAAATCACGAGTCTGAATTATTGAAAGGTTCAAGTAATTTTAGGGTGAAGTTGAAAGATCGTCGTGACAAGAGGATAAAAGATCTATGATATGATCATAGAGATGAATATCTGAATTACGAGTTTGGCACATAATTAAGACATTGTGGAAATTGTTTCACAACTAATACAGCCTGGAACACCGTAGCGAGATGGTGTATCCGAACATCATAACTGCACCCTATTGGATATGATGCATACCATGATGTCTCTTATCGAATTACCACAATAGTTTATGGGTTAGGCATTAGAGACAACCACATTCACTTTAAAAGGGGCACCACGTAATTCCGATGAGATGACACCATATGAACTATGGTTTAGAGAAACCTAAGCTGTCATTTCTTAAAAGTTTGGGGCTGCGACGCTTATGTGAAAAAGTTTCAGGTTGATAAGCTCGAACCCAAAGCGGATAAATACATCTTCATAGGACACCCAAAAACAGTTGGGTGTACCTCCTGTCTCAGATCCGAAAGCAATAAGGGATTGTTTCTAGAATCGGGTCCTTTCCCGAGGAAAAGTTTCTCTCGAAAGAATTGAGTGGGAGGATGGTGGATACTTGATGAGGTTATTGAACCGTCTCTTCAACTAGTGTGTGGCAGGGCACAGGAAGTTGTTCCTGTGTCACCTACACCAATTGAAGTGGAAGCTTATGATAGTGATCATGAAACTTCAGATCAAGTCACTACCAATCTCGTAGGATGACAAGGATGCGTACTACTTCAGAGTGGTACGTAATCCTATCTTGGAAGTCATGTTGCTAGACAACAATGAACCTACGAGCCATGGAGAAGCGATGGTGGGCCCGGATTCCGATAAATGGCTCGAGGCCATAAAATCCGAGAGAGGATCCATGTATGGAAACAAAGTGTAGACTTTGGCAGAACAACTCGATGGTCGTAAGGCTGTTGAGTGCAGATGGATTTTAAAAGGAAAACAGACAATGATGGTTAATGTCACCATTAAGAAAGCTCGACTTGTCGTTAAGATGTTTTCCGACAAGTTCAAGGGGTTGACTACGATGAGACTTTCTCACTCGTAGCGATGCTAAGAGTCTGTTGGAATTATATTAGCGATTACAGCATTATTTATGAAATCTTGCAGACAGGATGTCAAAACATTGTTTCCTCGACGATTTTTTTGAGGAAAGGTTGTATGTGATACAATCGGAAGGTTTTGTCAATCCTGAAAGATGCTAATAAGTATGCAAAGCTCCATCAATCCTTCTAGGGACTGGAGTAAGCATCTCGGAGTTGGAATGTATGCTTTGATGATGATCAAAGATTTTGGGTTTATACAAAGTTTATGAGAAACTTGTATTTCCAAAGAAGTGAGTGGGAGCACTATAGAATTTCTGATAAATATATGTTGTTGACATATTGTTGATCAGAAATGACGTAGAATTTCTGGAAAGCATATAGGGTTTTTTGGAAAGTGTTTTTCAATGGAAATCCTGGATTAAGCTACTTGAACATTGAGCATCAAGATCTATAAGGATAGATCAAAACGCTTAATGATACTTTCAAATGAGCACATACCTTGACATGATCTTGAAGGTGTTCAAGATGGATCAGTCAAAGAAGGAGTTCTTGCCTGAGTTGTAAGGTATGAAGTTAAGACTTAAAGCTCGACCCTGGCAGAATAGAGAGAAAGGACGAAGGTCGTCCCCTATGCTTAAGACGTAGGCTCTACAGTATGCTATGCTGTGTACCGCACCTGAAATGTGCCTTGCCATGACTCAGTCAAGGGGTACAAGAGTGATCCAAGAAAGGATCACAAGACATCGATCAAAGTTATCCTTAGTAACGAGTGGACTAAGGAATTTTCTCGATTATGGAGGTGGTAAAAGAGTTCGTCGTAAAGGGTTACGTCGATGCAAGCTTAACACCTATCCGGATAGCTCTGAGTAGAGATACAGGATACATATAATGGAGCAACAATTTAGAATAGCTCCAAGTTATTTGGGATAGCTCCAAATAGAGCGTGGTAGATGCATCTAGGAGATGACATAGAGATTTGTAAAGCACACACGGATCTGAAAGGTTCAGACCCGTTGACTAAAACCTCTCTCACAAGCAACATGATCAAACCCAGAACTCATTGAGTGTTAATCACATAGTGATGTGAACTAGATTATTGACTCTAGTAAACTCTTTGGATGTTGGTCACATGGCGATGTGACCTGTGAGTGTTAATCACATGGCGATGTGAACTAGATTATTGACTCTAGTGCAAGTGGGAGACTGTTGGAAATATGCCCTAGAGGCAATAATAAATTAGTTATTATTATATTTCCTTGTTCATGATAATCGTTTATTATCCATGCTATAATTGTATTGATAGGAAACTCAGATAAATGTGTGGATACATAGACAACACCATGTCCCTAGTAAGCCTCTAGTTGACTAGCTCGTTGATCAATAGATGGTTATGGTTTCCTGACCATGGACATTGGATGTTGTTGATAACGGGATCACATCATTAGGAGAATGATGTGATGGACAAGACCCAATCCTAAGCATAGCACAAGATCGTGTAGTTCGTATGCTAAAGCTTTTCTAATGTCAAGTATCATTTCCTTAGACCATGATATTGTGCAACTCCCGGATACCGTAGGAGTGCTTTGGGTGTGCCAAACGTCACAACGTAACTGGGTGGCTATAAAGGTACACTACAGGTATCTCCAAAAGTGTCTGTTGGGTTGGCATGAATTGAGACTGGGATTTGTCACTCCGTGTAAACGGAGAGGTATCTCTGGGCCCACTCGGTAGGACATCATCATAATGTGCACAATGTGATCAAGGAGTTGATCACGGGATGATGTGTTACGGAATGAGTAAAGAGACTTGCCGGTAACGAGATTGAACAAGGTATCGGGATACCGACGATCGAATCTCGGGCAAGTGTCGTACCGATAGACAAAGGGAATTGTATACGGGATTGATTAAGTCCTTGACATCATGGTTCATCCGATGAGATCATCGTGGAACATGTGGGAGCCAACATGGGTATCCAGATCCCGCTGTTGGTTATTGACCGGAGAACGTCTCGGTCATGTCTGCATGTCTCCGAACCCGTAGGGTCTACACACTTAAGGTTCGGTGACGCTAGGGTTATAGAGATATTAGTATGCGGTAACCCGAAAGTTATCTGAAGTCCCGGATGAGATCCCGGACGTCACGAGGAGTTCCGGAATGGTCCGGAGGTAAAGAATTATATATAGGAAGTGCTATTTCGGCCATCAGGACAACTTTCCGGGGTCATCGGTATTGTACCAGGACCACCGGAAGGGTCCCGGGGGTCCACCGGGTGGGGCCACCTGCCCCGGGGGGCCACATGGGCTGTAGGGGGTGCGCCTTGGCCTACATGGGCCAAGGGCACTAGCCCCAAGAGGCCCATGCGCCAAGAGAAGAGAAAAAGGGGAGAGTCCTAAAAGGGGAAGGCACCTCCGAGGTGCCTTGGGGAGGATGGACTCCTCCCCCCTTGGCCGCACCCTTCCTTGGAGGAAGGGGCAAGGGCTGCGCCTCCCCCCTCTCCCTTGGCCCTATATATAGTGTGGAAAAGGAGGAGCAACCATACCTAAGGCCTGGCGCCTCCCTCTCCCTCCCGTGACACATCTCCCTCCTCCCGCAGCGCTTAGCGAAGCCCTGTTGGAATCCCTCTACTTCCACCATGCCGTCGTGCTGCTGGATCTCCATCAACCTCACCCTCCTCCTTGCTGGATCAAGGCGTTGGGGACGTCTCCGTTCCGTACGTGTGTTGAACGCGGAGGTGCCGTCCGTTCGGCGCTAGGATCATCGGTGATTTGAATCACGACGAGTACGATGCATCAACCCCGTTCTCTTGAACGCTTCTGCGCGCGATCTACAAGGGTATGTAGATCCAATCCTCCCTCGTTGCTAGATGACTCCATAGATTGATCTTGGTGACACGTAGGAAAATTTTGAATTTATGCTACGTTCCCCAACAATTGCACCATTTGTATCGTTCTGCTTTGATCGCAGCTCTTTTAAATAAACAATGCATAGCTTCCGTCTATTATTTCATTACTCTTTTTTACGAATATATGTTCATTAATGACATGTTGCACCCGTACACTTTGGTATGGCCAATACGCCAGGGGCTTAAGTACCCCACAATACGGTGTGAGAAGTCCGAACACTTTCTTAAGTGCGGCACCCCAAACTTATAGCATTATATGCATCGGCTCCGAATCATGTCTTGGGTCAATAGTTGGGTTTGCCCGGCTCCTATGTTTTGGTACCTTATGTTCCATTATATCGGCTAAGGTAGCACTAGGAGAACTACTGCGATTGTGCCCCAGTTGAGCTGGGCTAAGCACCTCAGTAGAGAAAGCTAAAACTGACCGTCATGATGAGGCGAGAGCTGGTTGCTGTTCGAGAGGTTTTCGATTCCCTAAAGTCTTATGCCGCTTAGAGCGAGGAGTCGGCTTTTTCCGGCCTAGGCGTGGATAGCGCCCCGAACTCGGTCTTCCGAACACTAGGGGCTTCGCCGAAATTTAAAATTATAGAATTCTATGGTTAAGTGAGAGTGTTCAAGCATTATAGTCCGATTGCCTTGTTCATTGTGTTGAGCGCCTCCCTCGAAGGACCCAAGAATGGGAAAAAGAGCGCTCATGTTTATCCCGAACACCCCAGCACTCGTGGCATGGGGGCAGAAGCCGACGACTTGCCATCTCTCAAATTTGATGAACGGCCGCACAGAAGGTAATATTTTAAATTCAAAAGCGTTGCTTAGCGCATATGAACAAGTTTTCAGCGTACAGGATCACAAATGCGAGTTTACTCAAAAATTACATCTTTGGAGCATTCATCCGCTATAAGGCAGGCACCCTTCAGGACGCCCTCATAATACGCTTCCGGGACGCGATGCTCCTTGCCCGGCGGCGGCCCGTCCTTCACCAGCTTCTCCGCATCCATCCTGCCCCAGTGCACTTTAGCACGGGCAAGCGCCCTACGGGCACCTTCGATGCAGACGGAACGCTTGATTACTTCAAGCCGTGGACAGGCATCCACCAGCCGCCCCACTAGCCCGAAGTAGCTCCCAGGCAGAGTGTCTCCAGGCCAATGCCGAACTATGAGGCCCTTTATGGCCTGTTCGGCCACCTTGTGGAGCTCGACCATTTGCTTCGGCTGGTCGCTCAAAGGCACCAGGTGTCCGGCCTTAGCATACTGAGACCAGAACACCTTCTCCGTCGAGCTACCCTACTCGGCTCGATAGTAGGCGGTGGCATCAGACGCACTACGGGGCAAATCTGCGAATGCTCCTGGAGAGCTCCGGACTCGGGTAAGTAACAAGTAATTCACTTTCGCATGCTTGCTTTGCATAATGAATGCCTTACCCGCCACTATCTTCTTCATCGCTTCAATTTCTTGGAGGGCTTTCTAGGCTTCGGCCTTGGCAGACTTCGCGCTTTCGAGGGCTGCCGCAAGCTCAGATGCTTGCGTCTTTGAGTCAAGCTCCAAAGTCTCGTGTTTTTTCATGAGAGCCTGGAGCTCTTTCTGCACCTCCTCCACCCGCGCCTCCTGCTTCCCTCTCTCTGTGCGCTCCACGGTCGCTCTGTTTTCGGCCTCGGACAACACTTTCTTAAGGGTTGCCACCTCGGTCGTGGCCCCTATAATAGCACGTTGATCCTGTCATTTTTTGCAACCACATCTTCTCTGTATACTTGCGCAAGGTATTACTTACCTTCCTTCTCCTCGAGTTGCCTCTTGGCATGGCTGAGCTCGTTCTCGGACCGCGCGAGGTTTTGCTTCAGCGTATCCACCTCCGCAGTCAGTGCGGCGGAGGCCAGCAGCGAAGCCTGCATACGCATATTGACTTGATTATGTTAGAAGGCTGAATGTTATTAGATCATCTATTCGGCTTTTCTTTCTGAACGCCGAACAGAGCATCAGGGGCTACTGTCTATGCGGTAATATTTTTACATATTCTTTACCTACCTCAAAGCCTATTAGAAGGCTGGCACAGGCTCTAGTCAGTCCGCTCTTGGCAGACTGAACCTTCTGGATCACCGCACTCATAATAGTGCGGTGCTCCTCGTCGATAGAGGCGCCGTTAAGCACCTCCAGCAAATTGTCTGGTGCCTCCGGTTGGACCGAGGTCACCGACTCGGTAGGCTTGCTCCTCTTGGAAGGAGGCTGCCTACCGGAGTCCGGAACCGTTGAAGGTTCTGGCGCAGTGTCCGGCTCAAGGCCGGACTTGGAGCCCTTGGGGGTTCTATCCCCTTTACGCCTGGAGTCTGGGAGGTTGCCTTGCGGCGCCTCCAGGACCACCTCCTCCTGGCTTGGAACCTATTGGGGCGCCACCTCAGTGTCGTCCGTAGGGTGGGGGAAGGTAGCCGTCGGAAGCGAATTCACCTCTGACGAATCCAGGAAGACGCTCGATGACTCGTCGAGCCCGGCCTTGGGCGGACTGCATAGTCATATTCGGCGTAAGGAGGAGCTGTGAAAGAAAGGAATACTATGAATTGCTCTGGTGTCCGAAAACTTACAATCTCGCCAGGGGCTTGGCCCTGTGCGGCCACTCCTGTTCGCCGTCATCGGCGTTGGTGGAGTAGTCTGGAGGAAGGGTCTTCCCCTTCTTGGACCCTTCAGCCTCCCCAGTTGGGGCGGCCTTCCTTTTCTTCCCTCCCCCCGCTTTAAGGGGAGAGGTCTCTTCTTCCTCCTCCTCATCTTCACGGGAGGAGTGCGTCTCGGAGTCGTCGGATGGTAAATCCGACACCTCCAGCCGTCGGGCACTCTTTCGAGTCCCCGTGGCCTTCTTCTTGGCCTTCTTCTCCGGCACCACATAGGGTGCCGGAACCAGCAGCTTCGCCAAGCGAGCGTCCGCTGGGCCTTCGTGCAAAGGAGCCGGACAGTTGATCTGTCCGGACGTCTCCTGCCAATCCTGTCAAAGGTAAGGGAGCTTAGATCCCGCATGGAGTCAAACTATGAAAAACTAATACCCTGTAAAAGGTAAAAACAGCTTACCGCACTAGTGTGACGCTGCGTGCTGAATCCGCGATCGTCGGTAGCAGATGCGTGGGCCTCGGCACACTTGAAAAGCACCTTCCAGGCATCTTTGTATGTCGTGTCGAAGAGCCTGCTTAGAGTTTGTTGCTGCGCCGGGTCGAACTCCATAGGTTGAAAGCCCGTTGTTGACACGGGAGGATCCGGCGGATGAGCGTAACCTGGACTACATTGACAAGTTTTAGCTTCTTGTCCACCAGGGTTTGGACACATGTTTGGAGTCCGGTCAGCTCTCCTTTTTTGCCACACGACAGGCCCGTCTCTTTCCAAGAGGTGAGCCGCGTAGGGGGTCCAGATCGGAACTTGGGGGCTGCAACCCATTCAGGGTCGCGTGGCTCGGTGATGTAAAAGCACCCTGATTGCCACCCCTTTAGGGTCTCCACGATGGAGCCCTCGAGCCATAGGACGTTGGGCATCTTTCCCACCATGGCGCCTCCGCACTCCGCCTAGGTGCCGCGCACCACCTTCGGCTTGACATTGAAAGTCTTGAGCCATAGGCCGAAATGGGGGCGGATGCAGAGGAAGGCCTCGCACAGACGATAAACGCCGAGATGTTGAGGACAAAGTTCGGGGCCGGATCATGGAAATCCAGGCCATAGTAGAACATGAGCTCCCAGACAAATGATTGGAGAGGGAAGCCCAGTCCGCAGAGGAAATGGGGGAGGAACACCACCCTCTCATGGGGCCTAGGGGTGGTGATGAGCTGCCCCTCTTCGGGAAGCCGGTGCGCAATGTCGTTACACAAGTATCCGACCTTCCTCAGTTTTTTTATGTGTCCCTCCATGACGGAGGAGACCATCCACTTGCCTCCCGCTCCGGAAATGGCTGGAGAAGGTTGAGGTGGGGTGTGCGGACTTGGGCGCTGGAACTTGAGTGCGCGGAAATGGATAGGCAAAGGAGGAAGAAGGCGTGGATGAAAAGGTGGATCCTTATCCCCTTATATGGGCGGATGCGACTATGCGTCCCCACCAGCCTGGTAAAACTCGCCTATCTCCCAAGCGTCGTAATCAATGGCGTGGTGGGGTTACCCACGCCCGTATTGATGAAAATCCCGGAATAAGGGCACACGATCTCTGCTTTGACAAGACGTGCCAAGGAAACCGCCTCGCTAAACGCGCTGATGTGGGACAGTAAAATGATTCGAATAAAGACTTGGTCATGGTGTGATGTCACGCTATGGAATACATCAGCAGATTAGCTTTGTGTAAATATTATTCTCTCTATGGCAATATGTGGAAACTTATTTTGCAGAGCCGGACACTACCTTTGTGTTCAAAATCCTCTATGAAGTACTTGGAGGAGGAACCCGCCTTGCAATGCCGAAGACAATCTGCGCACCGGACTCGTCGTAATTGAAGACTGGTTCAGGGGCTACTGAGGGAGTCATGGATTAGGGGGTGTCTGGATAGCCGGACTATACCTTCGGCCGGACTCCTGGACTATGAAGATACAAGACTGAAGACTTCGTCCCGTGTCCGGAAGGGACTTTCCTTAGCATGGAAGGAAAGCTTGGCGATATGGATATGTAGATCTCCTACCATTGTAACCGACTCTGTGTAACCCTAGACCTCTCCGGTGTCTATATAAACCGGAGGGTTTTAGTCCGTAGGACAAACAACAATCATACCATAGGCTAGCTTCTAGGGTTTAGCCTCCTTGATCTCGTGGTAGATCTACTCTTGTACTACCCATATCATCAATATTAAATCAAGCAGGAGTAGGGTTTTACCTCCATTGAGAGGGCCCGAACCTGGGTAAAAACATGTGTCCCTTGTCTCCTGTTACCATCTGCCTAGATGCACAGTTCGGGACCCCCTACCCGAGATCCGCCGGTTTTGACACCGACAGAACCCCTTGACAGTTCGCCTTGAATAAAACTCCTCCAGCAATGCCCAACCTTGGTTTTACCATTTGCCACCTAGCCTCTTTTTCCCTTGGGTTTCCGAAGCCCAAGGGTCATCTTTATTAAACCCTCGGGCCAGTGCTCCTCTGAGTGTTGGTCGAAATTAGAGCCCTTTGCAGTGCCCCCTCAGGGAAACTCGAGGTTTGGTTTTAGTTGTACGGAGTGCTCATCTCAGTATGCCCTGAGAACGAGATAAGTGCAGCTCCTATCGGGATTTGTCGGCACATTCGGGCGGTGTTGTTGGACTTGTTTTACCATTGTCGAGATGTCTTGTAACCGGGATGCCGAGTCTGATCGGATTGTCTTGGGAGAAGGAATATCCTTCGTTGACCGTGAGAGCTTGTGATGGGCTAAGTTGGGACTCCCCTGCAGGGATTTGAACTTTCGAAAGCCGTGCCCATGGTTATGGGCAGATGGGAATTTGTTATTGTTCGGTTGTAGAAAACCTAACTCTTAACTTAATTAAGATACATCAATCGCGTGTGTAACTGTGATGGTCTCTTCTCGGCGGAGTCTGGGAAGTGAACACGGTGTTGGAGTAATGCTTGACGTAGGTTGTTCTAGGATCACTTCTTGATCATAGTTCATCGACCATGCCTTTGCCTTCTCTTCTCGCTCTCATTTGCGTATGTTAGCCACCATATATGCTAGTCGCTTGCTGCAGCTCCACATCATACCTTTACCTTACCCATAAGCTTAAATAGTCTTGATCGCGAGGGCGTGAGATTGCTAAGTCCCCATGACTCACAGATTTCCTTCCAAAACCAGATGCAGGGACCGATGATGCCGCTCTAGGTGATTCGACAGACCTCAAGTGGGAGTTCGATGAGGACTCAGGATGATACCACGTGTCTTTCCCAGATGATCAGTAGTTGTGCCCAGTTGGGGGCGATCGGGGACTTTGTGACATTTGGGGGTTGATCTTTATTTTGGTTCCGTAGTCGGACCCTGAGTGTATTGGATGAATGTAATGACTTATTTATGTATTTGTGTGACGTGGAAAGTGTAAGCCAACTATGTACCTTTCCCCTTTATTTATTTACATGGGTTGTTGTGAAGATTACCTCACTTGCGACATTGCTTTCAATGCGGTTATGCCTCTAACTCGTGCTTCAACACGTGGGAGATATAGCCGCATCGAGGGTGTTACAGCAACTTTGCATGTTATACCGGATTGGACAGTCCCGTACTTGGCTTACATGAACCGGGGCGAGTTACCGGAGGACGAAACCTTGGCCCAGCAGATAATCCGGTGTTCCAAGTCAATGACCACCATCAATGGGGAGTTACATCGTTACAGTGTCACAGGAGCAATTCAGCGTTGTGTGTCTCCTCAAGAGGGTTGTGAGATCTTGCGCGAAATCCATGAAGGAGATTGTGGTCACCATGCCGGTTTAAAATCCTTGGTGGCCAAAGCTTTTCGTCACGGTTTCTATTGGTTGACAGCCCATGTTGATGCTGAGGATTTAGTCAAAAGGTGTGACGGTTGTCAAAAACTTGGCCGTTTGCAACTTGGGGGCTTGATATGGTTGGACCCATTAAGAGATCCAAGGACAAAAAGACCCACCTGTTAGTGGAAGTTGACAAGTTTACCAAGTGGGTGGAAGCAGAACCAGTCAGTAAGTGTGATGCAGCCACGACGGTTCAATTCATCAAAAAGGTGATATTCCGGTTTGGTTTTCCACACAGTATTATAACTGATAATGGTAATAATCTGTCAAAGGGTGAGATGGAGGAATTTTGCCAATGTGAGCACATCCGGCTTGATATAGCATCAGTGGCTCACCCCCAGTCAAATGGTCAAGCAGAGAGGGCGAACCAAGAAATTTTGAGAGGTATTAAACCCCCGCTTATGGTTCCTTTAAAGCGGACGCCGGGTTGTTGGGTGGAAGAGTTACCTTCTGTGTTATGGAGCATCAATACCACACCTAACAGATCTACGGGTTACATGCCTTTCTTCATGGTTTATGGAGCAAAGGCGGTTCTTCCTAGTGACATCCGTCAGGACTCGCCCCGTGTGGTGGCTTATGTTGAAGCTGATAATGAGAAGGCACGTCGGGACTCACTGGACCTGTTAGATGAAGAGCGTGATCTCGCCGCAGCACGTTCGGTGATTTATCAACAAGATCTCCGACGTTATCACAGCCGCCGAGTTAAGACCAGAACTTGTCAAGAGGGCGATCTGGTGCTCCGGCTCATCCAGGATCAGACTGATATGCACAAGTTATCCCCACCTTGGGAAGGACCTTTTGTGGTTAGCAAAAATCTGCACAACGGGTCATACTACCTCATTGATGTTCGAGAGCATAAAGACTCACGTAAATCAGAGGAGGAGACCAAGCGGACGTGGAATATAGCTCTTCTTCGGCCTTACTATACTTGAGCCACAGGCTCTTCTTATGTACATATTTATGACAATGTATATATTATATAATAAACCAGAGCCTCGAATACAGCGGGGTCTTTGTTCTTTTTTAAATCATGTGTGAGCCTACATGAGCTTTTCTTGTCAAAGTGACATTTTATTAACCCGGCTTATACAGCCACACAGATATAAGTAAAGTCACTAGGGGGCTTGGTCGTATCCGAACCATAGCTACACCTCTTGGTCGGTTTAAAACCAAAAAGGGATATCACTAGGGGGTTTGGTTGTATTCACATTATAGCTACACCTCTTGATAGGATTCAAGGCAAAAGGAAATTATGTGGAACCAAAGAGAGTATGATGTATTAAGCACATCTCAAACATAGGAAACCACTGAGCACAGCTCAAATATAACCTGGGGGCTCCTTGCTTCTCAAAGAACAATGATCTTGCACCCTTGTAATAGGCTATCAAGCCAAGCTTGGAAGTCAGATGTACACATCTAAAACCCCGGGTTAGCCTGCCTCTTTAAGTAAGCCACTCCGTTCAGGTAAACCTGGTATGAACCATCGAACGTTTGACAAGTCAATCCCATGGACCCAGAACTTGTCAAAGTTAAAACGATGATTGGTTAAAGATTGAGGTCCATCTTAAAAGGCTTTGCAAAATTATTTAACTCAGCGGCCTAGCAGCCCATGAAAAGCCTCGATTTAGGGCCTGGCAGCCCATAAAAAGCCTTGTTTATTTCTTTTTGATTAGCCATTTTTATATGTTTTTTGCTAAAGGATTTCTGTATATTTCTGATAAACCGGTGTTCATTACAACCCGACATGACTTTCAATGATTAGTTGTTAGTACATGTTCAGTTTTAAACCGGTAGTATATTTCTCCAGTCTGGTTTTGACTATATGTCATCAGTATTATACGGCTATTATAACCCAATATGGTTTCTATATGTGCCGGCAACAGGGCAAGGAGTTACCAACACTCCGGATTGGTGTTTTTTCACCATTACCAAACAAGCAGTTGGTCAGCCAACGAGGTATGTCACAGACATCATTCATTTTATCTACAAATCTTGGTTAATTCATCCAAGTTATGTCTACATTTTTGGGCATCATGACCCGTCCAGTGGTAAACCACTAGGACACTTTCAAGTTATTGCATGCAGGAACAAAAATCATAATGGACTATGCATAAATAGATCCCAAAGGTTAAACACATTTTCAAGGTATCAAGAAACCCAAGCATGCTCGATGGCATGACAGACAAAGGTGTTTCTACTATCCTATTACAAGGCATTTCAAAACGTCCCAAATTGAGTAATTGTTTTTAAACAATGGCAGATTGTATTTCGTAAACCGGTCGCCGGTCTAAGATGCTTCATCGGGACGACTTGACGATTGAGGGTCATCCTGAGCAGTCGCATCCTCTTCATCCCTCCCCAGATGCTAGAAATCAACCGTTGACCAATCGATTTCGGTTAAGGCTTGAAACACGGCCTCTTCATGGATAAGGCTGGAGGGGTTAATATCAGGAGCGTAAGTATGCTTACGGATTGGAGGCACAAGTTCTTCAACTTCATGGATCACGACAGGCTGTCGCTTTCCTTCAGCATCGTAAACCGATTGGAAATGAGATAGGTTTGTGTCCTCCGCCAGTTTGCTTGCTATTGGCCGCATCTCCTTTGCAGTTTTCGGAGGTCATCATTGTTGACGTTTGAACCGTCCTCCTTCACACTTGGATATCCTTTAATGAGATCTACTGCTTCAAGAACCGGAATCCATGCCTTGTCCTGGATTAGTGTGGTCAGCACTCCTGCTCTTGCGGCTGCTTCCTTCAGTTCTGTAATCCGGGCAGGTAGCATGGCCAGCTTCTCAAGTGTTTCTTTTATCAATGATGGCGCCTGCTTGTTATATGCGGCAATACAGATGGCATGCTGGGATCCAGAATATAGTTGTTCTATTAAAGTGTACGCCGCTTTAAGCTTCATCCCCATGTCAGAACCCAGATGAGCAATGCGGGTGCCTGTCACGGTTTAATATCAGTAAACCGGTCAATGATAACATCTTATGAATTAGGCAAACTGAGCAAGGAGGTACTTACCAAACACGGCGGAGGTCATGGCGTTAATTTGCCGCTTCAAGCCGGTCAGATCGTCAACCACCGGCTTCAGGGCTGCTTCTGCGTCCTTGGCTTTCTTTGTCAAACCGGCTTTCTCTGTCTCCCAAGCTGCACGCTCTTTATCAAAAGTGGCTTTCAGCTTCTCCATAGCTGCTCAAGTGTTGGTCAGCTCTTCTTTGGCTTTGGCAACTTCTGTTTGCTGAGTCTTGATGTTTTCCTAAAGGTTTGCGGTTTGAGCATCCTTCTTATTCAGCTTAGCCTACAACGGTGAGGTGTGTCATCAGAAACAGGTTATGAAGTACCAAGCGTATAACAAGTTATGCACTTTATACTTGGGGGCTAATGCTTATGTGCTCTGTCATCAACAATTTTTTTCACAAGTCTCTAGTACAATGCAAGCATTATTCTTAACCCTTGGGGGCTAATGTACATCTGTTCAAAGTTGACTTATTAATTCAAGACCCGGTTTACCTCGCAAAGCTAAACCGGCCCTTGGGGGCTACACCGATGAAAACTACATGAGGACTTGACATATTAAGGATCATCATGCAAGGATTAAGAAGTTACAAAGTCCTGGTTTATGATTAACATCATAAAACCGACCCTTGGGGGCTACTTTGTGAAAGTGCGTTATATCGACTAGAGGGGGGGTGAATAGGCGATTTTTACGAAATTTTTCACTGAGGAATTTGCCGGTGAGGAAATTCCTTAGTGAAGAACTACTAGCAGCAAAATAAGAACTCAAAAGTAAACATAACAGAGTACAAGCATAGTCATCATGATGAAACGAAGACAGGCACAGAGTACAGGAAGCGTAATCACAAGATAACACAGGATGAAGACAAACAAACTGAAGAAATTGAACTGAGGAAATTGAGAAAGTCTTCAGTCAAAGTCTTCAAACACAGATATGAACAAACACACATCACAATTATGAGGAAATGAAAGAGTTGAGGAAATAGAACCAGTAAGCTTGGTGAAGACAATGATTTGGTAGAACAGTTCCAACTGCTGTCTCAGTTGTACGTCTGGTTGGAGCGGCTGAGTATTTAAACTCGAGGACACATAGTCCCGGACACCCAGTCAAGGACACTTAGTCCAAGACACCCAGTCCTCACCGTATTCTCCTTGAACTAAGGTCACACAGACCTCGTCCAATCACTCATGGTAAGTCTTCAGGCGACTTCCAAACCTTCACAAACTTGGTCACTCGGCGATCCACAATTCCTCTTGGATGCTCTAGACCATAACGCCTAACCGTCTGGAAGAAGCATAGTCTTCAAAGGTAACAAGCGTCGGATCCACTCAGGATCAATCTCTTCAGTGATGCTCAATCACTTGGGGTTTGTAGGTGTTTGGGTTTTGGGTTTTTGGTTTTTCCTCACTTGATGATTTTCGCTCAAAGTCCTCGGAGGATGGGTTGCTCTCAAATGACAAGTGTCAGTTTCTCTCGGAGCAGCCAACCAACTAGTGGTTGTAGGGGGCGGCTATTTATAGCCTAGGGAGCAGCCCGACATGATAAGACATAAATGCCCTTCAATGATATGACCATTAGCTGGATAGATATTTTGGGACAGCCGGCACATGGCACAACAATGGTCGGAATTTTGAGTAGTAGAATCCTCAGGGCTATCATGTTCCTCACTGTGTAGGCAATCCGCACTAGCGAATTCCTAACTCCTCAGTCAGAACAAATTCCTCAGAGACCAGAAGAACTTCGTCTCTGTCACTGATGAATTGACTGATCTGTAAGAGATTTCCAATGGCTTCACTCCAAGGGATTGGTAGGTGTAGGATTTTGAGTTGAGCATCACATGGAAATTTTTCCTTAGTATTTCCTCGACCCCCTTTAACAGTACGGTGTTTCCTATGACTCAAGAAAGAGAAAATGAAACTACGAAAATAAAAGTCTTCTCGCTTCATGTTCCTTGAAAGAATACCAAGTCTTCACGAACACACCAATTTCTTCACTTTCAAAGTCTTCAGAAATACCAAAATCTTAAGTCGAAGGTGTTCATTTTTAGGGGTCAACTTTTCCTGTAAATATCAAACTGCTCATGGACTTATAGACTTGTGTACACTCACAAACGCATTAGTCCCTTAACCTATAAGTCTTCAATACACCAAAATCACTAAGGGGCACTAGATGCACTTACAATCTCCCCCTTTTTGGTGATTGATGACAATATAGGTTAAGTTTTCAACGGGGATAAACATATGAAGTGTAACTACTGATATTGAGGAATTTGATTGCAAGATATAGAAGAACTCCCCCTGAAGATGTGCATAGCGAGGAATTTGCTTTTGAAGCAATGCACACTTGAAGAGTTGAATCATGGAGATCTCCCCCTATATCTTGTAATTCATACACGCATTTAACATATAATATGAAGAATTTGAAATGCATGATATTTAGCATGCGTGCAATAATATTTAATGAGGAATAAGCATGCAAAATAGTGCATCAAGAGTATCAGAGCACAGTGCATCAAAAGTATTAGAGCACCATCGGGTTTAAGATTACAACTCGATCCAATAAAGTTTGAGAAGAACGAGAGTTGTAACTTAGCAAAAAAACACCCATATAGTAGACCCGCTTGAAGACTAACTCATAGTTCTCCCCCTTTGTCATCGAATGACCAAAAGGATCGAAAATGAGGACTAACGCCCCTGAAGATAATCATGTTGATGAAGGAGAGCCGGCGTTGTTGGGGTCGTTTGCTGATGTAGGGCCTGCCGCAGTGTCGTCCAAATGTTCATGTTCATCAGTGTCGCGTGATGAAGAAAATGAGTTGGCCACCAGAGAAGGAACTTGTACCTTCTTGAATTTCTTCGGTGGAGGTGTAGACCAGTCAAAATCTTCTTTGAGACCCATGTTCTTCAGATCTTCTTCACCATATAGATGTGACAGGATTTCCCAGGTGCGACCGAAGACTTGATGGAGGTAGTAGTGGTTTTTCTTCACTGCATTGTGTGTGGCAGTCATGTTGTGAAGAAGTGAACCAAACTGACGCTTAACCCATTTGTGATTTCGATCCACCTTCTGGTGAAGACTAAGCAGAAGTTCACGGTCAGTCATCACGCGCGGAGCAGTGGCTTGAGGAGTGGACTTAGGTGCATTGGCAGAGTCATGTGTGACAGAGTCATCATTGGTGGAATAAGATGCAGCTTTGCGAAACTGACCATCCAATGGACGAATGCCTTCATCTATTACAGCTGGTGCCTTGCCCTTTCCATCAACTGAGGAATATGACTGCTTGAGGACTTCAATTGGGGGCAAGTAGCTGAGGTGATTCTGGAAATCAGCTTTGTAATTGAGTGAAGACCTTGTCCTGAGGAATCTCATGATCCAAGGTGCATAAGGCTTCAGCTCAAACGGAGATAGTGCAACATTGTCCATAGTCCTCATGAAGAAATCGTGATAATTCATAGGAACGCCATGAACGATATTGAATACCAGATTCTTCATGATGCCAACAATTTGCTCATCAGATGAGTCGTGGCCTTTGATAGGACTGATTGTCCTCGTAAGAATATGATAGACAGTTCTGGGCATGTACATCAATTCCTTCATGAGGAATTTGGTTCTTGGTGCTTGACCTGGCTTCAAAGGTTTCATCAGCACCTGCATGTAATGATGTGTGAGCTCAGGTTCACTGTAGATGCAGCGAGCTTCTTCAAGGGGAGGACTGAGTGGTAGAGCATGAAGCAATTCAGAGGCTAGTGCAGTGTAGTGAGTGTTTTCAGACATCCAGTCCAGCACCCATGAATTCACATCTTCAGCATCTCCGGTGATGTGCAGTGTTGCATAGAATTGAAGAATCAGTTCTTCATTCCAATCGCAGATGTCAGAGCAAAAGTTGAGCAGTCCAGCGTCGTGAAGAACACTGAGGACTGGTGCGAAGCACGGCAGAGATTCCATATCCACGTGAGGAATATGCTCATGGTAGAAAATCTTCTCCTTGTTGAACAACACTGAGGAATAGAAATTGGCTTGAGTGGCAGTCCAGAAACGCCTCTTCCTAATGCGAGCAGAGTCATATGGGTTGTAGTCTTCGAAGAATACGTGCTCGCCGAAGAAATCATCAGCCTTGAACTTTTGCTTGCGTGAGAATGGATCCTTTGGCTTCGGCAGAGGAGTGTCTGTGAGTTGCATCATGACCTCAGGAATCTCAATTGCAGGTTCTTCAGGTTGAGGAATTTCTGGTTCCTCCTCAGTGGTAGCCTGCGTAGTTGGTTGTTCAGCAGCAGTAGTTTCATCAGCGCTAGTGGCTGGAATTTCCTCATGGACAGATGCAATGGGATGAGTTTCTTCAGAGCCCATGTGAACAGTTTGTGTGGGGGACTGAGGAATTTGCTGTACAGGAGTGAACATTGGAGAGTTTGGATGCTGACTTTCCCAGAATTCATCACTGATTACGGGTGTGGAGCAGCCAATGTCCACATCATCATCGTCCATTTCTTCAACGCCAGCTTCTTCAACTGTGAACTGAGGCACAAGCGAGGAGATGATAGGTGTTGAAGGGATAGCATCCACTTCAATTTCTTCATCAATTGGTTCAGACGAAGCAGCAGAATGAGTTTCTTCATCAGATCTACTGGGGATCACATATTCTTCATCAAAAGGAACAAGGTCCTTTGATGGCCCGGTTGAGATGGGAACAACATCAATTGGATTTGCAAATGAGCTTGTCATAGGCTTCATTTTCTTCGGAGCTGAAGATTCTGAAGCAGCTGATGCTTTCCTTTTCTTCACTGCAGCACGCTCTGCAGCCTTGGTCTTCTTCACATCCGATGCAGATGGAAGGATTGAAGTTGAATTTGGTGCAGGAGCAGCTGAGGAATCTGGTTGATTTTCTTCAGGTACAACTGATGTAGTTGCCCTGAGTTCTTCAGTTTCTTCAGGCACACCACTAGTGGGTGCCCTGGCAATTTCTTCGGCGGCTGGAATGCAGTCATCAGCCCTGGAACTCACATTATCTTCAGCAGCCTGATTGTCATCAGCGGTGCTGGCATTTTCTTCAGTAGGCTGAGCAGATGCTTCAGCCTGAGGAATTTCCTGTTGTGTTGGGGCTGCAACATTGGAAGTGAAGTTATCCGCAAGTTTCACAAAACGAACCTTGGCTCCAAGCCAATCAGCGCGATATGCTTCAAAATCATCACTGAGTTTCTTAATCTTAGTCTGAGTAGTGACAAGTTCTCCAGTTGTCATAGAGACAACGTTTTTCTTCAGATAGCGCTCTTTCTTGTACTGTGCTTTCTTGATCTGCCTGGCCTTCTCAAATTTCCACTTTTCTTCTTGAATGAAGTGGGTCAGCATGTGACTCTGTCCA
Source organism: Triticum dicoccoides (assembly GCF_002162155.2). Lineage (NCBI taxonomy): Eukaryota > Viridiplantae > Streptophyta > Magnoliopsida > Poales > Poaceae > Triticum > Triticum dicoccoides. The sequence goes on from NC_041380.1 coordinate 390,850,464, forward strand.
GGAGTCAGCTTGAAGTCAGACAAGGGAGTGTTGGGGTCCTTGTGCCAATCATCAATGTAGTCAAGGATCAGCTTGGGATCCAAAAGCAGTGGCACCTCTGATCCTTTGGCTCTAGCGGCCCTGACTTGCCTATCTCTGATGATTTCTACAAGTTCATCATCATCAGCTTGGTCTTCATCAGACGGCACTTGGAAAAGCGACTTGCTTCTTTTGAGGACTTGGGCGTGGACCTTGTCCAGCAGTGGCCTTTGTCTTCAGCAGTGAGGGGCCAGCTGAGGAACTAGCTGAGACACCTGAGGCAATGGAGATGTCGACAGTCCTTTGGCATGAAGCGAGATGCACAGGTGCTGAGGATTTGGTCGGAACAGCTGAAGGCTTTGGCGGAGGAGCTGAGGACTTTGGAGGAACAGGAGCAGCATGCGGAATTGGCCGTGAGGGCTTTGATGATTCTGGCCGTGAGGGCATTGCTGAGGAAGCACTTGGCTTGCGCGCAGGTTTCTTTGACATAGCTTTCTTTGGCTTGACAGCAAGGACTTCAGTAGAGGCAGCAGAGTCTTCATTGAATTTCCTCACTGCTTCTCTGGCTTGCTTAGCCAACTTGGTTTGGCGCTTGGCCCATTCATCAGGATAGTCCTCACTGCGCTTGAGGCTGGTGGGATCTACTATTTGGCCATGTGCCAATGGAGCTCTTGGGCATGGAGGATTGAGTGCGAATTTCTTCATGTACTTAGGAGTGACATATCTATACTCCCTCCATTCTCTTGCCCATCTCCTCTCAATCTTTTGAATGCGCACTTTGTGCTCATTCTTGGTTTCCTCCGTAGGTGTGCAGTACCCAGCATATATGTCATCAGGGATTTCAAATGGTGTATTTACCTCAGGCCTCTTTCCTCCCTTCTGTGGCCTTTTACCATCAGCCATTTTCTTTAATTGAGGAATTTGAACAATCGAATTCTCTGAAGAAGTATGCAACTTTTCTTCGAGGAACGCTGCAAATGAGTTAAGATGATAAAAACCTAATGATTCAGCAGCTAACATGTGTACCTGTGAACAGAGTATAGGTGCGGAGAGGTCATATGCATTCTCCGAAGGTTTTTCAAAATGAACAGGTTTGAGGAATTTGACCAGATGAGTCTTGAAGATTTTCACTAAGCGTTCTTTGTCTTAGGTTCCGGAGTTGTATAGATCGAAGATCCACACAATTGAGGAATCTTGAAGAAAAATGATGCTTAGAGAAACGAATCAAGAACAGATGACTTTGTGAGGTGTTTAGTGTGTGAAGATATGAAGAAAAACACTTTTGAAGATTTTGTAGATAATCATTCGAATCAACGAGGGCAGTAAAAGTAACTTTTAATTACCCTGGACGAAGAACATGACGAACTGGAGTGAGGAGATGTGAAGTTCGTCCGTGCAGATCTTCCACGCCCTAACTTGGCGGAGCAGGACGGCTACGGTGGCGGCGGAGTGAAGATGTCCGCGGCGGGCGTGAGTACGTCAGCGACGAGGTCGAGGCAGTGAAGCTCTTCCTCACTGGCGGCGATGAAGTAGCGACGGCACTATGGTTTGAGAAGCTCGAGCCGGAGAGAGAGGTCGAGCGGAGTAAAAGAAGTGAAGAAGGGAAAGAGGGGTATTTATAGCCACAGTGAAAAACTGCTCGCCCGAAGAAATTGGACGAATGTGCCCCTGACCCTTCTCATTCGCATGACATGTGTCACCCACGTAGTGAGAGGTGGAGATTGTGTTAGATCGTGGGTGAGTGGATAAGTGTATCGTGGGATGCGGAACAGTTTGAGCGGCAAAGCCGAAAATTTAGATAAGATAGGTTTTAAAGTTCCGTTCGCAATTTCTTCAGCTAACAACGACACAGTGAAGATTTTGAACGAGTTTCAAATAGAACGCACATGAAGAATTTGTCAACAGATTGGATTGAGTATAGCATAGAGGGGAAGCGTCCGATCACATTCACTTAGCAGAAAACCAACTTGAAGAAATAGCAATAAGTGAATGCTGTAGAGGACATAAACTCATATATATATATATACATATATATGTATGTATATATATTGCCAATGAAGAAAAACGACGGAACCAGTGAAGACTATGCAAAGTTGAAGAATATGAATAATTTGAGGAATTTCAACTTTTGGTGGTGGCGTGACCCACCGTATAAGAATGATGATTTCAGACACCGCGTACAATTATCGTAGGGTTTTGAGAATCAAATTCTTCGTTAATTTCTTCACACTAAGAGTGTTATTCTTCATTGAGTGAAGAAAAATGTTTCTTCATGTGTTGCACATCTAAGTCATCAATTTTGCATAAGTGTTAGGATGAGTGTCCTTTTCACAGAACATTCGAAGATTCTAGGATATTTAGCTCACACCGCAACTTGCTAAATCTCTTCTCATCCAAGGGCTTTGTGAATCAGCTAGCTGTTCTTCAGTCTTCACATGCTCAATAGAAATGTTGCCCTTCAACATATGATCACGAAGAAAATGATGACGAATCTGAATGTGCTTTGTCTTCGAGTGCTGAACTGGGTTGTGAGCAATCTTGATGGCACTCTCATTGTCACAGAAGAGAGGCACATTCTTCATGTTGACGCCGTAGTCCTTGAGAGTTTGCTTCATCCATAGCAATTGTGCACAGCAAGAACCAGTGGCAATGTACTCAGCTTCAGCAGTAGATAGTGATACACAGTTCTGTTTCTTCGAGGACCAACAGACCAAAGATCGTCCGAGGAAATGACATGTACCAGATGTTGACTTGTGATCCACACGATCACCAGCATAGTCACAGTCAGAATATCCAACAAGATCAAATGCCGAGCCCTTGGGGTACCACAATCCAAGTGTTGGTGTGTGAGCTAGATATCGAAGAATATGCTTCACAGCCTTATGGTGTGATTCCTTCGGTCCAGCTTAAAATTGGGCACACATGCAAACACTAAGCATTATATCTGGCCTAGATGCACATAAGTATAATAAGGAACCTATCATGGAGCGGTATACCTTATGATCGAAGTCAATACCATTTTCATCGGTGCACAGATGCCCATTTGTGGGCATAGGAATTTTGACGCCTTTGCAATCTTGCATGCCGAATTTCCTTAGTACATCCTTGAGGTATTTCTCCTGAGATATGAATATGCCATTGTGTTGTTGACGAATTTGAAGACCTAAGAAGAATTTCAACTCTCCCATACTAGACATTTGATATTCTTCACTCATCATATAGGCAAATTCATCACTATAACGTTGGTCAGTACAGCCAAAGATAATATCAACAACATATATTTGGCACACAAACAATTCACCATCATAAGATTTAGTGAAAAGAGTAGGGTCGAGTGAACCGAGTTTGAAGCCTTTCTTCATGAGTTGTTCCTTCAAGGTATCATACCAAGCCCGTGGGGCCTGCTTGAGGCTATAGAGGGCCTTGTTGAGTCTGAAGACTTTGTCAGGATTCTTTGGATCTTCAAAACCTAGGGGTTGAGCAACATATACTTCTTCCTCAAGCTTACCATTGAGGAATGCACTTTTCACATCCATTTGATACAAAGTGATATCATGATGGTTAGCATAAGCAAGTAATATGCAAATAGCCTCAAGTCTAGCAACATGTGCAAAAGTTTCATCGAAATCAATTCCTTCAACCTGTGTGTAGCCTTGAGCTACAAGCCGTGCCTTATTCCTCACCACAAGGCCATTGTCATCTTGCTCATTGCGGTAGATCCACTTTGTGCCGATGATATTGTGCTTGCGAGGATCTGGACATTTGACCAGTTCCCAGACATTGTTAAGCTCGAACTGATGTAATTCCTCTTGCATGGCCTGAATCCACTCAGGCTCCAGAAATGTTTCATCTACATTAGTGGGCTCTGTAATAGAGACAAAAGCATACTGCCCACAAAAGTTAGACAAATGTGAAGCTTTTGAGCATGTGAGAGGACCTGGCGCTTTGATGTCATTGATGATCTTTTCAACTTGTACTTCTTTTGCAATGCGAGGATGACCTGGTTGTCGTTGAAGAGTTTGATCAGCATTTTCTTTAGCACCATTTTCTTCAGCATTTTCTTCAGGTGCATTAGCTCGATGTTCTTCATGTTCTGGAATGAATTCTTCAGCACATTCTTCAGTAGGAATGACATCCTCAGTAGCCTTGAACTTGATAGTTTCCTCAGGTGCTGGTTCATCTATCACAGTAGGTAGGTTCTCTCTTTGCGAGCCGTTAGTTTCATCGAACCGCACATCTACAGTTTCAACAACTTTGTGAAGAACGTTGTTGAACACTCTGTAGGTGTGCGAGTCCTTTCCGTAACCAAGCATAAAACCATCATGTGCTTTCGGTGCAAATTTTGACTTTGAAATAACTTACATTGGGTTTCTTATCAGTGAGGAGTTCATAGGCAGTCTTTTTGAAGAATTTGTGAAGATATACTCTGCTGATGATGTGGCACACAGTATCAATTGCCTCGGTCCAGAAACGACGAGGCGTTTTGTATTCATCAAGCATAGTGCGAGCCATCTCAGCAAGAGTCCTGTTCTTGCGCTCCACGACGCCATTCTACTGAGGAGTGTAAGGAGCAGATAACTCATGAGTAATACCAAGTTTATCAAGATAGTCATCGAGACCAGAATTCTTGAACTCAGTGCCATTGTCACTTCTGATGTGCTTAATCTTCACACCAAAGTTAGTTGAAGCCCTCGAGGAAAATCGTTTGAAGACTTCCTGCACTTCATGTTTGTAAGTAACAAGGTGTACCCATGTGTAGCGAGAATAATCATCAACAATAACAAAGCCATATTGAGATGCTTCATTTGAAATAGCAGAATAATGATTAGGACCAAAGAGATCCATGTGAAGCAATTCAAATGGACGAGTGGTGGTCATGATAGTCTTCGCTGGATGCTTGGCCTTGGTCATCTTCCCAGCTTCACAGGCTCCGCATAGGTGATCCTTGAGGAATTTAACATTCTCGATGCCAATGACATGCTTCTTCTTCGCAAGCGTGTGCAAATTCCTCATGCCTACATGACCAAGTCATCGATGCGAGAGCCAGCCTTCTGAAGCTTTTGCAAGTAAGCACACGGCTGGTTGTGGTCCTGTAGAGAAATCAACAATATACAAGTCTCCTCTCCTAAAGCCTTCGAAGACTTTGGAATTGTCAGCTTCCATAACCACAACACAGCAGTACTTGCCAAAGACAACAACCATATCAAGATCACAAAGCATTGAGACAGACATAAGGTTCTATCCTAAGGACTCAACAAGCATGACTTTGTCCATGTGTCGATCCTTTGTAATCGCAACCTTACCTAGACCCAATACCTGACTTTTGCCTTTGTCAGCAAAGATGATATGCTTTAGATGCGACGGAGATAATGGAGCATCCATCAATAGATTCTTGTCACCAGTCATGTGGTTTGTACATCCACTATCGAGGACCCACTCAGTGGCTTTGGGTTGATCATCCTGCAGATGAATTAGTGCAGCTTACAAACTCATATACTTCATAAGTGAAGAATATGACATCAATTCATCAGATCAATTTCATCAAGTAAAAGAACTAATAATGTGATATGAGGACGTGAGAAATGAAAGTTCATTTCTTCATGGTTAGCCTGCGTCCTTTCAGGCATGCTCAGGTCTGCAGCAAATACTTCAGACGATTATGTGCATCTGGAGACCTGACCCTGCAGAAGAGATTAGTTCTTTTTCTTCACCACCCACATCTGAAGGGGTGGTAAAGAGTTCATCATTCTGTGAGTTCCATACGAGAAGGATGGCATAGAAGCCAGTCCATTTCGTTTCACATAAGAGGGGTTAGAGTAAGCATAAGAGTATGCAGAGAAATTCTTCAAGGACTTATGGACATAATGATTTGAAGAATGATGCATATATCCATAATCCTTAGATCTTCCCTGTGAAACAGACGGGTTAGCATGATGATGTTCATATGAGGACTTGGATCCATATGAGGAATTTGGTCCGTATGAGGAATTTGATCTGGGGTTCCTATTCTTCACAGGTGGTGTCATGATGACATTCACCTGAAGATTTTCAAGACATCTTTTGGGAACCCAGATTTTCTGCATAGGGGAGCCGTTCCTGCAGTTAGTGCCAACATATCTAGCAAATACTTCACCATTCTGATTTTTGAATAGCTTATAGTTGGAGTCAATTGACTCATCATCAGAATGAGGAGATTCACATGCAAATCCAGATAAGTTAGATGGATCAACTGGAGGTCCCTTTGCAGCAACCCATGTAGTTTTGGGGTACTACTCAGGCTTCCAATATGTACCATCAGCATTGAGTTTCCTTTCAAAGGCGATACCCTCTTTCCTAGGGTTCCTGTTGAGGATCTGCTTTTTAAGCACATCACAAAGAGCCTGATGCCCTTTGAGGCTTTTGTACATGCCTGTTGTGTACAATTCCTTCAGCCCTGCATTGTCAGTGATACTACCAATGTCCTCTGATGAGGAATTAGTGATTGCAGAGGCATGTGAAGAATTTGAAACATTAGCAGCATTTGAACATTCAGGTGAAGAATTAGCAGATTCACGTTCAATGCACTTCAAGCATGGTGGAACAAATTCTTCCTGAGAAGCGCTGATTTGTTGAGAAAGTAATGAATCGCGCTCCTTATGAAGATCTTCATAACTCACTCTTAGCTTCTCAAGGCCTTGCTTTCTTTGAAGAAATTCATAAGAAAGCTTCTCATGATCTGATAAGAGAGTGTTGTGATGACTTTGAAGTTTGTCAAGCTTGGACTGAAGTCTCTGAAGACTTTCAGTCAAAGTTTTAGTGCGATCCATTTCTTCACCCAACATATCATCACTTTTATTTAGCATGTTTTGAACCTTTTATAAAGCCATTTGTTGTTTTATAGCAATCTTAGCAAGTTTAGAATAGATGGGCTTAAGATTTTCATCAGATTCATTTTCACTTGATTCAGAGGAGGTATATTTGAGTACCTTGGCACCCTTTGCCATGAAGCAATAGGTGGGAGCATAGTCATCATCGCCTTCATCAGCCTTGTTGGTGAGGTCATTTTCTTTAGTGTTAAAGATAGACTTGCTGATGAATGCAGTAGCGAGAGCAAGGCTCGCCACTCCGGATTCGGACTCTTCAGATGACTCCTCTTCCTCATTTTCTTCAGATTCAGCCTCAGAGTCCATTTCCTTGCCAATGAATGCCCTGGCCTTCTTGGAGATGCTCTTCTTGTGATATGAGGGCTTGGAAGATTTTGATGATGAGGATTTTGTGGATTTCTTCTTTTTCTTCGTATCATCAGAACTGTAATCCTTGTATTTCTTCTTCTTTGATTCCTTTTCCCACTAAGGACAATCTTGAATGAAATGTCCAGGTTTCTTGCATTTGTGAAAAAGCCTCTTCTTGTAGTCACTGGATGATGAATCATTGCTCCTTGAGGATATTCCAAGGCGACCACATCTTGAGAACTTTTGGAACTTCTTCACGAGCAGAGCCAGATCATGGCTCAGTTCTTCAGGATCACCAAGGCTGCTACCAGAGTCTTTATCTACGGACTCAGATACTGCCTTGGCCTTCAGTGCACTGGTTCTGCCATAGCTTGAACCATAGAGATCTTCCTTTTCAGCAAGTTGGAACTCATGAGTATTTAGCCTCTCGAGAATATCAGCGGGATCAAGTGACTTGTAATCAGCACGTTCTTGTATCATCAATGCCAGAGTGTCAAATGAGGAATCAAGCGATCTCAGCAATTTCTTCACCACCTCATGGTCAGTGATGTTAGTGGCACCAAGTGCTTGAAGCTTATTTGGGATGTCAGTGAGGCGATCGAAGGTTTGTTGAACATTTTCATTGTCGAGTCTTTTGAAGCGGTTGAAGAGATTGCGAAGAACATCAACTCGAGATTCACGCTGAGTTGAGACTCCTTCATTCACTTTGGACAACCTGTCCCAGATAAGCTTCGCTGTTTCCAAAGCACTCACTCTGCCATACTGTCCTTTGCTCAGATGGCCACATATGATATTCTTCGCTTGAGAGTCGAGTTGCTTGAATCTCTTCACATCGGCAGCATTCAGAGAAGGTGTGACTGAGGGAACACCATTTTCCACAATATACCAGAGATCGTTATCAATTGCTTCAAGATGCATTCGCATCTTATTCTTCCAGTAGAGGTAGTCCGTCCCATCGAAGGTAGGACACCCAGCAGAGACCTTGATCATACCTGCGGTCGACATAACTAAAACTCCAGGCGGTTAAACCAAAATCACATAGAACAAGGGAGTACCTTGCTCTGATACCAATTGAAAGTGCGTTATATCGACTAGAGGGGGGTGAATAGGCAATTTTTATGAAATTCTTCACCGAGGAATTTGCCGGAGAGGAAATTCCTTAGCGAAGAACTACTAGCAGCGGAATAAGTACTTAAAAGTAAACATAACATAATACAAGCATAGTCATCATGATGAAATGAAGACAGGCACAGAGTACAGGAAGCGTAATCACAGGATAACACAGGATGAAGACAAACAAACTGAAGAAATTGAACTGAGGAAATTGAGGAAGTCTTCAGTCAAAGTCTTCAAACACAGATATGAACAAACACACAACACAGTTATGAGGAAATGAAAGAGTTGAGGAAATAGAACCAGTAAGCTTGGTGAAGACAATGATTTGGTAGACCAGTTCCAACTGCTGTCTCAGTTGTACGTCTGGTTGGAGCGGCTGAGTATTTAAACTCGAGGACACATAGTCCCGGACACCCAGTCAAGGACACTTAGTCCAAGACACCCAGTCCTCACCGTATTCTCCTTGAACTAAGGTCACAAAGACCTCGTCCAATCACTCATGGTAAGTCTTCAGGCGACTTCCAAACCTTCACAAACTTGGTCACTCGGCGATCCACAATTCCTCTTGGATGCTCTAGACCATGACGCCTAACCATCTGGAAGAAGCACAGTCTTCAAAGGTAACAAGCGTCGGATCCACTCAGGATCAATCTCTTCAGTGATGCTCAATCACTTGGGGTTAGTAGGTGTTTGGGTTTTGGGTTTTTGGTTTTTCCTCACTTGATGATTTTCGCTCAAAGTCCTCGGAGGATGGGTAGCTCTCAAATGACAAGTGTCAGTTTCTCTTGGAGCAGCCAACCAGCTAGTGGTTGTAGGGGGCGGCTATTTATAGCCTAGGGAGCAGCCCCACATGGTAAGACATAAATGCCCTTCAATGATATGACCGTTAGGTGGATAGATATTTTGGGACAGCTGGCGCATGGCACAGCAACGGTCCGAATTTTGAGTAGTAGAATCCTCAAGGCTATCATGTTCCTCACTGTGTAGGCAATCCGCACTGGCGAATTCCTAACTCCTCAGTCAGGACAAATTCCTCAGAGACCAGAAGAACTTCGTCTCTGTCACTGAAGAATTGACTGATCTATAAGAGATTTCCAATGGCTTCACTCGAAGGGATTGGTAGGTGTAGGATTTTGAGTTGAGCATCACATGGAAATTTTTCCTTATTATTTCCTCGACCCCCTTAATAGTACGGTGTTTCCTATGACTCAAGAAAGAGAAAATGAAACTACGAAAACAAAAGTCTTCTCGCTTCATGTTCCTCGAAAGAATACCAAGTCTTCACGGACACACCAATTTCTTCACTTTCAAAGTCTTCATGAAAGTCTTCAGAAATACCAAAATCTTAAGTCGAAGATGTTCATTTTTAGGGGTTGACTTTTCCTGTAAATATAAAACTCCTCATAGACTTATAGACCTGTGTACACTCACAAATGCATTAGTCTTCAATACACCAAAATCACTAAGGGGCACTAGATGCACTTACACTTTGGCTGATGTCTATACTTTGGAATCAATAAAGAAAAGGTGATGAAAATACCTCATAGTGTCCCTTCACCAAATTCACCAAACCGGCTTCATAATCGCGGTTTGAGTGAAGACGGTTTAAAAAACCGGAGTGGAGCTCTTCAGCGCTGAGATGGGCGTAGCTTGATAAATCAGTGCTCCATTTACCCTTCTCCATCACAGCACTTTCTTCCTTGGCACTATGTTTGGCCAAGATTACAGGATGTCCAGGGGAGCTGTGGCTCATACCGGTAATGATAACATCGTCTCCTTGACCTCCAGTAGTTTTTATGGGTGATGGTGGAGTGTCAGTGGCTCTCACCAGACTGGAAGACCTGTCATCAGCCCGGATTGGATCTGCCGGCTCACTGCTAGGAACAGCAGTGTCAGCCTCTGGTTGATTATCAATATTCAGATCTTGAGGAGGTGGTTCGCCAAAAGTGGCTTCTGGGTTTGGACCATCCGGATCAGCCGTCTGTTCCAGTTCAACCGTTTGGTCCTGTTCAAGAACCACCTGGTCTTCTGGCGGATTGTTCACCCGAGCCTTTTTGCTGGGTCTAGCTTGATCTCTACAAATAGAAAAAAGAGGTAAAAGTTTAAACACAACATATAAAGTATACAACATCAAGAGAAAGGGATAAGACATTTACCCAGCTACAGTTTTGAGGGGAGGGAGTTGGGTCACTATTGACTCGCCAGAGGATGAGGGAGGAGTCACTTGATAATTGGAATCAGACGGATTAAGGGGTAGTCGAAAGTAACCTGCCATGGGATAAGAATTGTCAGAAGAGGGTGAGACCTCAGATCGGCGCTTTCGATCCGGGGTGTTAGGTAAACCGACCGAAGTGACCTTTTGGCTGCTGTGCCAGGTGGTGCAGCGAGCTTCGTGCTGCTACGTCTTCAAAATAAATGTTGGGTCCAAGTGAGCAAGAGGATGAGAAAATCTTACTTTCTGGATCACTTGACGGATTTTTTGTGCTGGCATAGAGTCTGAACCGGAGGAAAGGATAATTACCTCTGCATCGTCAGCTTGACTGCCTTCCACGTCCTCCTGATAAGTATCATTGTCAATGAAATGCATGAAAAGGGAACAAAGTGAATCAAGTTCTACCTCAGTAGCAGTGTCAATTTCCTATTCATCTGGCTCGTCCAGTTCCATGCTAATGCGTTCATGAGCTTTCCGCTTCGTGGTCTTCTTGACAACTTTGGTTTTAGGGCGGGAAGTTTTTCCCACTTTCTCTTGAGGTTTCTTATTCCAGAATGGATCATCACCCTGTTTAAAAATAAAAGGATAGGTATGCAAAGGATTGTACAGTCTAAAGAGATAAAGGGTAAAGCGGAGGAATAATACTTACAGTGGGCGGCCTATTTTGAGTATAAAAGGGGAGTTGTCCGGTTTGGCGACAAGTAGTTTCTGGTTCATTCAGGATCTTCTTCACAACTTCAGTGACTTCTTCATCTGTTAGCTGAATATTGATATGGCATTGGGAATCTTCAACGTTACCAGTGTACTTGCACATTAAACCGGAGCGGCGACTTAATGGTAAGATACTCCAGGATATCCAGCAATGGACAAAGTCTACTCCAGTTATGCCGTTGGCAAGGAAGGCTCTCAGTTTGGCAAGTTGAGGTGCATACTGAGCCCGTTCCTGGGCACTTAGCCATTGCGGAAGTGGATGATTATTGGCAAGCCGGTGGGGACGGTAACCCGGCAGAGGATTCTCATCTTCAGGGGAGGTGTCTTTACAATACAACCAAGTTTGAATCCATTCTTTTGGGTGACTGTGCAGCTTGGCAAGAGGAAACTCAACCTCCTTCCTTTTATGAATGGTGATGCCGCCGAGTTCAGTATTAGGGCCATCTATGAATTCAGTGTGCCGGTTCAGGTGAAAGAAATTCCGGAACAGATCAACTGTTGGCTCCTCCTGTAGGTACACTTCACAGAACACTTGAAATTTGCATATATTTGACACCGAGTTGGGTCCAATATCTTGAGTGTGGAGTTGAAGGCTGGCAAGAACATCCCGGGAAAACTTTGAGCCAACCGGTTTGAAGCCATGACCTATATGGTCAACAAACACTACTACGTCACCCTGCTTAGGGGTGGGAGGATTTTCCGGGCCAGGAGCACGCCAGCGGATTTCATTCTTCTTTGGTAGAGTGCCAATCCGGACCATTCCATTCAGTTGCTCTTCCATAATATGGGAGGGGACCCATTGCAGGAATAAAACTGCTTTGCCATTACAGATGAAAAGATGAAAGGAAATACCGGTTTACATTTTATTCACAGTGATTCATAAGGTACAATAAAACAGAGAATCCAAATATATAGAATTGGTAAACCGGAGGCTGATACTATTACAAATGACAAGAATAAGTAGAAGCAGAGGTGTACATATACTATTTAAACCGGAAGTATGATGATGAAGACAAGGGGACTGCTGGTTTACGAGGGGACTAATGGTATATAATAGATTACCCTTTACAAAGGTAAACCATCTATGTCATGTGGAGGGGACGGATCTAAGGCAAAAAAGGGCTAAGCAAGGTAAAACAGATCTCACAGTTTGGCATGGGAATTTCAGATCTTCCCTGCGTTGGATAATCAAAATATATTCTGGTCTAATATCAAGTGCTCAAAAGGTTCAGTAAGTTCAGATGAGTTCGATAGCAAGCAGATGCCTTAACAAGAAGAAAGGAGTTTAAAACTACAAAAAGGCGCTGAAAACAATCAGATCTAACTGGCCATTGGTATTACTGAAGGAAGAACAGCTTCAAGCTATGAAGAACACCGAACCCTAATGGCGGATCTGGGGGAGGAGAAGAGGAACTTACTGGCGCAGGAGGAAGCAGCGGAGGATCACCGCGTTTCTTTGGTACGATTAGGTTGATGTAGCGGCTTCTGTCGAAGCAGGAGTGAAGCTCGGTGATGGTGGCAGCCGCTCAGGGGGCAAGATGTCGCGAGGAGGAATAAGAAGTGAAGGAGATGAAGGGGAAAAAGGAGAAGGGCCCGTGGTCCTATTTATAAGGCGAAGCAATAAAGCGACAAGTGCGGGAATCGAGGAGCTCAAAAATTGATATTTAATAAGGGTGTCGCCTCGATGGTTGGATATACATTAATGAAGGGAATCTTTTGACTTTAACAAATAGATGACGTCAGGACGGTTTACTACGGATCTGAAGGATGACGTCACGGCAGTTTACCAGATTCATGCAAGGGTACCAGGGCAAGAATTTTTCTAAGTATTGAAGATTGACATGAACAAGTTCAAATCAACTTGGGCCCTAATGTTGGGGATATGACTACTGGAGGTAAACCGGCTAGGAGTGGCCGGGTTAACTCCATGAATATAGAAGCCCATGAAGACTTGAGAATGGTGGCGCTTTACGAAGGCCCAAGGCCCAAAGGTGGGTTAAGGCCTGTAGATGTAAACCAACTCTTTCGTGTAACTTGTATGGTAAGTTAGAAGGAATAGAGACCAAGCCGGACACGTTTATGATCCGGCCTCGGGGCTCTGTAAACCAGCGGGCGTCAACCTGTGTATATAAAGGGACGACCCAACCGCGGTTTAGGGATGACAGACAACAACTCGAGAGCCAGACAAAGCGGATTCTCTCCCTGGTCATCGAAACCCTAGCAATACCAATCACAACAAGTCGTAGGCTTTACCTTCATCGAAGGGGCCGAACTAGTATATAATCCCCCGTGTCCCTTGTCCGGTTTAACCCCTTTAAGCTAACCCATTGCGCTGGCTCCATGACTAAGTCCTTTTATGAGGACATCTTCTGTGACAAACCCATGACAGGCCCAGAAAGAATTGGTGTAAGAAATTAGATGATGCACTTTGGGCCTATAGAACATCATATAAAAACCCTATGGGTATGTCTCCTTATAAAATGGTTTATGGAAAAGCTTGCCATTTTCCTCTTGAGTTAGAACACAAAGCATATTGGGCAGTTAAAGAGCTCAACTATGATTTCAAGCTTGCTAGTGAAAAGTCATTATTTGATATTAGCTCATTAGATGAATGGAGAACCCAAGCTTATGAAAATGCAAAATTATTCAAAGAAAAAGTTAAAAGATGGCTTGACAACAGAATCCAAAAGCGTGAGTTTAAAGTCAGTGAATATGTTCTTTTGTACAACTCTCATTTTAGATTCTTTGCAGGAAAGCTCCTCTCAAAATGGGAAGGTCCATATGTCATCGAGGAGGTTTACCGGTCTGGGGCCATCAAAATACACTAGTGCAGAACCGGGCTATATATAGCACCGGTTCGTAAGGCCCTTTAGTGCCAGTTCTATAACTGACACTAAAGGGTGGGGACTAAAGGTTCCCCCCCTTTAGTACCGGTTCTGCATGAACAGCCGCTAAAGGGCCACCACGTGGCACGTGCCAGTGCCGGGGGCGGGGAGCCCTTTAGTATCGGTTGGTTACACCAACCGGTACTAAAATGTTTGGGGGGTTGGGTTCATGATTTCTTTTTCCTTTAATTTTGTGTTCTCCATTTAATTATTTTTCGTTTGCTTAATTGAATGTCTTACAACCACCATTATTCACACATAACATGTGTGTGTGTATACAATCTCTCCTACACGTTGCCTTCGGAGCCAGTGGCATTTTCCTTGGTGCCTTTGGAGCACGATGACAATTGGGAGTGGTTCATGGGAGCGGTAGCGGGTAATGGTATTCTCCTTTGGGATCTATGACCTGGTCAAGCAAAACTCCTTCTATTTCCTCTTGAAGTGCTCATATGCGCTCCTTTGGTAGGAGCTGCTCCCGCACCTCACTGAACTGTTAAGAAGGAGATCAATATGCATGTGTATTTGTTGTGTGACTAGATATCTATAATGATCTAAAAAAATGTGAACAGTGTTCTGGCAAACGTACCCATAGCTGTCTATCAAATTTGCTCTTTTCGGACGCCAGCATGCGAATGTTCTCGCAAACATAGTATACACACACTTCAGTCCCCGGCGCTTGCTTTAGGGCCTTTACGAGAATAGAATTTAATCAGATAATATATACCTACTAATAAAGCAAGGTGCATTTCTCTGCTTTTCTCATCCGTTCACCAACGAAAAGATTTTTCTTTTATCCGAGGTGGTACTATTTTTTTTTGCTTTCGTGTGCTAGAAAAGAAAAATGGGTTGCCCAGATTTCGTACCTGGGCCGGGCGTTTAGGCCTAGTGCATGCTAAGGGATTGCATATGGACCCTATTTACCGCACAGAGCGTCAAATACCCAAAGTTTCGCACAAGTCGCCCAATACTGGGCCGGCCAATTTTCGCTTTATCCTGTATTATGTATTTTTTTCTTTTTATTTCATAATTATTTCTGCATTTTACCCTTCAAAGTTTAATTTCGTTTTTTTATTTTCTAATAAATTTGAAATTTTCAAAAAACCTCAGAATTTTAATTTTTGGTTCAAGTTATCGATAAATATGCGAATGTCTAAAAAATCAATTGTTTTATAAAAGTTCAGAACTTTGTTTTTGTTCTAAAATTTGTTCAAAATAAAACAAAAATTCCCAATTTTTCAAAAAATGTTTATATTTTATGCAATTATTCAAAATTTCCAATGTTTCTTTTTGCATTTAGAAAAATGTTTCGAATTTGAAAATGTTTTTTTTGTGAAATGGTTACGAAATTAAAATAATTTTATTAATTGAAAAAATATTTTCAAAAACTTTCTGAATGTTCAAAACATGTTACCATTTAAAAAATGGTTCACTAATTCAAAAAATGTTCAGTTTAGTATAAAAGGTTCATGTTTTCAGATTTTTTTTTGTGAAATTAGAAAAATATATTCCAATTTAAAATTTTGCTCATGTCTTTTGGGAATATTCAGAATTTTCAAAAACTGTTTGAAATTTCAAAAAATGTTCATGTTTCAAAGAATATACGCAAATTCATTCTTATTTTTTATGATAGGTTTAGAAAATTAAAATATGTTTCAAATCTGGTGCTGCATTATGTTCTTACATATCCATTCTTGCCATTGGTCAATAGAACATGTTTGTTCAACTAGCTAGCAGCATGTCATCGAGTCTTTGATTTATGCGCTGCAATTAGTAATACATTTGGTTACGCTGTGATAGGAGACGCCGACCAACCCCACCACTATCAAGATCTCATCGGCCAAACATGACCCATGAGAAGATCACATCTCCTAACTCTGTCGGCCACCGCTACAGAGACTATTTTCGGAGGACACATCATTTCTCTCCCGTTGCTTGTCGTAATAAATATCGCCCGTTGCAACGTAGGGGCATATGCGCTAGTAATTAATCAAGCATGGTAATTAATGGTATTGAAACAAGAACTAAAGAGATGGTAGCTAGCTAGTACTACTTAATTACTTACCTTGGGTCGAAACCAAGACAACTTTTTTCACCATTTTCCTGGAGTCACGTTGATGAACTTTTCCCAAGCCCTGCCCGCCGGCAAAGGAAATGAATAAAGGAGTTATTAAATAGTTGATATCAGGAAATGACTAACTAAAGAGGCCGACATATAGTTAATAATGATTGAAATTACCTGTCGACTATCCCCTTCAAGATTGAGTAGTCACTTTGTTTTTTAAGTAGTGAGTCCAGTACTTCAACTGTTCCTTCTTCAAATTTAATGATTAACAACGTCCAGTAGTAACTGCATGCGCACACGTTTGCATGTCTTAATTAAGAGGGCATGTGCATAACACTCATGAACTACCTTAAACCCTATACACTAAATTATTAACATCTAGCTAGCTAGTAAGCAAAAACAGAATTTGTATTACAAGACAGTGTGACTCACAGGAAGTTGTAAGGAAGTAGTATATCTTCATTGGTATTGAGGCGCTTCAAGAACTCTACCATTTTTTTCTCTACATCATCTTTATAGCATTTCAATTTCCATGTGTCTTCATTAATGGTATTTGGGTCAATGAACCCAATGCCATACCGTCCAGATTTTTTCATTTCATACATCTTCATCCTACATAATGCCACAGAAAACAATATAGTGAGGATAATTACATGTAATGATCGGTCAATGAGCACTACAGCTAGCTTGAGACTTAAATTACAGAAAGAAATCACTAACATACAATATCAACTGACGAGAGATTTGTCGAGTGCTTCTTGATTGAATAACTGAAATAGTCCTGAATACTCAACGGACAGAGATAGAGCACGGAAGTAATGCTCTTCCTTGACGTTCACCATGAGGGATTATCGATTGGAACTCTTGGTAATATTCATGTATCAATCATGCAATTCATACATTCTCGTTGGGAGGTTCTTGACCTCCTCAGGCTCGACCAAAGATTCACCGCGGATATATTTCCGTTTTATGTCCTCATCTCTAAGCAGAGACATGGGCTCAATCTCGAGGAATTGTCCAACAGTGATACCGAGCATTTCAGCATGCCTTCTATGCTCGTCGGTTATTACCAGCTGACTGGTGCCGGTACTCTCATGTGTTGGTACAACAAGCGGGGGGGGGGGGTCGATTGCGCCGCGTGTTGTCCCAGCTAGGGAACAATTTTCCCGCATTTTTCGCCGGCTGCTTGGCTCGAGGTCGAGCTCGATTCCTTCTTTTGTCGTGCTAGATGTGCCTTCTTGATTTGGCGCTCATAGTATGAGTCAACAGGCTTGGGAGCTAGTGCTTTAGCCATACGAATAAACTGGTCAATCTTATCCTCAGGCACTTTCTCCCTTGGCGGCGTTGGCGCTTTCTGTCCAAAATGGGCGTCCACTTGGGCCTTCACTATGGCTGCGTTTTGCTCCACGGTCATGTCGTAAGGCCTCAGCAGAAGAGGCGCGAGGCTTGGACCATATTGAAATTGCTTGCCTCCGCCTGTACCTCCTTTACTACCTTGACTTGTACCGCTATGCACCATAGCTACGGCGGCTCTCTTCCGTGATTGTTGAGGCGGCGGAGACGGCTGACGTGGCTGAGTTGGAGTAGGAGGAGTGGCCTGACGCGGTGTCGGACATGAAGCAGGAGGAGTGGCCTGACGCTGTGCCGGACTTGAAGCAGGAGGAGTGGCCTGATGTTGTGCCGGACTTGAAGCAGGAGGAGTGGCTTGACGCTGTGTCGGACTTGGAGTAGGAGGAGTGGCCTGACGCATTGGTGGAGTTGGAGGAGCGGGAGTCTACTGACACGGTGGCGGACTTCGAGGAGGAGTCGGCTGACACGGTGTCGGTGGCCTTCGAAAGATGATGCAATCCTTTCTCCATAGGATGAACGGTGTATGGCCTCTCCAAGTGTGTGCTCTTCGTCATCTCTAGGAATGTCAAGCTCTAGCCCCGAATATTGGTCCACCACCTCATCAACCACGACACGAGCATAGTCGGCTGGAATCGGGTTGCAATGGAAGGTTGCTTAGGGGGAATTTGTATAAGCAACGGCGTCCGCCACCTTCATGGATATGTTCTTCATTTTGAAGTGTAGCTCACAGTTAGTGTTATCCATGATGTCATCCATAGGGTATCTATCCAGCAGTGCGTCGCCCGGGGTGGAACCCATGCTGCTTCTCGGCATGGATGGGACGGTGCTATCCAATGCTGGATCATCCGCTAGCTGCTGCCGCTGCTGAGACCACCTTTCCTGGCTAAGTGAGTCGATCTGCTGCTGCTGCCGCTGGAACTTGAGTGCCAAGTCCGCGTGCGCTGATTCTAGGCCTTGAAGGCGTTCTACTTGCTGCTTCCTCTGCTCCTCCTCCAGCTTGCTCTTCTTCTCCTCCTCCATCTTCCTTCTCGCACGGCTGCTATAGTCTGCGTTCCTCCTAAAAGCCCTCATACCACGTAATAACACCCTTGCATCGTGTTCTTCCCGGGTGTTATGAATTTCGCAGGGCGTGCGTAAGCTCGTCGTTCTCTCTGTTGGGCGTGTACACCCCCTTTCGAGCATCTTCTATTGCTTGAAGTAACTTATCTTTAGCTCCTTTAAGACATGCCTTCTTCAAAACCTCGCCTGTCTTCGGGTCCAACGCCCCCCATGCGCATAGAACCAAGTTCTGCACCTGGGGGGCCAACTCAATGTAACTGGAGTGACCTGTGCAGCCTGCATCTCTTGCTCAAACTTATCCCACTTAGGCATTGCCACTATGTAGCCACTTGGCCCCAGCCTACGGAACTGCTCTTTTTTTGCGGCATTAGCCTTGTTTTTTCTTGACCATTCCTTATATAATTCTGATTCCTTGAATTTCACGAAAGCGGGCCAGTGTTCTCTTTGCTTCTCTAGTGTTCCCTTGAATTCTAGAGTCTTCTTTCCTCCTTTGACGTAGTTGGCCCATATAGTTTTCTTGTGGTTTCCAAATGCAATTGCCATCTTCCTAAGAGCAGCGCTCTTGACTTTCTACACATCCGCATCTGTGAAATGATCTGGTAGGGTGAAATGTTCCATGAGTTTTTCCCAAAGCAGAGATTTTGCTCTGTCATCGGAAACAGTAAGATCTGGACGTTTATTTGCTGGCTCTTTCCATTCTTGAAGGAAGACCGGGAGTTGGTCCTTCACAAGAACTCCGCACCGATGAACGAACTTGTTCGCAATGTTCTTAGGCGCTACCGGTTCACCATCAGTTCTGATGGCATCGATGTTGTACTTTACGCCATCCTTCAACTTTTTGCCCGGGCCTCGCACTGTCCTGCTGCCTATAGAAGATTTGCTCGATTCGGAGGGCTGAAAGAAGAAAGATTGATTCATTAATATATCTTCTAATCATTCAAAACATGTGATGATCACCAGATGCTGCTTATATAAATATACCTCGCCGGTCTCTGTTATTTCAAGATCAACATTTTCGGCATCATCACAATCATAGTTCATGACTTCATCAATTCGTTCGCCGTGATCGAATATCATATCATCACCCTCCCCGGTATTGTTCACATATTGGGATCCGTCATCTTCTTCATTCTAATCATCTGTCCTACGAGGGGAGCGTATGATCTCAAACAGGGCCTCTTCTCCCTCTCTGCCGGTATTGTCTGCCATAGCTTTTATTTAACTAATCTAGAAGAAATATAAAACAATCTAGTATTCAAATTACAATGCATGCGTGCAATCAATAAGGAAAAACTGAATCATAGTAAATAATATGCACCGTCTCGAATAATATATAATCTCGAATACATCGTCTCGAATAATATATAATCTCGAATACATCATCTCGAATATTATATATCGAATACATCACTAGCTAGCTAATAAAGATCGAATACTACAGAATAATCTAGGCCACTCGCGGTTCCTGAGGCGCTGGCGGTGGACACCCAAAGAGAAGGAACCATCACAGGATCATAGCTCCGGTCATCTCCCCAAAGAACCTGCCAGGTAGTGGAGAACCTGACGTCCATAGCAGCCATGTAGCGACGGACGTGCTCGTCCTCCTCCCTAACATGGCGACGCACCACCTCCGGCGGGGCCGGCTCCCTCCGCACCGAATGTTGCCCACGCGAACGCCACCAAAGGAGCTCAGGGTCAATGACGGGACCCGCGGCCGGGTTCCTCACCAAGTGGCGAGCCCCTGAAAGTAGCACCTCCCAGTGCCAGCCCGGCGGAGCCCAGTCCCGGACATGGGTCCTCTAAAGTAGGACGTTGTCGCTAACGGGTCACCGGCGAGGATGCGTGCCGGGCATCATCAAGAACAAATAATATATGCTGCAAAAGTAACATTGTTTAAATGATTGGATTGTGATTTCTTATATGCAAATTCTAAATTTCTATAACTAAAATTATAAGAAACTAAAAAAACATCGATCATCGTCTAACAATTTGAAATTAATCTAATTGATCTAGCTAAAACTAACATTTCTAAAATTTCTAACATTTCTATATAACCAATAACATTTCTAACATTTATATATAACTAACATTTCTATAACATTAATATATCTAGAACTAAAAGTATCTAATTAATTAATTCATCTAAGCTAAAACAGAAAAATTGTGTACTGTGTGTGTGGTGCATGTGCGCGTGTGTGCACCTACAGCGCCGGTGGTGCAGTGGCTTCGATTGGAGGGGGAGAGGGGCTCACAGCGCGGGTGAGGTCGAGGCGACGGCGAGGTCCAGGCGACAGCGACGGCGAGGCGAGGTCCAAGGTGACGGCGACGGCGAGGCGAGGGGACGACTATGGGTCGGTGCGGCGACGGGGGTGGCGCGGAGTCGACGGTGACGACGCGACGGGGATAGTGGCGGCGCGGAGTCGACGGGGAGGCGCGACGGGGGCGGTGACGTCGACGGCGATGGGGTCGAAGAAGCAGAGGAGAAGAAACTGAAATTTTGGTAAGTGTTGTATATATAGGGATGACCTTTAGTACCGGTTGGAGCCACCAACCTGTACTAAATGTCAAATTTGGCTAGGCCAAGCGGCGGAAACGACACACCTTTAGTACCGCGTGGTGGCTCCAACGGGTACTAAAGACCCCCCCCCCCCTTTAGTACCGGTTGGAGCAACGAGCCGATACTAAAGGTCGTGCACTGCCAGGCGAGGGGCGCAGAAGTTTAGTCCCACCTCGCTAGCTGAGGAGCGCCCGCACCTGCTTATAAGCCCCGTCGCCGCTGATGTCTCGAGCTCCTCCCTAAAGCAGGCCTTCTGGGCCTACCTCTGTTGCGATGCCCTGTTGGGCCTACTTGGCTAGTGGGCCTGCATCCTGGCCCAACTATAGGTTGGGTTTCTAGTCGTATGCAGGCCGCTGTGGCCCAGTAGGCGGGCATTTTTATTTAGTTTTTTCTTCTTTTTTTCTTTTTGCTTTATTTATTTTCTTTTAGTTTTTTTAGTTGTTTTTTTGCTGTATTTAGAGTTTCTTTGTGAATATGTTTGCTTTAGGTACAAAAAATTATAAACTTTCTGTTAGTGCCGGTATTTTTCAAATTTGAATAGTTTAAATTTGAATTATTTGAAATTTGTGTGAATCACTAGTTTGTGAATAACTTAGCTTTAAAAATAGTTTTTTCAGTGATTGTTTTTTCTTATGTTTAATATTAGTGTGTTTTATCATTATATTCAAGTTGGTAATACTTAGGTTATTTAAAAAATGAAATGCCTTTGTTACAGATGAGTTTTTGTCCGAAACCCTGATAGTTTGAAAGAGATTGTCCATTTTGTACACGAACTGCATTTAGTTTTTGCCGTAACCCTCTCCACTTTTTTGCACATGCTATGTGGGTAAAATTAGGATACCATGCCAACTGTCAACCTTTTCAGAGTTCATTTGAAGTGCTTTTCAATTTCAGGGTCATTTAGCTGAAAAAATCAGTAAATGCATGAAAAATAGCAAATGAAGTCAGAAAGGGTTGAAAATTGATGATGCGGCTTTGAATGGTGCATACTGAACGGAAAAAATGTCTAGAGTTCTAATAAGAAAAATAAATGAAATGCCTTTGTATAGATGAGTTTTTGTCTGAAACCCTGATACTTCGAAAGAGATTGTCCACTTTGTACACGAAGTGCATCCATTTTTTGTCGTAACAGTCTCAACTTTTTGCACATGCTATGTGGGTGAAATGATGATACCATGCCAACTTTCAACCTTTTCAGAGTTCATTTGAAGTTTTTTTCAGTTTGAGGGTCATTTAGCTGAAAAAAAATCAGTAAATGCATGAAAGAATTTGTTTGCACTTAAAATTTCTTCGCGTTTCAAATGCCAAAACACATAAGTGCCCTAAATATTACAAAGATTCCCTCTGGTTTGTTCGAAGCGGGACTTTCCAGATATATAAATCCGGAAACTCACTAGAGAAAAAAGTGATGGCAGTGAAGCCGATCATATCACATAGTGTGATCTTTGGGTGTGAAACTTTTTCCTCGCATGTGTCCCTTTGCATCGTAACCATGGACAATCTTCATCATTTAACTGGTTGCTCGGGTCAATATTCACTATGAATGGAGCAATTTCATCAAACTTTTCATAATATTCTGACATGTCTATCTTGTCATCCACTCCGACGATGTTTCTTTTCCCTGAAAGAACTATGTGGCGCTTTGGCTCATCGTATGATGCATTCGCTTCCTTATCTTTTCTTTTTCTCGGCTTGGTAGACATTGTTGGGGAACGTTGCAGAAAACAAAATTTTTCCTACTCGTTTCACCAAGATCCATCTAGGAGTTCATCTAGCAACGAGACATCGGATGCATCTACATACCTTTGTAGATCGCGTGCGGAAGCGTTCTAAGAACGGTGATGATGTAGTCGTACACGACGTGATCCAAATCACCGATGACCAAGCGCCGAACGGACGGCACCTCCGCGTTCAACACACGTACGGGACGGGAGACGTCTCCTCCTACTTGATCCAGCAAGGAAAGATCCAGCAGCACGACGGCGTGGTGGTGGATGCAGGGCGTCACAGTAGCAGGGCTTCGCCTATACTACGAGGGAGAGACGTCACGGGGAGAGAGGGAGGTGCCAAGGGCTGGGGTATGAAGTCCCTCCTCTCCCTCACTATATATAGGGGTGCCAAGGGGGGGGGAGCCGGCCCTAGTAGATGGAATCTACTAGGGGGGCGGCGGCCAAGGGTGGGGGGCTTGCCCCCCAAGCAAGGGGGCGCCCCCTCTAGGGTTTCCCCCCAACCCTAGGCGCATGGGCCCTTGGGGGGTGGTGCCCCAGCCCACTTTGGGCTGGGTACCCTACCACTTCAGCCCATGGGGCCCCCCGGGATAGGTGGCCCCACCCGGTGGACCCCCGGGACCCTTCCGGTGGTCCCGGTACAATACCGGTGACCCCGAAACTTGTCCCGATGGCCGAAACAACACTCCCGATGGCCGAAGAACTTATCGGAGACTTCATATCTCTCGATCCGGGCATGAGCTTGAAAAACCATTTTCAGCTCTTCGAACATCTCATATGCTCCATGTCTCTCAAAACACTTTTGGAGCCCCGACTCTAAGCTGTAAAGCATGCCGCACTGAATGAGGGAGTAGTCGTCAACACGTGTCTGCCAAGCGTTCATAACGTCTTGGTTCTATGGGACGGGAGCTTCACCTAGCGGTGCTTGTAGGACATAATCTTTCTTCGCAGCTATGAGGATGATCCTCAGGTTCCGGACCCAGTTCGTATAGTTGCTGCCATCGTCTTTCAGCTTGGTTTTCTCTAGGAACGCGTTGAAGTTGAGGACTACGTTGGCCATTTGATCTACAAGTCATATTGCAAAGATTTTAGACTAAGTTCATGATAATTAAGTTCATCTAATCAAATTATTAATGAACTCCCACTTAGATTAGACATCCCTCTAGTCATCTAAGTATTACATGATCCGAGTTAACTAGACCATGTTCGATCATCACGTGAGACGGACTAGTCAACGTCGGTGAACATCTTCATGTTGATCGTATCTTCTATACGACTCATGCTCGACCTTTCGGTCTTCTGTGTTCCGAGGCCATGTCTGTACATGCTAGGCTCGTCAAGTTAACCCTAAGTGTTATGCATGTGTAAAACTGTCTTACACCCGTTGTATGTGAACGTAAGGATCTATCACACCCGATCATCACGGCGTGCTTCGAAACGACGAACTTTAGCAACGGTGCACAGTTAGGGGAGAACACTTCTTGAAATTGTTATCAGGGATCATCTTATTTACTACCGTCGTTCTAAGTAAACAAGATGCAAAAACATGATAAACATCACATGCAATCAAATAATAAACGTGACATGATATGGCCAATATCACATAGCTCCTTTGATCTCCATCTTGGGGCTCCATGATCATCTTGTCACCGGCTTGACACCATGATCTCCATCATCATGATCTCCATCATCGTGTCTCCATGAAGTTGCTCGCCAACTATTACTTCTACTACTATGGCTAACGCGTTTAGCAATAAAGTAAAGTAATTTACATGGCGTTTCTTAATGACACGCATGTCATATAAAAGAATAAAGACAACTCCTATGGCTCCTGCCGGTTGTCATACTCATCGACATGCAAGTCGTGATTCCTATTACAATAGCATGAACATCTCATACATCACATATAGATCATTCATCATTCATCACAACTTTGGCCATATCATATCACAAACCACTTGCTGCAAAAACAAGTTAGGCGTCCTCTAATTGTTGTTGCAAGTTTTACGTGGCTGAATTAGGGTTCTAGCAAGAACGTCTTCTTACCTACGTTAAAGCCACAATGTGATTTGTCAACTTCTATTTACCCTTCATAAGGACCCTGTTCATCGAATCCGCTCCAACTAAAGTGAGAGAGACAGACACCCGCCAGCCACCTTATGCAACTAGTGCATGTTAGTCGGTGGAACCGGTCTCACGTAAGCGTACGTGTAAGGTTGGTCCGGGCCGCTTCATCCCACAATGCCGCTGAAGCAAGATAAGACTAGTAGCGGCAAGAAAGTTGACAAATCTACGCCCACAACAAATTGTGTTCTACTCGCGCAAGAAGAACTACGCATAGACCTAGCTCATGATGCCACTGTTGGGGAACGTTGCAGAAAACAAAAAATTTCCTACTCGTTTCACCAAGATCCATCTAGGAGTTCATCTAGCAACGAGACATCGGATGCATCTACATACCTTTGTAGATCGCGTGCGGAAGCGTTCTAAGAATGGTGATGATGTAGTCGTACACGACGTGATCCAAATCACCGATGACCAAGCGCCGAACGGACGGCACCTCCACGTTCAACACACGTACGGGACGGGAGACGTCTCCTCCTACTTGATCCAGCAAGGAGGAAGGAGAAGTTGATGAAAATCCAGCAGCACGACGGCGTGGTGGTGGATGCAGGGCGTCACAGTAGTAGGGCTTCGCCTATACTACGAGGGAGAGACGTAACGGGGAGAGGGGGAGTCGCCAGGGGCTGGGGTATGAAGTCCCTCCTCTCCCTCACTATATATAGGGGTGCCAAAGGGGGGGGGGCGCCGGCCCTAGTAGATGGAATCTACTAGGGGGGGCGGCGGCCAAGGGTGGGGGGCTTGCCCCCCAAGCAAGGGGGCGCCCCCTCTAGGGTTTCCCCCCCAACCCTAGGCGCATGGGCCCTTGGGGGGTGGCGCCCCAGCCCACTTTGGGCTGGGTCCCCTCCCACTTCAGCCCATGGGGCCCCCCGGGTTAGGTGGCCCCACCCGGTGGACCCCCGGGACCCTTCCGGTGGTCCCGGTACAATACCGGTGACCCCGAAACTTGTCCCGATGGCCGAAACAGCACTTCCTATATATAATTCTTTACCTCCGGACCATTCCGGAACTCCTCGTGACGTCCGGGATCTCATCCGGGACTCCGAACAACATTCGGGTTACTGCATATACATATCTTCACAACCCTAGCGTCACCGAACCTTAAGTGTGTAGACCCTACGGGTTCGGGAGACAAGCAGACATGACCGAGACGACTCTCCGATCAATAACCAACAGCGGGATCTGGATACCCATGTTGGCTCCCACATGCTCCACGATGATCTCATCGGATGAACCATGATGTCGAGGACTCAATCAACCCCGTATACAATTCCCTTTGTCAATCGATATGTTACTTGCCCGAGATTCGATCGTCGGTATCCCAATACCTCGTTCAATCTCGTTACCGGAAAGTCACTTTACTCGTACCGTAATGCATGATCCCGTGACCAGACACTTGGTCACTTTGAGCTCATTATGATGATGCATTACCGAGTGGGCCCAGTGATACCTCTCCGTCATACGGAGTGACAAATCCCAGTCTTGATCCATGTCAACCCAACAGACACTTTCGGAGATACCCGTAGTAGACCTTTATAGTCACCCAGTTACATTGTGATGTTTGGTATACCCAAAGCATTCCTACGGTATCCGGGAGTTACACGATCTCATGGTCTAAGGAAAAGATACTTGACATTGGAAAAACTCTAGCAAACGAACTATACGATCTTGTGCTATGTTTAGGATTGGGTCTTGTCCATCACATCATTCTCCTAATGATGTGATCTCGTTATCAATGACATCCAATGTCCATAGTCAGGAAACCATGACTATCTGTTGATCAACGAGCTAGTCAACTAGAGGCTTACTAGGGACATGTTGGTGTCTGTTATTCACACATGTATTACGATTTCCGGATAACACAATTATAGCATGAATAAAGACAATTATCATGAACAAGGAAATATAATAATAATTCTTTTATTATTGCCTCTAGGGTATATTTCCAACAGTCTCCCACTTGCACTAGAGTCAATAATCTAGTTACATTGTGATGAATCGAACACCCATGGAATTCTGGTGTTGATCATGTTTTGCTCTAGGGAGAGGTTTAGTCAACGGATCTGCTACATTAAGGTCCGTATGTACTTTACAAATCTCTATGTCTCCATCTTGAACATTTTCACGAATGGAGTTGAAGCGACGCTTGATGTGCCTTGTCTTCTTGTGAAACCTGGGCTCCTTGGCAAGAGCAATAGCTCCAGTGTTGTCACAGAAGAGCTTGATCGGCCCCGACGCATTGGGTATGACTCCTAGGTCGGTGATGAACTCCTTCACCCATATTGCTTCATGTGCTGCCTCCGAGGCTGCCATGTACTCCGCTTCACATGTAGATCCCGCCACGACGCTTTGCTTGCAACTGCACCAGCTTACTGCCCCACCATTCAAAATATACACGTATCCGGTTTGTGACTTAGAGTCATCCAGATCTGTGTCAAAGCTAGCGTCGACGTAACCCTTTACGACGAGCTCTTCGTCACCTCCATAAACGAGAAACATTTCCTTAGTCCTTTTCAGGTACTTCAGAATATTCTTGACCGCTGTCCAGTGTTCCTTGCCAGGATTACTTTGGTACCTTCCTACCAAACTTACGGCAAGGTTTACATCAGGTCTGGTACATAGCATGGCATACATAATAGAACCTATGGCTGATGCATAGGGGATGACACTCATCTCTTCTATATCTTCTGCCGTGGTCGGACATTGAGCTGAGCTCAATTTCATACCTTGTAACACAGGCAAGAACCCCTTCTTAGATTGATCCATATTGAACTTCTTCAATATCTTATCAAGGTATGTGCTTTGTGAAAGACCTATGAGGCCTCTCGATCTATCTCTATAGATTTTGATGCCTAATATATAAGCAGCTTCTCCAAGGTCCTTCATTGAAAAACTCTTATTCAAGTAGGCCTTGATGCTGTCCAAGAGTTCTATATCATTTCCCATCAATAGTATGTTATCTACATATAATATGAGAAATGCTACAGAGCTCCCACTCACTTTCTTGTAAACACAGGCTTCTCCATAAGTCTGTGTAAACCCAAACGCTTTGATCATCTCATCAAAGCGAATGTTCCAACTCTGAGATGCTTGCACCAGCCCATAAATCGAGCGTTGGAGCTTGCACACCTTGTCAGCATTCTTAGGATCGACAAAACCTTCCGGCTGCATCATATACAATTCTTCCTTAAGGAAACCATTAAGGAATGCCGTTTTGACGTCCATTTGCCATATCTCATAATCGTAGAATGTGGCAATTGCTAACATGATTCGGACGGACTTTAGCTTCGCTACCGGTGAGAAAGTCTCATCGTAGTCAACCCCTTTAACTTGTCGATAACCCTTAGCGACAAGTCGAGCTTTATAGATGGTCACATTACCATCCGTGTCTGTCTTCTTCTTAAAGATCCATTTATTTTCTATGGCTCGCCGTTCAACGGGCAAGTCAGTCAAAGTCCATACTTCATTTTCATACATGGATCCTATCTTGGATTTCATGGCTTCTAGCCATTTGTCGGAATCCGGTCCCGCCATTGCTTCTTCATAGTTCGAAGGTTCACCGTTGTCTAACAACATGATTTCCAAGACAGGGTTGCCGAACCACTCTGGTGCGGAACGTGTCCTTGTGGACCTTTGAATTTCAGTAGGAGCTTGATCAGAAGTATCTTGATCATTATCATTAACTTCCTCTCTAGTCGGTGCAGGCACCTCAGGAACATTTTCTTGAGTTACGCCATTTGCCGGTTCAAGAGGTAATACTTCATCAAGCTCTACTTTCCTCCCACTTACTTCTTTGGAGAGAAACTCTTTCTCCAGAAAGAGTCCGTTCTTGGCAACAAAGATCTTGCCTTCGGATCTTAGGTAGAAGGTATACCCAATAGTTTCTTTAGGGTATCCTATGAAGACGCATTTTTCCGACTTGGATTCGAGCTTCTCAGGTTGAAGTTTCTTGACATAAGCATCGCATCCCCAAACTTTTAGAAACGACAGCTTAGGTTTCTTCCCAAACCATAATTCATACGGTGTCGTCTCAACGGATTTCGACGGAGCCCTATTTAAAGTGAATGCGGCAGTCTCTAAAGCATAGCCCCAAAAAGATAACGGTAAATCGGTAAGAGACATCATAGATCGCACCATATCTAATAGAGTGCGATTACGACGTTCGGACACACCATTACGCTGAGGTGTTCCAGGCGGCGTGAGTTGTGAAACTATTCCACATTTTCTTAAGTGTGTGCCAAACTCGTGACTCAAGTATTCTCCTCCACGATCTGATCGTAGAAACTTCATCTTCCTGTCACGTTGATTCTCAACCTCACTCTGAAATTCCTTGAACTTTTCAAAGGTTTCAGACTTGTGTTTCATTAAGTAGACATACCCATATCTACTCAAGTCATCAGTGAGGGTGAGAACATAACGATAGCCACCGCGAGCCTCAACACTCATTGGACCGCACACATCAGTATGTATGATTTCCAATAAGTTGGTTGCTCGCTCCATTGTTCCTGAGAACGGAGTCTTGGTCATTTTACCCATAAGGCATGGTTCGCACGTGTCAAATGATTCATAATCAAGAGACTCTAAAAGTCCATCTGCATCGAGCTTCTTCATGCGTTTGACACCTATGTGACCAAGGCGGCAGTGCCACAAGTATGTGGGACTATCATTATCAACCTTACATCTTTTGGTACTCACACTATGAATATGTGTAGCAATACGCTCGAGATTCATTAAGAATAAACCATTTACCATAGGAGCATGACCATAAAACATATCTCTCATATAAATGGAACAACCATTATTCTCAGATTTAAATGAGTAGCCATCTCGAATTAAACGAGATCCCGATACAATGTTCATGCTCAAAGCTGGCACTAAATAACAATTATTGAGGTTTAAAACTAATCCCGTAGGTAAATGTAGAGGTAGCGTGCCGACGGCGATCACATCGACCTTGGAACCATTCTCGACGCGCATTGTCACCTCGTCCTTCGCCAGTCTCCGCTTATTCCGTAGCTCCTGCTGTGAGTTACAAATGTGAGCAACGGCATCGGTATCAAATACCCAGGAGTTACTGCGAGTACTGGTAAGTTACACATCAATTACATGTATATCAAATATACCTTTGGTGTTGCCGGCCTTCTTGTCCGCTAGGTATTTGGGGCAGTTCCGCTTCCAGTGACCCTTCCCTTTGCAATAAAAGCACTTTGTCTCAGGCTTGGGTCCATTCTTTGACTTCTTCCCGGCAGCCTGCTTGCCAGGCGCGGCAACTTCCTTGCCGTCCTTCTTGAAGTTCTTTTTACCCTTGCCCTTCTTGAACTTAGTGGTTTTATTGACCATCAACACTTGATGTTCCTTCTTGACTTCTACCTCCGCTGATTTCAGCATTGAGAACAACTCAGGAATAGTCTTTTGCATCCCCTGCATGTTGAAGTTCATCACAAAGCTCTTGTAGCTTGGTGGAAGCGACTGGAGGATTCTGTCAATGACCGCATCATCCGGGAGATTAACTCCCAGCTGAGACAAGCGGTTATGTAACCCAGACATAGTGAGTATGTGCTCACTGACAAAACTACTTTCCTCCATCTTACAGCTGAAGAACTTATCAGAGACTTCATATCTCTCGATCCGGGCATGAGCTTGAAAAACCATTTTCATCTCTTCGAACATCTCATATGCTCCATGTCTCTCAAAACGCTTTTGGAGCCCCGGCTCTAAGCTGTAAAGCATTGCGCACTGAACGAGGGAGTAGTCGTCAATACGTGTCTGCCAAGCGTTCATAACGTCTTGGTTCTGTGGGACGGGAGCTTCACCTAGCGTTGCTTGTAGGACATAATCTTTCTTGGCAGCTATGAGGATGATCCTCAGGTTCCGGACCCAGTTCGTATAGTTGCTGGCATCGTCTTTCAGCTTGGTTTTCTCTAGGAACGCGTTGAAGTTGAGGACTACGTTGGCCATTGATCTACAAGTCATATTGCAAAGATTTTAGACTAAGTTCATGATAATTAAGTTCATCTAATCAAATTATTAATGAACTCCCACTTAGATTAGACATCCCTCTAGTCATCTAAGTATTACATGATCCGAGTTAACTAGACCATGTCCGATCATCACGTGAGACGGACTAGTCAACGTCGGTGAACATCTTCATGTTGATCGTATCTTCTATACGACTCATGCTCGACCTTTCGGTCTTCTGTGTTCCGAGGCCATGTCTGTACATGCTAGGCTCGTCAAGTTAACCCTAAGTGTTTTGCATGTGTAAAACTGTCTTACACCCGTTGTATGTGAACGTAAGGATCTATCACACCCGATCAACACGGCGTGCTTCGAAACGACGAACTTTAGCAACGGTGCACAGTTAGGGGAGAACACTTCTTGAAATTGTTATGAGGGATCATCTTATTTACTACCGTCGTTCTAAGTAAACAAGATGCAAAAACATGATAAACATCACATGCAATCAAATAATAAACGTGACATGATATGGCCAACATCACATAGCTCCTTTGATCTCCATCTTGGGGCTCCATGATCATCTTGTCACCGGCTTGACACCATGATCTCTATCATCATGGTCTCCATCATCGTGTCTCCATGAAGTTGCTCGCCAACTTTTACTTCTACTACTATGGCTAACGCGTTTAGCAATAAA
The DNA here is from genome assembly GCF_002162155.2 of Triticum dicoccoides. Taxonomy (NCBI): domain Eukaryota; kingdom Viridiplantae; phylum Streptophyta; class Magnoliopsida; order Poales; family Poaceae; genus Triticum; species Triticum dicoccoides. Next base: position 390,882,148 of record NC_041380.1, read on the forward strand.
GTAAAGTAATTTACATGGCGTTTCTTAATGACACGCATGTCATATAAAAGAATAAAGACAACTCCTATGGCTCCTGCCGGTTGTCATACTCATCGACATGCAAGTCGTGATTCCTATTACAATAGCATGAACATCTCATACATCACATATAGATCATTCATCATTCATCACAACTTTGGCCATATCATATCACAAACCACTTGCTGCAAAAACAAGTTAGGCGTCCTCTAATTGTTGCTGCAAGTTTTACGTGGCTGAATTAGGGTTCTAGCAAGAACGTCTTCTTACCTACGTTAAAGCCACAATGTGATTTGTCAACTTCTATTTACCCTTCATAAGGACCCTGTTCATCGAATTCGCTCCAACTAAAGTGAGAGAGACAGACACCCGCCAGCCACCTTATGCAACTAGTGCATGTTAGTCGGTGGAACCGGTCTCACGTAAGCGTACGTGTAAGGTTGGTCCGGGCCGCTTCATCCCACAATGCCGCTGATGTAAGATAAGACTAGTAGCGGCAAGAAAGTTGACAAATCTACGCCCACAACAAATTGTGTTCTACTCGCGCAAGAAGAACTACACATAGACCTAGCTCATGATGCCACTGTTGGGGAACGTTGCAGAAAACAAAAATTTTCCTACTCATTTCACCAAGATCCATCTAGGAGTTCATCTAGCAACGAGACATCGGATGCATCTACATACCTTTGTAGATCGAGTGCGGAAGCGTTCTAAGAACGGTGATGATGTAGTCGTACACGACGTGATCCACATCACCGATGACCAAGCGCCGAACGGACGGCACCTCCGCGTTCAACACACGTACGGGACGGGAGACGTCTCCTCCTACTTGATCCAGCAAGGAGGAAGGAGAAGTTCATGAAAATCCAGCAGCACGACGGCGTGGTGGTGGATGCAGGGCGTCACAGTAGCAGGGCTTCGCCTATACTACGAGGGAGAGACGTAACGGGGAGAGGGGGAGTCGCCAGGGGTTGGGGTATGAAGTCCCTCCTCTCCCTCACTATATATAGGGGTGCCAAAGGGGGGGGGGCGCCGGCCCTAGTAGATGGAATCTACTAGGGGGGCGGCGGCCAAGGGTGGGGGGCTTGCCCCCCAAGCAAGGGGGCGCCCCCTCTAGGGTTTCCCCCCCAACCCTAGGCGCATGGGCCCTTGGGGGGTGGCGCCCCAGCCCACTTTGGGCTGGGTCCTCTCCCACTTCAGCCCATGGGGCCCCCCGGGATAGGTGGCCCCACCCGGTGGACCCCCGGGACCCTTCCGGTGGTCCCGGTACAATACCGGTGACCCCGAAACTTGTCCCGATGGCCGAAACAGCACTTCCTATATATAATTATTTACCTCCGGACCATTCCGGAACTCCTCGTGACGTCCGGGATCTCATCCGGCACTCCGAACAACATTCGGGTTACTGCATATACATATCTTCACAACCCTAGCGTCACCGAACCTTAAGTGTGTAGAACCTACGGGTTCGGGAGACAAGCAGACATGACCGAGACGACTCTCCGGTCAATAACCAATAGCGGGATCTGGATACCCATGTTGGCTCCCACATGCTCCACGATGATCTCATCGGATGAACCACGATGTCGAGGATTCAATCAACCCCGTATACAATTCCCTTTGTCAATCGATATGTTACTTGCCCGAGATTCGATCGTCGGTATCCCAATACCTCGTTCAATCTCGTTACCGGCAAGTCACTTTACTCGTACCGTAATGCATGATCCCGTGACCAGACACTTGGTCACTTTGAGCTCATTATGATGATGCATTACCGAGTGGGCCCAGTGATACCTCTCCGTCATACGGAGTGACAAATCCCAGTCTTGATCCATGTCAACCCAACAGACACTTTTGGAGATACCCGTAGTAGACCTTTATAGTCACCCAGTTACGTTGTGACGTTTGGTATACCCAAAGCATTCCTATGGTATCCGGGAGTTACACGATCTCATGGTCTAAGGAAAAGATACTTGACATTGGAAAAACTCTAGCAAATGAACTATACGATCTTGTGCTATGTTTAGGATTGGGTCTTGTCCATCACATCATTCTCCTAATGATGTGATCTCGTTATCAATGACATCCAATGTCCATAGTCAGGAAACCATGACTATCTGTTGATCAACGAGCTAGTCAACTAGAGGCTTACTAGGGACATGTTGGTGTCTGTTATTCACACATGTATTACGATTTCCGGATAACACAATTATAGCATGAATAAAGACAATTATCATGAACAAGGAAATATAATAATAATGCTTTTATTATTGCCTCTAGGGCATATTTCCAACAGACATGTCCTTCACTTAGAAAACCTGCGCCGCATCATTGGCTAGGACGAATGGTTCGTCTGCATACGCAAGATTGTTGAGATCCACAGTTGTCATTCCGTACTGCGGGTCTTCCATTACCCCGCCTCGTGTCATATTGACCCATTTGCACCGAAACAAAGGGACTGTCAAACCACATCCATAGTCAAGTTCCCATATTTTCTCTATGTAACCATAATATGTTTCCTTTCCTGTCTTGGTTGCTGCATCAAAGCAGACACCACTGTTTTGGTTGGTGCTCTTCTTATCTTGGGCGATCATATAAAATATATTCCCATTTATCTCATACCCTTTGAAAGTCATTATATTCAAAGGTGGGAACTGGGACAACAAGTACATGTCATCTTCAATAGGGCATCATGCATGGCACATGTCTGCAACCAACCAGCGAAAGTCCCCGTTTGTTCACATGTAATCCAGTCGTCAGACTGCTCCGGGTGTTTGGAGCATTGAAAATTCTTGTGTTCCTCCATATACAGAGCCAACAATGAGGAATTTTGTATAACTATGTAGTGTGCTTGAGTGAGAGAATGCCCGTCCATACATATTATTTGTTTTGGTCCTAGCATGCCATTTCCACCCAGTCTGCCCTTATCCTGCGATTTAGGAACACCAATTGGCTTAAGGTCAGGAATAAAGTCAATATAAAACTCAATGACCTCCCCATTTTCATGGCCCTTCGAGATGCTTCCTTCTGGCCTAGCACAGTTATGAACATATTTCTTTAAGACTCCCATGAACCTCTCAAAGGGGAACATATTGTGTAGAAATACAGGACCCAAAACGTTAATCTCTTCGCTTAGGTGAACTAGGACGTGTGTCATGATGTTGAAGAAGGATGGTGGGAACACCAAACTCAAAACTGATAAGACATTGCACCAAATCATTCTCTAACCTTGGTATGATTTCTAGATCGATTACCTTCTGAGAGATTGCATTGAGGAATGTGCATAGCTTCACAATGGCTAATCGAATGTTTTCTGGTAGAAGCCCCCTCAATGCAACCGGAAGCAGTTATGTCATAATCACGTGGAAGACATGAGACTTTAGGTTCTGGAACTTTTTCTCTGCCATATCTATTATTCCCTTTATATTCGACGAGAAGCCAGACGGTACCTTCATACTGAGCAGGCATTCAAAGAAGATTTCCTTCTCTTCTTTGGTAAGAGCGTAGCTGGCATGACCCTGATGTATGCCGTCTTTTCTGTGCATACGTTGTTGGTCCTCCCGTGCCTCCAGTGTATCTTTTGTCTTCCCATACACGCCCAAGAAGCCAAGCAGGGTCACGCAAAGATTCTTCGTCACATGTATCACGTCGATTGCGGAGCGGACCTCTAGGTCTTTCCATTAGGGCAGGTCCCAAAATATAGATTTCTTCTTCCACATGGGTGTGCGTCCATCAGCGTCATTCGAACAGGTTGTCTGCAGGATACTTTCCAAAGATTACCTTCAAATCCTTGACCATATCATGTACATCAACACCAGTACAATGGCGAGGCTTCGTCCGATGATCCGCCACACCTTTGAAATGTTTGCCTTTCTTTCTTATGGGATGCCTGCTCGAAAGAAATCGATGATGTCCCAGGTACACATTCTTCCCTACAATTATCCAAATATATACAGTCGGTATCATCCAAACAATGTGTGAATGCACGGTATCCTTTGTTTGTTTGTCCTGAAAGGTTATTGAGAGCAGGCCAATCATTGATGGCCATGAACAGCAACGCATTTAGGTCAAATTCTTCCTATCTGTGCTCATCCCACGCACGTACACCTGTTCCATTCCACAGTTGTAAGATTTCTTCAACTAATGGCCTTAGGTACACATCAATGTCATTTCCGGGTTGCTTAGGGCCTTAGATGAGCACTGGCATCATAATGAACTTCCGCTTCATGCACAACCAAGGAGGAAGGTTATACAAACATAGAGTCACATGCGAGGTGCTATGGTTGCTGCTCTGCTCCCCAAAAGGATTAATGCCATCTGCGCTTAGACCAAACCATAAGTTCCTTGCGTCACCTACAAACTCCTTCCTGTACTTTCTCTCTATTTTTCTCTACTGTGACCCATCAGCGGGTAGTCTCAACTTTCCGTCTTTCTTACGGTCTTCTCTATGCCATCGCGTTTCCTTGGCATGCTCTTTATTTAGGAACAAACGTTTCAACCATGGTATTATAGGAGCATATACCACATCACCTTTGCAGGAATCTTCTTCCCGGGGCGCTCGCCCTCGACATCACCAGGGTCATCGCGGCTGATCTTATAGCGCAATGCACCGCATACCATGCACGTGTTTAAATCTGCGTACTCACCGCGGTAGAGGATGCAGTCATTAGGGCATGCATGTACCTCTAACCCTAGAGGGCAGGCAACCTTCTTTGCTTCGTACGTACTCTCGAGCAAATCATTGTCCTTTGGAAGCATCTTCTTTAACTTTACCAGCAACTTTCCAAATGCCTTGTCAGATACACCATTCTCTGCCTTCCATTGCAGTAATTCCAGTGTGGTGCCCAGCTTTTTATTGTCAGTTTCACAATTCGGGTACAACAATTTCTTGTGCTCCTCTAACATGCGCTGCAAATTCTTCTTCTAGTTTGCACTCGCGCAGTTTCTCTCTGCATCGGCAATGGCCTAACCTAGATCATCAGTTGGCACATCTGATGCCTCATTTTCAGCTTCTTCCTGCATTGCCGGCTCAGCTTCTTCCCCCATTGTTGTATCATTGTATTCAGGGAACCCATGGCCAGTATAGCTATCGTCGTCCTCTTCTTCTTCTTCTTCATTTTCTTCCATCATAACCCCTCTTTCTCTGTGCTTGCTCCAAACAATATAGTGGGGCATGAAACCGGACTCAAATAGGTGGACGCGAATGGTTCTTGAGTTAGAGTAATTGTGATCATTCTTACAGCCAGCACATGGACAAGGCATAAAACCATCCACCCGCTTGTTTTCGTGAGCCACAATCAGGAAAGTATGCAGGCCCTCAATGAACTGGGGAGAGCATCGGTCATCGTACATCCATTGCCGGCTCATCTTCATTACACAACACCGAATAGACCAAATTAATACAAGTTCATACATAAAGTTCATACAATACTTATTCTCATAAAGCAAACATATAAATAACTCTCTAGCTAAAGAATTTAAATGCAACAACAAATGCGATCAAGATCGCAACTAAGGTAATAATTGATCCAACAGCATAATGATACCAAGCCTCACTATCAATGGCATATTTTCTAATATTTCTAATCTTCAAGCGCATTTTCTCCATCTTGATCTTGTGATCATCGACGACATCGGCAACATGCAACTCCAATTCCATCTTCTCCCGCTCAATTATTTTCAATTTCTATTTCAAATACTCATTTTCTCTTTCAACTAAATTTAACCTCTCGACAATAGGGTCGGTTGGAATTTCCGATTCACATACCTCCTAGATAAAAATATCTATGTCAACTTGATGGGCATAATTTGTCATAAACACGAAATGCAACAAAATAGTTATAAAAGAAAATATACCACATCTGAATCATAACCCGGACGAGGGCCGGCGGGGAGGAATAAGAAAACCATGGCACTATGAATAACAAACAACGTACGGGTAAGATAATTATACAAGTAACTATATATCTTATACAAGTAACTATATATCTAAATCACACAAACATGATTTTTTATATAAAAAAGATAAGAACAAGAGGCTCACCCCACAAGGTGGTGCCGGCGACAGGACGGTGCAGACGATCAACGGTGGTTAGGACGGAGACGGGAAGGCACTAAGTAAACCACACCTACATATGCAAACTAAGAGTTATTTTGAGCTCAAATTGCATATAAATCAAATAAACTACCACATATAATTCCTCCCAAATTACTAAACCCCACAAATTAATGACTATATAAAGCATTGCAAAAGCTAATCTAGCAATGAGAGATGAAAGGACAAAGTTGCTTACCTTTGTGATCACTTGAATGGATGGGGGGCTTCAAATCTTGACAAAATTTGGGCAAAATGTGAGATGAGCTCGATGTAGAGGGGAAGAACAGGGAGGATAGGGGAAAGGGGAAAAACAAAGAGAGCTCGATCGCGGGTGGTCGAAGGGTTGATATAGTACGACCTTTAGCACTGGTTCGTGCCTCGAACCGGCACTAAATGTGCTGGAGGGGCCCCAGACTAACAGCATCCTGCCACCACTCTCTTTAATACTGGTTCGTGGCACGAACCGGTGCTAAAGGTTCGCCACGAACAGGTACTAATGAGAGCGGCCCTACTAGCCGTTGGAACCGGCACTAATGAGCGGAACATTTGACCCTTTTTCTACTACTGTAAGTAATTCTGAAGGTACTAACCCGAACGTTGTCAATGGACAACGAATTAAGCATTATATCTCAGGTACGCCTATTAATGTTGAAAGTAATGTTATCTAACTTTGACACCGGAAGAACACATAACAGAGTCCTTCTGGAACACTCCAGAATTGTGAAAATAAGGAGGTATGTGATACGGTAAGTAAACGGACTCTGAAAAATCCGCAAAAATATTTTTTATCAGTTTTGGAATATTTTAGAATTTTTGAAATAAAGAAACTTCCAGTAAGCGTCCCCTGCTGGGAACAAGACACTAGGGCGCGTCAGGCTTGCCTCACGTGCCCAGGTGGGTTGTGCCCACCTGGGACACCTTTCGTACTCTGCTTTCTTCTGTATGCTTGTCCTTCAAGATAAAAAATCTATATATACTTCCCGACCCTGTTAACCACCATATCACGGAGAAATCCTCTTTTCTATTTTCTTTGTTGTTTTGTGTCAGATCCCATCTACCATGGCTGCCTCAAGCTCATCCAAGGACAAGTTCTTCAATAACGTCATCAACCCATATCTGCAGGATGTGGTGCAGCACCCTCAGGTCATTGAGATGCATGAGGGGGTGCTTCACCTTCACGATGTGCCCTATCCCAAGGGGACGGGAACCATGGAGGCTAGGCTCGAAGCTATGGAGCAATATGTCTTCCGGTGCAAGGGGATGGTCGAGCGTGGACTCCATGCCAATCACCTCATGATCATGGACCTCTCCCGTGATCTCAAGGTGGATGGCAAGCCCGTGAAGGACATCATCTTCACCCTCAACGAGCAAATCAACTTCCTCCAAAGCCAGATCTACGACCTTGAGAACCAAGTCTTTTAATATGAGGTGAGGATTAAAGGTATGAGTTTGGCTGCTAGTTGCAGGACCCGTGAGACTCACTCCTTCTCTTATGACTGTGGACCACTGCCATGGAAATCCGAGGGAAAGATCTCTTCTTCTTCATCATCACCACTATCTTCTTCACGACCAAAGGAGAACTGAGTATCGGGTATGGGCACTCCCCTTGGCTTCCACCAAGCTTGGGAGAGGTACCCTGGTATCGTATCATCCCATTATCTTTTTTGCTTTTACTTATCTTAGTTCGATCTTTTTGCTTTAGATGAAATAAATTTTAGTTCAATCCTTTCTTCTTTGAGAGTTTGCTTAGTGATCTATCCTTGTAATCGTGTGCAAGTTATATATAAAGTTTAGTTTAAGTTTTTTATTTCTTTAATTTCATGTTGCAAATAAAGAAAAGAAATAAGAAAGAAAGAAAAAGAAAAAGGAAATAAATAAAAGAAAGGAAATAAATCGATAAGATCATATACTAATCCTATGGTAGGTGATGGCACCACATAAGGAAAAGTATAAGTAGGAAATTTTATTAGAGATTGACAAATAGCATTACTCAATGATGCAACTCATGAAAGAATTAATAAGGGATAGGAAGATTCACATATAAATATACTATCCTAGAAATATTTTGTGTTTGTGAGCCCTCATAAAAATATTATATGCCAAAATTGTTGACGTTGGACAAGCAAGACAACGTAATTGTTTATGTGTTTTTTATATTCACATAGAAGTCATATTTTCATAGATCCTTTAACATGTGATGCTTGCCCCCTATCTCTGCTAGCCAAAAATTCCGCACTAAGTAGAGATACTATTTTTGCATCAGAAAAACCCTTAAACCCAAATCTTTTTCAAATGTCTACCATACCTACATAGGGATTGAGCAAGATCCCTCAAGTAAGTTGTCATCAGTGCAAAAAGGCAATAAATATTGCATCTAAATCTGTGAGATCATTTAGTGTAAGAGAAAATTGAGCGTTGTACGAACTTAGATGACAAAGAATAAAAGCGACACACTGCATAATAAAGGTTGTCATCTTAAGGGTCAATACGGTTCTTTTGCACTAAGGGATTGAGCATACAAACAAATAAGCGCATGGCAGCCTCTGCTTCCCTCTGCGAAGGGCCTATCTTTTACTTTTATGTATTTAATTTTAGTCAAAGAGTCAAAATTTTCCTTCTACTCCTTTTTATTTTTCTCCCTTGGCAAGCCTCATGTGGTGAGGAAAGATCTAGGCACATATGTCCAGTTGAATATAGATAGCATGAGTTATTATTGTTGACATCACCCTTAAGGTGAGTATGTTGGGAGGCGAAACCATAAGCCTCTATCTTTCTATGTGTCCGGTTGAAACATTTTGCTCATGTGTACGCGGTGAGTGTTAGCAATCATAGAAGACTATATGATGGGTGAGTATGTGGACTTGCCTAAAGGCTCCGACACGTGACCCTTCCTGAAAAGATGATGAATTGTAGTTGCAAAGTTGTCTGGGAACATAGTTTGTTGGTTTTTAATAGAGTTTTTGCATTATACTTCGATTGTGTGATGAACTATTACTTATTCATGGGAAGTGTATGATAAAAGTGTTGGGGAACGTCCTAATTTCAAAACAATTCCTACGCACACGCAAGATCCATCAAGGTGATGCATAGCAACGAGAGGGGAAGAGTGTTGTCCACACACCCTCGTAGACCGTAAGCGGAAGCGTTGTGACAACGCGGTTGATGTAGTCATACGTCTTCATGATCCGACCGATCCTAGCACTAAAGGTACGGCACCTCCGCGATCTGCACACGTTCAGCTCGGTGACGTCCCGCGAACTCTAGATCCAGCTGAGTGTCGAGGGAGAATTTCGTTAGCACAACTCCGTGATGACGGCGATGATGAAGCTACCGGCGCAGGGCTTCGCCAAAGCACTGCAATGATATGACCAAGGTGGATTATGGTGGAGGGGGGCACCGCACACGGCTAAACAATGTCAACTTGTGTATTCTACGGTGCCCCCTGCCCCCGTATATAAAGGAGCAAGGGGGAGGCCGGCCATCCTTATGGCGCGCCAAGGAGGGGGGAATCCTCCTCCTAGTAGGAGTAGGATTCCTCCTTTCCTAGTCCTACTAGGAGGGGGAAGGAAGGAATGGGAGAGAATAAGGAAAAGGGGGGCGCCACCCCCTCCTAGTCCAATTCGGACTCAAGGGGGAGGGGGCGCGCGGCCTGCCCTGGCAGCCCCTCTCTCCCTCCGAGGGGTTCTATTAACCCTCCAGCACTCCGATTTTACCCGAAACCACCCGGAACACTTCTGGTGTCCGAATATAGCCGTCCAATATATCAATCTTTATGTCTCGACCATTTCAAGGCTCCTCGTCATGTCTGTGATCACATCCGAGAGTCCGAACTGCCTTTGGTACATCAAAACACATAAACTCATAATACCGATAGTCATCGAACGTTAAGCGTGCGGACCCTACGGGTTCAAGAAATATGTAGACATGACCTAGACTCATCACCGGTCAATAACCAATAGAGGAACTTGGATGGTCATATTGGTTCCTACATATTCTACGAAGATCTTTATCGGTCAAACTGCATAACAACATACGTTGTTCCCTTTGTCATCGGTATGTTACTTGCCCCAGATTCGGTCGTCGGTATCTCAATACCTAGTTCAGTATCGTTACTGGCAAGTCTCTTTACTCAATCTGTAGTGCTACATCTCGTAACTACCTCAATAGTTACATTGCTTGCAAGGTTTATAGTGATGTGCATTACCGAGAGGGCCCAGAGACACCTCTCTGATACACAGAGTGACAAATCCTAATCTCGATCTATGACAACTCAACAAACACCATCGGAGACACCTGTAGAGCATCTTTATAGTCACCCAGTTACGTTGTGACGTTTGATAGCACACTAAGTGTTCCTCCGGTATTCAGGAGTTGCATTATCTCATAGTCATAGGAACATGTATAAGTTATGGAGAAAGCAATAGCAGTAAACTAAACGATCATCGTGCTAAGCTAACGGATGGGTCAAGTCAATCACATCATTCTCTAATTATGTGATCCCGTTCATCAAATGACAACTCTTTGTCCATGGCTAGAAAACTTAACCACCTTTGATCAACGAGCTAGTCAAGTAGAGGCATACAAGTGACACTCTATTTGTCTATGTATTCACACATGTACTAAGTTTCCGGTTAATACAATTCTAGCATGAATAATAAACATTTATCATGATATAAGGAAATATAAATAACAACTTTATTATTGCCTCTAGGGCATATTTGCTTCATTCTCCCACTTGCACTAGAGTCAACAATCTAGATTACATTGTAATGATTCTAACACCCATGGAGTCTTGGTGCTGAACATGTTTTGCTCGTGAGAGAGGCTTAGTCAATGGGTCTGCAACATTCAGATCCGTATGTATTTTGCAAATTTTCTATGTCTACAATACTCTGCACGGAGCTACTCTAGCTAATTGCTCCCACTATCAATATCTATCAAGATTAAGACTTAGAGTCATCTAGATCGGTGTCAAAAGCTTGCATCGACGTAACTCTTTATGACGAACTCTTTTATCACCTCCATAACCAAGAAATATTTCCTTAGTCCTCTAAGGATAATTTTGACCGCTATCCAGTGATCTACTCCTAGATCACTATTGTACTCCCTTTGCCAAAATCATGCTAAGGTATACAATCGGTCTGGTAAACAGCATAGCATACTTTATAGAACCTATGACTGAGGCATAGGGAATGGATTTTCATTGTCTTTCTATTTTCTGCCGTGGTCGGGTTTTAAGTCTGACACAACTTCACACCTTGTAACATAGGCAAGAACCCTTTCTTTGCTTGATCCATTTTGAACTTCTTCAAAACTTTATCAAGGTATGTGCTTGTGGAAGTCCAATTAAGCGTCTTGATCTATCTCTATAGATCTTGATGCCCAATATATAAGCAGCTTCACCGAGGTCTTTCATTGAAAAATTCTTATTCAAGTATCCTTTTGTGCTATTCAGAAATTCAGTATCATTTCTGATTAGCAATATGTCATCCACATATAATATCAGAAATGCTACAGAGCTCCCACTCACCTTTTGTAAATGAAGGCTTCTCGAAAAGTCTGTATAAAACCATATGCTTTGATCACACTATCAAAGCGTATATTCCAACTCCGAGAGGCTTGCACCAGTCCATAAATGGATCACTGGAGCTTGCACACTTTGTTAGAACCTTTTGGATTGACAAAACCTTCTGGTTGCATCATATACAACTCTTCTTTAAGATATCCATTAAGGAATGCATTTTTGACATCCATTTGCCAAATTTCATAATCATAAAATGCGGCAATTGCTAGCATGATTCGGGCAGACTTAAGCATTGCTACGGGTGAGAAGGTCTCATCATAATCAATTCCTGGAACTTGTCAAAAACCTTTCGCAACAAGTCGAGCTTTGTAGACAGTAATAGTACCATCATCGTCAATCTTCTTCTTGAAGATCCATTTATTCTCTATGGCCTGCTGATCATCGGGAAGTCAACCAAAGTCCACACTTTGTTCTCATACATGGATCCCATCTCAGATTTCATGGCCTCAAGCCATTTTGTGGAATCTGGGCTCATCATTGCTTCCTCATAGTTAATAGGTTCGTCATGGTCAAGTAACATGACCTCCAAAACAGGATTACCGTACCACTCTGGTGCGGATCTTACTTTGGTTGACCTATGAGGTTCGATAGTAACTTGATCAGAAGTTTCATGATCATCATCATTAACTTCCTCACTTATTGGTGTAGGAATCACTGGAACTGATTTCTGTGATGAACTACTCTCCAATAAGGCAGTAGGTACAATTACCTCGTCAAGTTCTACTTTCCTCCCACTCACTTATTTAGAGAGAAACTCATTATCTAGAAAGGATCCATTCTTAGCAACGAATATCTTTCCTTCGGATCTGTGATAGAAGGTGTACCCAATAGTTTCCTTTGGGTATCCTATGAAGACACATTTCTCCGATTTGGGTTCGAGCTTATCAGTTTGAAGCTTTTTCACATAAGTATTGTAGCCCCAAAATTTAAGAAACGAAAACTTGGGTTTATTGCCAAATCATAGTTCATAAGGTGTCGTCTCAACGGATTTTGATGGTGCCCTATTTAACGCGAATGCAATTGTCTCTAAAGCATAACTCCAAAACGATAGCGGTAAATCAGTCAGAGACAACAAAGATCACACCATATCTAAAAAAGTGTGGTTACAACGTTCGAACACACCATTACGTTGTGGTGTTCCAGGTGGCGTGAGTTGCGAAACTATTCCACGTTGTTTCAAATGAAGACCAAACTTATAACTAAAAAATTCACCTCCACGATCAGACCGTAGAAACTTAATTTTCTTGTTACGATGATTTTCCTCTTCACTCTGAAATCTTTGAACTTTTCAAATGTTTTAGACTTATGTTTCATCAAGTAGATATAAGTGTATCACTACGATCCGTTTGTATATCATTATCTGCTCAAATATTATGAAGGTAAGAAAATGATGATACCCGCCGCGAGCATCAACACTCATCGAACCGCATACATCCGTATGTATTATTTCCAACAAGTTTGTTGCTCGCTCCATTGTTCCGGAGAACGGAGTCTTAGTCATCCTGCCCATGAGGCATGGTTCGCAAGCATCAAGTGATTCATAATCAAGTGATTCCAAAAGTCCATAAACATGGAGTTTCTTCATGCACTTTACACAAATATGACCTAAATGGCAGTGCCACAAATAAGTTGCACTATCATTATCAACTTTGGATATTTTGGCATCAATATTATGAATATGTGTATCACTACGATCGAGATTCAATAAACCATTTATATTAAGTGTATGACCATAGAAGGTTTTATTCATGTAAAAAGAACAACAATTATTCTTTGACTTAAATGAATAACTGTATTGCAATAAACATGATCCAATCATATTCATGCTCAACGCAAACACCAAATAACATTTATTTTAGGTCCAACACTCATCCCGAAGGTAAAAGGAGTGTGCGATGGTGATCTTATCAACCTTGGAATCATTTCCAACACACATCGTCACCTTGCCCTTAACTAGTCTCTATTCATTTTACAACTCCTATTTCGAGTTACTAGTCTTAGAAACTGAACCGGTATCAAATACCCTGGCGTTACTATGAACACTAGTAAAGTACACATCAATAACATGTATATCAAATATACTTTTGTTCACTTTTCCATCCTTCTTATCCGCCAAGTATTTGAGGTAGTTCCACTTCTAATGACCATTCCCTTTACAGTAGAAGCACTCAGTTTTAGGCTTAGGTCTAGCTTTGGGCTTCTTCACGGGATTGGCAACTTGCTTGCCATTCTTCTTGAGGTTCCCTTTCTCTCCCTTGCCCTTTTACTTGAAACTAGTGGTCTTGTCAACCATCAACACTTGATGCTTTTTCTTGATTTCTAGATTCCCCAATTTCAACATCGTGAAGAGCTTGGGAATCGTTTCCTTTGTCCCTTGCATATTATAGTTCATCACGAAGTTCTAGTAACTTGGTGATAGTGACTAGAGAACTCTGTCAATCACTATCTTATCTAGAGGATTAACTCTCACTTGATTCAAGTGATTGTAGTACTCAAACATTCTGAGCACATGCTCACTAGCTAAGCTATTCTCCTCCATCTTGTAGGCGAAGTACTTGTTAGAGGTCTCATACCTCTTAACACGGGCATGAGTCTGAAATACCAATTTCAGCTCTTGGAACATCTCGTATGCTCCTTGGTGTTCAAAACATTTTTGAAGTCCGGTTCTAAGCCGTAAAGCATGGCGCACTAAACTATCAAGTAGTCATCATACCGAGCTTTTCAAACGTTCATAACGTCTGCATCTGCTCCTACAAATGGTTCGTCACCTAGCGGTGCATCAAGGACATAATTCTTCTGTGCAGCAATGAGGATAATCCTCAGATCATGGACCCAGTCCGCGTCATTGCTACTATCATCTTTCAACTTATTTTTCTCTAGGAACATACCAAAAATAAAACAGGGGATCTATACGCGAGCTATTTATCTACAACATAGATATGCAAAAACTACCATGACTAAGTTCATGATAAATTATAGTTCAATTAATCATATTACTTAAGAACTCCCACTTAGATAGAAATCCCTCTAATCATCTAAGTGATCACGTGAGCCATATCAACTAAACCATGTCCGATCATCACGTGAGATGGAGTAGTTTTCAATGGTGAACATCACTATGATTCACGTTCGACCTTTCGGTCTCAGTGTTCTGAGGCCATATCTGCATATGCTAGGCTCGTCAAGTTTAACCTGAGTATTCTGCTTGTGCAAAACTGGCTTGCACCCGTTGTATGTGAACGTAGGGCTTATCACACCCGATCATCATGTGGTGTCTCGGCACAAGGATGTAACATCCCAAATTTTCAATTTGGAATGTTATACATTAGATCATCATGCATATCATATTTTATTTTGCTTTTGGTTTTGATCCTAGAAAATCCTAAGCAACTCAAGGACCCACGGAGAGAGTTGGGGATTTCGTTATTTACATATTTGAGTTTTCTCAAATTTTGTAAACAGGATCATTTGATTTTATTTATTTTATCATCAATTATTTCTATTAGAAAAATATGAGAGAGGGAATAAAATGACTTTCCCAAATTATAGAAATATTGAGGATTTAATAAAAAAATCAAATAAGATTTATTTCGGAGTTTTTCGGTATTTTTAATTGAATTTAGAAAAAATGCGCGTTTTCTAAAGTTGTATTTTGGGCACAAATAAATGTTCACTTTATCGGGCTTGATTTTAGAAACCCGGGAAAATTTATTTCAGGATTTTTCGAGTCCGTTTAGTATTTCTTTTTATTTTTCTTCTGAGCGTAATTATTTAAAAAAAACGAAACCGACTATGGGCCGTACCCGAGCGGGACTCCGCCCGGGGCGCCTTTAAATAGCGAGGCACCCGGCGCCCCAGCCCATTACCGTGCCCGCGCCCGAAACCCTAGCCCACCGCCGCCGCCGCCGGACCCGTCGCCGACTCGCCGGAGTTGCACGCCGCCCGAGGTTCGCCGCCGCCTCGTTTTTTGTGCCGATTTTTTTTTAAAATGTTTATTTTCTTTTTTTCGTCGGTTTTATTTTCGATTTTTTTTATTATTTTAGTATTATTTTAATTATTTTAATTACTTTCGGATTAGGTTAATTAACGATTAATCTGTTCGTCGTTTTTCTTTTTTGGCGGATTTTCCGCAGTTATTTTCTGATCGCGATTTCTGATCCGATTTTCGTTTTAGTATAACTTTTCGCTCATTTATCGGAATCAGGCGATTCAAGTGCCTGGAGTTTCGTCTCGAAACCCTCTTTTGAATAATCAACTTAGACAAGTTTTTGCTACTGTAAAATTTGACTTTGATCCAGATTACTAGAACGAAGTTGATTTCTTTCGCCGTTTGATTTCTTTTGCTACGTTCGATTTGATTCTTTTTGCAAACCAGGGTTCTTAAGTTGAACTTTCTGGTTAGATCTTCTATTTGAGTTTTACCTGTGCATTAGATGAGTACTTATAGTATGCTTGTTTGTTTGTCTGTGATAGAATACCCGGAGTGCGCCGCCTGTTACTTTGAATCTCTAGGTTTCGCGGATCATCAACAAGGCAAGTAACACTTTGATCATACCTTTTTCTACAACCCAGTTTTATTGCATTAGATCAATCCTCCCACACTGCATGATTAGGATCTAATTAAATTGTGGGATGGGAAGTAGATGAGGTAGTACCTATTACCTGTTTATTATCAAACCTTTGGGAGTTATTTCTACATTTGCTTATTATGCCATGCTATGCTAGTAGACGTGGACTGGGTGAGTGATATCCATGATAGATGTGAGATTGTTAATTAATGGTTTATCTAAGGTGGCAACCTAAACACACATCTGGGTGGATTGAGGCACCTGGGTATTCCAGGACTTGCCTGTTTTTCTTTTGGACCGCCACCCAGGCTCAAAGGGATCATGAGATTATTCATACTAGAAACTTCCGTGTGTAGCCACAAGGCAATATGGGCTCTAGCATAGTTGATTAAGTCGTGCGAACTCTTACAGGGTAGACTAGCAGATGTAGGGGAAAGTAGGTGTACCGGTCTATCCATCGTAAGGTGCTAGCATTTCTGAAAGACTGTGTCTCGGTCATCCGTTTCTCAAACACCATGTAGTGCGAGAAATCCAACGGAGACGATCGAGTCTTGTTGGGAAAAGTGCGCAAACCTCTGCAGAGTGTAATAAACTAATCATGGTTAGCCGTGTCCCCGGTTATGGACATCTTGAGTATCTAGTACCTGGATTATCATGTGAATCTCAACATGTTACTCTAAAGTTAATTTTGTTGGGTTTGTTAAATGATGATGCTTAATTGGGATTGAGAATGCTGTCAACCATTCTAAATGTTTAACAACCACCATGATAGTAATTAAATTTATTCCTTTGAAGTAGGGAAAAATTGGCTTTACGCAAAAACTGTAACCATAGAGCTTTCCACCAGCCAAATATGCATATAGTATAGTTGTTTCATTCCATTACCCTCTATGTGTTACCTTGCCAGCATATTCCATGTGCTGACCCGTTCTCGGGCTGCAACGTTAATGTTGCAGACTTTTCAGATGACGAATAAGGAGTTTTTAGGTCGTGGTTCTATACTCAGTGATGCCGTTGGAGTTGATGGACTCACTTATCTTCCAAGCCTTCTGCTGTTATCGTTATTAGATGGCCTTAAGCCATATTTATTGTAATAAGTTCTCTTTTGAGACACTCGATGTAATAAGTGTGTGATTGCTACTCTGCTATAAATCCTTCGAGTACTGTGTGGTGTCAGCATTACTGATCCAGGGATGACACCGGAGCACAGAGATCAGACTGTTTGAGGTCTGGTCGCTACAAAGGAACTGTCGCAATAGTGCATACTCAAGAAGAACACTTATACCTTGAAATTTTAGTAAGGGATCATCTCATAATGCTACCATCGTACTAAGCAAGATAAGATGCATAAAGGATAAACATCACATGGAATCAAAATATGTGACATGATATGGCCATCATCATCTTCTGCCTTTGATCTCCATCTCCAAAGTACTTTCATGATCTCTATCGTCACTGGCATGACACCATGATCTCCATCATCTTGATCTTTATCAACGTGTCGTCACATGGTCATCTTGCCAACTATTGCTTTTGCAACTATTGCTATCGCATAGCGATAAAGTAAAGCAATTATAGGGCGCTTGCATCTTATGCAATAAAGAGACAACCACAAGGCTCCTGCTATTTGCTGATAACTTTAACAAAACATGATTATCTCATACAACAATTTATATCTCATCATGTTTTGACCATAGCACATCATAACATAGCCTGCAAAAACAAGTTAGACGTCCTCTACTTTGTTGTTACAAGTTTTACGTGGCTTCTACGGGCTTAGCAAGAACTGTTCTTACCTAGGCATCAATAACCACAATGGGGTATAGTGATTGCTTTTTGATCTTCAAAAAGAACCCTGTTCATTGAATCCGATTCAACTAAAGTTGGAGAAACTGACACCCACCGGCTACCTATGTGCGAAGCAC
The DNA here is from genome assembly GCF_002162155.2 of Triticum dicoccoides. Taxonomy (NCBI): domain Eukaryota; kingdom Viridiplantae; phylum Streptophyta; class Magnoliopsida; order Poales; family Poaceae; genus Triticum; species Triticum dicoccoides. Next base: position 390,900,340 of record NC_041380.1, read on the forward strand.
GTCGGTAGAAGCAGTCTCGCGTAAGCATACGCGTAATGTCGGTCTGAGCCGCTTCATCCAACAATACCGCTGAATCAAGAATCAACTAGTGACGACAAGCAATATGTATATACCCACGCCCACAACTCCTTTGTGTTCTACTCGTGCATATAACATCTACGCATAGACCTGGCTCTGATGCCACTGTTGGGGAACGTAGTAATTTCAAAAAAAATCCTATACACACAAAAGATCCATCTAGGTGATGCATAGCAACGAGAGGGGAAGAGTGTTGTCCACGTACCCTCATAGACCGTAAGCGGAAGCGTTATGGCAACACAGTTGATGTAGTCGTACATCTTCACGATCCGACCGATCCTAGCACCGAAGGTACGACACCTCCGCGATCTTCACACGTCTAGCTCGGTGACGTCTCGCAAATTCTAGATCCAGCTGAGTGTTGAGTGAGAGTTTCTTCAGCATGACGGCGTGATGATGGTGATGATAAAGCTATCGGCGCAGGGCTTCCCCTAAGCACTGCAACGATATGACTGAGGTGGATTATGGTGGAGGGGGGCACCGCACACGGCTAAACAATGTCAACTTGTGTGTTCTAGGGTGCCCCCTGCCCCCGTATATAAAGGAGCAAGGGGGGACGCCGGCCGTCCCTATGGCGCACCAAGGAGGGGAGGAATCCTCCTCCTAGTAGGAGTAGGATTCCTCCTTTCCTAGTCCTACTAGGAGGGGGAAGGAAGGAGTGGGAGAGAAGAAGAAAAAGGGTGGCGGCGCCCCCCTCCTAGTCGAATTCAGACTCAAGGGGGAGGCGGCGCGCGGCCTACACTGGCAGCCCCCCTCTCTCCACTAAGGCCCATCTAGGACCATCAGTTCCCAAGGGGGGGGTCCGGTAACCCTCCGGCACTCCGGTTTTACCCGAAACCACCTGAAACACTACCAATGTCCGAATATAGCCATCCAATATATCAATCTTTATGTCTCGACCATTTCGAGACTCCTCGTCATGTCCATGATCACATCCGGGACTCCGAACTACCTTCGGTACATCAAAACACATAAACTCATAATACCGATCGTCATCGTACGTTAAGCGTGTGGACCCTACGGGTTCGAGAACTATGTAGACATGAACGAGACTCATCTCCGATCAATAATCAATAGCGGAACCTGGATGATCATATTGGTTCCTACATATTCTACGAAGATCTTTATCGGTCAAACCGCAGAACAACATACGTTGTTCCCTTTGTCATCGGTATGTTACTTGCCCAAGATTCAATCGTCGGTATCTCAATACCTAGTTCAATCTCGTTACTAGCAAGTCTCTTTACTCGGTCCGTAATGCTACATCTCGTAACTAACTCATTAGTTACATTGCTTGCAAGGCTTATAGTGATGTGCATTACCAAGAGGGCCCATAGATACCTCACCGATACACGGAGTGACAAATCCTAATCTTGATCTATCCCAACTCAACAAACACCATCGGAGACACCTGTAGAGTATCTTTATAGTCACCCAGTTACGTTGTGATGTTTGATAGCACACTAAGTGTTCCTCTGGTATTAGGGAGTTCCATAATCTCATAGTCATAGGAACATGTATAAGTTATGGAGAAAGCAATAGCAGTAAACTAAACGATCGTCGTGCTAAGCTAACGGATGGGTCAAGTCAATCACATCATTCTCTAATGATGTGATCCCGTTCATCAAATGACAACTCTTTGTCCATGGCTAGGAAACTTAACCGTCTTTGATCAACGAGCTAGTCAAGTAGAGGCATACTAGTGACACTCCGTTTGTCTATATATTCACACATGTACTAAGTTTCTGGTTAATACAATTCTAGCATGAATAATAAAAATTTATCATGATATAAGGAAATATAAATAACAACTTTATTATTGCCTCGATGACATATTTCCTTCAAAAAGTTCTATGATAAGAGACTACTTTTGGGATGACCCACGTCTTTATAAAGAAGGAGTAGATGGTATTATTAGACGTTTTGTACCTGAGCATGAACAGAGACAAATCCTACGGAAATGTCACTCCGAAGCTTACAAAGGGCATCATGCTGCAGATAGAACTGCTCACAAGGTATTGTAATCTAGATTTTATTGGCCTACTCTCTTCGAGGATGCCCGTAAGTTCATCTTATCTTGTAATGAATGCCAAAGAATAGGTAATATTGGTAAGCATCAAGAAATGCCTATGAATTATTCACTTGTTGTCGAACCATTTGATGTTTGGGGATTTGATTACATGGGACCATTTCCTTCCTCTAATGTGTATACACATATTTTGGTTGCTATTGTTTATGTTACTAAATGGGTAGATGCTATTCCAACCAATAGTGCTGATCACAAAACCTCTATTAAAATGATTAAGGAAGTTACTTTCTCAAGGTTTGGAGTCCCTAGATATTTAATGACTGATGGTGGTTCACAATTTATTCATGGTGCTTCCTGTAAAATGCTTGCCAAGTATGATGTTAACCATAGAATTGCATCACCTTATCATTCTCACTCTAGTGGTCAAGTTGAGCTTGGCAATAGAGAAATAAAATTAATTTTACAAAATACTATTAATAAGTCCAGGAAGAATTGTTCTAAGAAATTAGATGATGCACTTTGGGCTTATAGAACAGCATACCAAAATTCTATGGGCATGTCCCCTTATAAAATGGTTTATGGAAAAGCTTGTCATTTGCCTCTTGAGTTAGAAGATAAAGCATATTGGGCAGTCAAAGAACTCAACTATGATTTCAAACTTTCCGGTGAAAAGAGATTATTTGATATTAGTTCATTAGATGAATGGAGAACCCAAGCTTATGAAAATGCAAAATTATTCAAAGAAAAAGTTAAAAGATGGCATGGCAAAAGAATCCAAAAGTGTGAGTTTAAAGTCGGAGAATATGTTCTTTTGTACAACTCTCATTTCAGATTCTTTGTAGGAAAACTCCTCTCAAAATGGGAAGGCCCATATGTTATCCAGGAGGTTTATCGGTCTGGAGCCATCAAAATAAATAATGCTGATGGTACTAACCCGAAGGTTGTCAATGGGCAGCGGAATAAAACATTATATCTCAGGTACGCCCATTAATGTTGAAAGTAATATTATCCAAACTTTTACACCGGAAGAACACATAAAAGAGTCCTTCCGGAACACTCCAGAATCGTGAAAATAAGGAGGTACGTGATACAGTCAGTAAACGGACTGCAAAAAATATGCAAAAATATTTTTTTGTCAGTTTTGGTATATATAGAAAAATAGGAAAATAAGAAACTTCGAGGAAGCGTACCCTGGTGGGCACAAGACACTAGGGCAAGCTTGCCTGGCGCGCCCAGGTGGGTTGTGCCCACCTAGGACACCTTCCAGACTCCGTTTAACTTCAATTTGCTTGTTCCCCAAGATAAAAATATTTATATACTCCCCGAACCTATTTACCACCGTATCACGGAGAAATCTTCTGTTCTCTTTTCTTGATGTTTCATTGTTAGATTTGAAAATATGTCATCCCAAGACTCTGAGGGTGAGAGCTATGTTGCTGATTTCATCGCAAACCCCAAGTACTATGGGGATGTGGAGCACTATAGCTGGACCTCCGAAGAGGATGAACATGAATAGGTTCCTCCCCGGTTCCAAAATGAAAGCATGGTGGCGTTATGCAAGAGGACAATAAAACTCGAGATAGATAATGGCGAGTTGAGGACAGATAATTATATTTTCCGACAAAAGATGGAGGAAAAGAATGGAAAACCCTCCACTTCTTCCTCACCACCACCATCTTCTTCACCACCAAAGAAAATTGAGTTTCGGGTATGGGCACTCCCATTGGCTTCCGCCAAGCTTGGGGGAGGTGCCCCGGTATTGTATCATCCCACTATCTTTTTGCCTTTACCTATTTTAGTTCGATCTTTTGCTTTATATGAACAAAAGTTTAGTTTGATCCTTCCTTCTTTAAGAGTTTGCTTAGCGATCTATCCTTGTAATCCTGTGCAAGATATATAATAAATTTTAGTTTGAGTTTTTGCTTTCTTTACTTTCTTGTTGCAATAAAAAGAATGGAAATAAACAAAAGAAAGGAAATAAATCAAGAAGATCATATACTAATCTTATGGTAGGTGATGGCACCATATAAGAAAAAGAATAAGTAGAAAAATTTATTAGAGATTAACAAACAAAGCGTTAGTCAATGATGCAACTCATGAAAAAATTAATAAGGGAAGATAAGATTCACATATAAATATACTATCCTTGAAATCTTTTGTGAGTGTGAGCCCCCATCAAAATATTATATGCCAAAATATTATTCATAGATAGACTTGATCATAAACCCACAATTCATCGGTTTCAACAAACACAGCGCAAAAAGAAGATTACATCGAATAGATCTCCACGAGGGAGGGGGAGAACTCTGTATTGAGATTCAAAGAGAGAGAAGAAGCCATCTAGCTACTAACTATGGGCCCGAAGGTCTGAGGTAAACTACTCACACTTCATCGGAGAGGCTATGGTGATGTAGAAGCCCTCCGTGATGACGGCCCTCTTCCGGTGGAGCTCCGGAACAGGCCCCAAGAAGGGATCTCGTGGATACAGAAAGTTGCGGCGGTGGAATTAGGTTTTTGGCTCCTCCTCTGATCGTTTGGGGGTACGTGTGTATATATAGGAGGAAGAAGTACGCCGGAGGAGCAACTAGGGGCCCTTGAGGCAGGGGGCGTGCCCTATGGGGGGGGCGCCCCCACCCTCGTGACCTGTTACTTGGAGCAGGGTCCAAGTCTCCTGGATCACGTTCGGTGAGAAAATCACATTCCCGAAGATTTTATTCCGTTTGGACTACGTTTGATATTATGTTTCTTCGAAACACTGAAATAGGCAAAAAACAGCAATTCTGGGCTGGGCCTCCGGTTAATAGGTTAGTCCCAAAAATAATATAAAAGTGGAAAATAAAGCCCAATATAGTCCAAAACAGTAGATAATATAGCATGGAGCAATCAAAAATTATGGATACGTTGGAGACGTATCAGGCATCCCCAAGCTTAATTCCCGCTCATCCTCGAGTAGGTAAATGATAAAAAGAGAATTTTTGATGCGGAGTGCTACTTGGCATAATTTCAATGCAAATCTTCTTAATTGTGGTATGAATATTCAGATTAGAAAGATTCAAGACAAAGGTTTATATTGACATAGAAAATAATAATACTTCAAGCATACTAACAAAGCAATTATGTCTTCTCAAAATAACATGGCTAAAGAAAGTTATCCCTACAAAATCATATAGTTTGGCTATGCTCCATATTCCCCACACAAAGTATTTAAATCATGCACAATCCCGATGACAAGCCAAGCAATTGTTTCATACTCTAACTTTTTCAAAACTTTTTCAATCTTCACGCAATACATGAGCGTGAGCCATGGATATAGCACTATGGGTGGAATAGAATGGTGGTTGTGGAGAAGACAAAAAGTGAGAAGATAGTCTCACATCAACTAGGAGTATCAACGGGCTATGGAGATGCCCATTAATAGATATCAATGTGAGTGAGTAGGGATTGCCATGCAACGGATGCACTAGAGCTATAAGTATATGAAAGCTCAAAAAGAAACTAAGTGGGTGTGCATCCAACTTGCTTGTTCATGAAGACCTAGGGCAATTTGAGGAAGCCCATCATTGGAATATACAGGCCAAGTTCTATAATGAAAAATTCCCACTAGTATATGAAAGTTATAACATGAGAGACTCTCTACTATGAAGATCATGGTGCTACTTTGAAGCACAAGTGTGGTAAAAGGATAGTAACATTGTCCCTTCTCTCTTTTTCTCTCATTTTTAAATATTTTTTATATGGCCTTTCTCTCTTTTTTTATTTGGGCTTCTTTGGCCTCTTTTTTTTCGTCCGGAGTCTCATACCGACTTGTGGGGGAATCATAGTCTCCATCATTCTTTCCTCACTGGGACAATTCTCTAATAATGATGATCATCACATTTTTATTTTTCTTACAACTCAACAATTACAACTTGATAGTTAGAACAAAATATGACTCTATGTGAATGCATCCGGCGGTGTACCGGGATATGCAATATGACAATGATGAATGTGTCATGATGAACTAGCTGGTGGAAAGTTGCATGGCAATATATCTCGGAATGGCTATGGAAATGCCATAATAAGTAGATATGGTGGCTGTTTTGAGGAAGGTATATGGTAGGTGTATGATACCGGCGAAAGTTGCGCGGTATTAGAGAGGCTAGCAAGGGTGGAAGGGTGAGAGTGCGTATAATCCATGGACTCAACATTAGTCATAAAGAACTCATATACTTATTGCATAAATTTAGAAGCTATCAAAGCAAAGTACTACGTGCATGCTCCTAGGGGGATAGATTGGTAGGAAAAGACCATCGCTTGTCCCCGACCGCCACTCATAAGGAAGACAATCAATAAATAAATCATGCTCCGACTTCATCACATAACGGTTCACCATACGTGCATGCTATGGGAATCACAAACTTCAACACAAGTATTCTTTAAATTCACAACTACTCAACTATCATGACTTTAATATTATCACCTCCATATCTCAAAACTATTATCATGCTTCAATCTTTTCTTAGTATTCAACACACTCAAAAGAAAGTTTCACAAATCTTGAATACCAAGCATATTATTATTAAGCAAATTACCATGCTATTAAGAGACTCTCAAATTAATTTAAGTGAAGCATGAGAGATCAATAGTTTCTTTAAAACAAATCCACCACCGTGCTCTAAAAGATCTAAGTGAAGCACATAGAGCAAAATTATCTAGCTCGAAAGATATAAGTGAAGGGCATAGAGCAAAATTATCTAGCTCAAAAGATATAAGTGAAGGACATAGAGCAAAATTATCTAGCTCAAAAGATATAAGTGAAGCACATAGAGTATTCTATCAAATTTTAATTCATGTATGGCTCTCTCAAAAGGTGTGTACAGCAAGGATGATTCTGGTATACTATCAAACAAAGACACAAATAATACAAGACGCTCCAAGCAAAACACATATCATGTTCGTGAATAAAAATATAGCTCCAAGTAAATTACCGATGGAAGTGGACGAAAAGAGGGGATGCCTTCCGGGGCATCCCCAAGCTTTAACTTTTTGCTTTCCTTGGATTATCTTGGGGGTGCCACGGGCATCCCCAAGCTTAGGCTCTTTCCAATCCTTGTTCCATGATCCATCAAAAGAATTCACCCAAAACATGAAAACTTCACAACACAAAACTCAAAATAGAAAACTCGTGAGCTCCGTTAGCGAAAGAAAACAGAAGACCACTTCAAGGTACTGTAATGAATTCATTCTTTATTTATATTGGTGTTAAACCTACTGTATTACAACTTCTCTATGGATTATAAACTATTTTACTAGCCATAGATTCATCAAAATAAGCAAACAACACACGAAAAACAGAATCTGTCAAAAACAGAACAGTCTGTGGTAATCTGTAGCTAGCGCAAGATATGGAACCCCAAAAATTCTAAAATAAATCGCTGGACGTGAGGAATTTATCTATTGATCATCTACAAAAATAATTAACTAAATAGCACTCTTCAAATAAAAATGACAGCAGTTCTCGTGAGCGCTAAAGTTTCTGTTTTTGACAGCAAGTTCAACAAGACTTTCCCCAAGTCTTCACAACGGTTCTACTTGGCACAAACACTAATTAAACACAAAAAACACAACAAAAACAGGGGATAAATAATTTATTAATGAAATAACAGCAAGGATAAATATTGGTTTGACTCCCAACAAGCGCTTATCTTTAAAGCCTTATAGCTAGGCATAATATTTCAATGATGCTCACATGAAAGACAAGAATTGAAGCACAAAGAGAGCATCATAAAACACGTGACAAACACATCTAAGTCTAACATACTTCCTATGCATAGGCATCTTATAGGCAAACAAATTAGCAAGGCAAGCAAAAACTAGCATATGCAAGGAAACAGAAAGAAACAATAGCAATCTCAACATAACGAGAGGTAATTTAGTAACATGAAAATTTCTACCACCATATTTTCCTCTCTCATAATAATTACATGTAGGATCATAATCAAATTCAACAAAATAGATATCACATTAAATATTTTCAACATGATCCTCATGCATGCAAAGTTGACACTCTTCCAAAATAGTGGGATTAACATTAACTAAAGTCATGACCTTTCCAAACCCACTTTTATTAAAAACTTCATAAGATTGAACATTCTCCAAATATGTGGAATCTAAAGTTGACATTCTTCCAAACCCACTTTCAATATTATTGCAAACATTATAGTAAATCTCATATTCATCATGGGGTTTAAATAAATTTCAAGATCGAAAGAAGAATCACCCCAATCATGATCATTGCAACAAGTAGAGGACATAGCAAAACTTGCATCCCCAAGGTTAGGGTTTTGCATATTATTAGCACAATTGTCATTAATAGAATTTATAATAACATCATTGAAATCATGCTTTTTATTCAAAGATCTATCGTGAATCACTTCATAACATACTTCATTGCAATTTTTAGGTTCACGAATTTCAAGCAAAACTTCATAAAGATAATCTAGTGCACAAAACTCACTAGCAATTGCTTCAACATAACTGGATCTCTTAAAAATATTAGAAATCGGATGAGGATCCATAAATCTTAGGTTCTCTGTTTAGTAATAAATAAATGACTCTTCCAACCATACGAGCAAACAAAAAGCAAATGGGCCAGAAGAGGCAAATAGAGGGAGGATGGAGAGAGAGAGAGGGCGAATAAAACGGCAAGGGTGAATTGGGGGGAGAGGAAAACGAGAGGCAAATGGAAAATAATGTAATGCGAGAGATAGGGATTGTGATGGGTACTTGGTATATGAATTTTTGCGTAGACTCCCCGACAACGGCGCCAGAAATCCTTCTTGCTACGTCTTGAGCTTGTGTTGGTATTCCCTGAAGAGGAAGGGATGATGCAGCAGAGTAGCGTAAGTATTTCCCTCAGTTTTTGAGAACCAAGGTATCAATCCAGTAGGAGGCCACGCACAAGTCCCTCGTACCTGCACAAAGTGATAGCTACTTGCAACCAACGCGATTAGGGGTTGTCAAGCCCTTCACGGTCACTTACGAGAGTGAGATCTGACAATTAGAATATTTTTGGTATTTTTGATATAAAGATGCAAAGTAAAAAGTAAAAGCAATGTAAATAGCAAAGCAATATTAAAGTGATGGAGATTGATATGATGAGAATAGACCCGGGGGCCATAGGTTTCACTAGTGGCTTCTCTCAAGAGCATAAGTATTCTATGATGGGTGAACAAATTACTGTTGAGCAATTGATAGAATTGTGCATAATTATGAGAATATCTAGGCATGATCATGTATATAGGCATCATGTCCGTGACAAGTAGATCGAAACGATTCTGCATCTACAACTATTACTCCACTCATCGACCGCTATCCAACATGCATCTAGAGTATTAAGTTAAAGATAGAGTAACGCCTTAAGCAAGATGACATGATGTAGAGAGATAAATTCACGCAATATGAAATAAACCCCATCTTGTTATCCTCGATGGCAATGATACAATACGTGCCTTGCTGCCCCTTCTATCACTGGGTAAGGACACCACAAGATCGAACCCAAAGCTAAGCACTTCTCCCATGGCAAGAACTACCAATCTAGTTGGCCAAACCAAATAGATAATTCGAAGAGACTTGCAAAGATAACCAATCATGCATAAAAGAATTCAGAGAATATCCAAATATTATTCATAGATATACTTGATCATAAACCCACAATTCATCGGTCTCAACAAACACACCGCAAAAAGAAGATTACATCGAATAGATCTCCACGAGGGAGGGGGAGAACTTTGTATTGAGATTCAAAGAGAGAGAAGAAGCCATCTAGCTACTAACTATGGACCCGAAGGTCTGAGGTAAACTACTCACACTTCATCGGAGAGGCTATGGTGATGTAGAAGCCCTCCGTGATGACGGCCCTCTTCCGGCGGAGCTCCGGAATAGGCCCCAAGATGGGATCTCGGGGATACAGAAAGTTGTGGCGGTGGAATTAGGTTTTTGGCTCCTCCTCTGATCGTTTGGGGGTACGTGTGTATATATAGGAGGAAGAAGTACGCCGGAGAGCAACGAGGGGCCCACGAGGCAAGGGGCGTGCCCTAGGGTTAATAGGTTAGTCTCCTGGAGCAGGGTCCTTGGAGAAGGGTCCAAGTCTCCTAGATCACGTTCGGTGAGAAAATCACGTTCCCGAAGATTTTATTCCATTTGGACTCCGTTTGATATTCCGTTTCTTCGAAACACTGAAATAGGCAAAAAACAACAATTCTGGGCTGGGCCTCCGGTTAATAGGTTAGTCCCCAAAATAATATAAAAGTGGAAAATAAAGCCCAATATAGTCCAAAACGGTAGATAATATAGCATGGAGCAATCAAAAATTATAGATACATTGGAGACGTATCAGCCATCGTTGTGGTGTAATACCATACTCCAGTGTGGCGTCGTGGATTGCCTTGTGGGATGAGGATGTACAGTACAAGGTATGAACAACCCCCTGAGGAGACGTGTTCTTGAGCTCTGTGAGCTTGTGTGTTGGGGGTAGTCTGGATGGTCCGTCCCCTACTATGGTGGGGGCTAGCCCTATTTATAGTGGCTCGGGTCCTCTTCCCAAGTATTTAGGCGGGAAGGGATCCCATAACGGCCAATTTGAAGGGGGACAACTAGTACAAGTTATCCTAAAAAAAGGTGGTCTTCGCCTGCCAAACGTTTGGTGGTGATGTCGTTGTGGGCTCCGTGGTGACCTCCATCCTGCCATCCTGCTGATCTCGGTCTCGTTGCACCAATATGGAAACCTTTGCCTGATGCCTCAGGACTCCTGGTCTGCACTTGTCCCTTTAGCACCAAAGAGGCAACGAGTACTCTACGCCCGCTGGCGCCCTCCTGTCCTTGGTCGTCATGGCTCATGTCATGGAAAATTCGCGAGGTGCCCCTTTGCATAGACATCTCCGCTCCTCGGGAGCCAGCCTAGGGAGGCTGCCCCTGAGGAGGTCTTGCATCGTCCGCCTCGCGAGGCTTGGCCCCTCATGAGTGTCTTGAGTGGTTTTTGATGAAGATGGGCTATACCAGGCCGCTGGACGAGCCACACCCTGGGCCGTAGGCAGGCAAGTCTGGGGACCCCCGTTCCCAGAACACGGACAAAAACCCCGGGCCCAAGGCGCGCTCGCACTTGGCTTCGAGGCGAAGCCAACGGTCAAGTGTGGAGCGCCGCGGGCCCCAATAGCATGTGGCCTTGATTGACGCATGGCGATTGATAGGATGTGGGCATTTCCGCTTCCCCATGCTGCCTCGGCAACTGCCTGACTTGACGAGTCCCTGCTGCATGTAGAAAAATCATCATTACCTGTGATCATGGAGGCCGGCGGTTGGCCTTCCTCTGGCTATAAATGAGGAGAGGGGCAGATCCCCTGTCGCTCATCTCTTCTCCCATTCCGCCCGCTTCTTCTTATTCCTCCTTGCCATGACCCCATGGCGCAAGTGAAGAGGTTCTCGGCCACCGAGAGGAGAAGGCTCGCCACGAGGGGCCCGGCTCACCACCGCAAGCATGCTGCAACCCTCGCTACAGTCCCTCGTGGGCGTGGGCGAACTTCCTCGGGGTCTGGCACCGTCCTTGGCAGCCACGGAGGCGCCTCTTCGCATGACGAGAGCCGCCTAGGTCATGGCAGCCCCGTCAATGAGGGAAGGCATGCCATGGTCGCTCGGCCTCCTCGGCCACACTTCCACTCGGCGGGGTGCTGCCGGAGTTCGTCGTGTGGTTGGAGAACCCGGCCGGCGTCCGTGCTCCTTTGCTGACGAGCTGCCGGCCTCCTGTCATGGTGGCCTCTGGCTGCAGGCCGACGGCTGCTGTAGCAAGGCTTCATGGGTCGCGGTGGAGGTCTCCGTCGCGGGTAACGTAGCCCTGGCCCACGGCTGGCAGATGTTCGCCCACGCGCGCGGCCTGAGCAGGCGGTGCACCCTCCACTTCAAGTACGACGGTGCAGCGACCCTCTTCGTGAGGGTATTCGGGGAAGACAGTCGCCGCGCCTGATGGTGACCTGAAGACAACGACAATGACGAAGTGCTCGGCCTCGGCGACGGCCATGATGAGGACGAGGGTGAACTCTCTCTCAATGATGGCTATGGCTCGTCCGGCGATGATGGCTCCTCCTCAGGTGGAAGGTCCAGCAGCGGCGGCTACGACCATCCACGACGTCATCGGACTCGCTTCGAGGATGGTGGTGGATCGTCCTGTTGCCGCGCCCAGTGAGGCGCGACGAGGTCTCCATCTGAGTCCGAGGGGCTGGTCCTCGTGAGCAGCCGCGTCATGGGAGCCGCTGTTGCTTGTCCTCTCCTTCCCTTTCCTCCTACATTGTCAGAAACGAGTATGGGGCCCTGCTTGTGCGTGTGATGAACCATGGTGCTTATGTTGCTTTTGTGGTGTGTTTATTGTTTCCGGGTTGTGTTGTGAGATCTGTGCCATATACGGGTGTAGAGGGGTAACTTAGCTTGATGCATCTGTGGTATCTTTGACCTCATGAGGGCACGTGCCTCTAGGCACCTGGCAGAGTTTCCCCGCTGTAGGTTTGGGTGATCTCGCGAAGCTGTAAAAATTTGTTAAGAAATCCTTAACTCCTCTCGCACGAGGCCTCAGGCATGGGCTGGTCATGGCCAAACGCTCCACGCCGCGGTACCCGTGGGGCACGGACTAGAGAAGGGATGTGCCGATCACAAGCTCAAACAAGGGCGCCTCACGGAGACCAGGGGAGTGCGTACACGCACGTGCCTGTCCAACCCCCTCACGAGGTGCGTGAGCGAGAGCGTCGGGCAACTGCCACCCTCCCAGGCGCAAAAAAAGAATCGAGGGAAGAATCAGAGAGAAGAGGGGGTTCAACCAAGCCATCGAGAAACGTCAGAACTTCAAATTTCATTGAAAGAAAAAGGGGCGAGCCAACTACAGAAAGCAAATGAACAGCCATGTCCGGCACCTAGTCTAGTCTCCCCACCAGCGCGGAGCTAAGTGCTTCCACTAGGACGTGGGAGGGAGCCCTTGAGGCCCGAGGGCGGCACTCCGAGAGTCCGGGGCATGTACACCCCCACTCATTATTATGTGAGAGTGTCACGAGCGTAGACCTTCACAGGCACTGGGCCTTGCTTCATGGGTACAACTTCCGGAGGTATTGGATGTTACAGGCGTTCTGGATGGGGATCCCGTCCTGCATCTCCAGGCGCGCGGTGCCAGGTCTGGAGACGCGGGCGATCCTAAACATGTCCTCCTGCATGGGTGAGAGCTTATGCAGCCCTTCCCTGGAGAGCACCCGCCTTAGGACGAGATCACCCACCTCGAGCGTCCTGGAACGGATGCTGCTACAGTGGTACCGCCGCAGCGCCTGCTGGTATCTTGTCGCTGGGAGCGAGGCTTCATGGCGGTGTTCTTCCCCCAGCACAAGGTCCATCCCCCGCATGGCGTCCTGCTACGTCTCATCAAATGCTAGGACCCGCGTAGAGCGATTCCTGGCCTCGTGAGGGAGAACCGCTTCTACTCCATAGATGTGGAAGAACGGGGTCTTGTCTGTTGGCTTGGTGGCGATGGTGCGGATGGACCACAACACAGACTGGAGCTCATCGTGCCAGCCCCTACCGCAGGCTTCGAGCTTCTTCTTGATGTCCGGATCTTGAGGCTTCTCAGGACCTCGGTGTTGGCATGCTCAGCCTGTCTATTGCTCCTGGGGTGTGCCATCGAAGCGTAGCAAATCCGTGTTCCAAGGTTAGCACAATAGTTCTTGAAGAGATTGCTAGTGAACTGTGAGCCATTGTCAGTGATGATGCGGTTAGGGACCCCGAACTGCCTTACGAGGCCCTTGATGAACTTAACTGCCGACTCGGCTGGGATGGTGCGGATGGCTTCCACCTCTGCCCATTTGGTGAACTTGTCGATGGTGACGTAGAGGTAGTTGTAGCCCCCAAGCGCTTGCGGGAATGGACCCAGGATATCTAGCCCCCTGACCGTGAATGGCCACGAAAGTGGGATAGTCTGGAGGCCCTGGGCAAGCTGGTGGATTTGCTTGGTATGGAATTGGGAGGCCTCGCAGGACCTCACCAACTCAGTCGCGTTTTTGAGTGCTGTGGGCCAGTAGAACCCGTTGCAGAACACCTTGCCGACCAGGGTACATGACGACGAGTGGTGCCCACAGTCTCTGTCGTGTATGTCAGCTACACTACAAAAAAAGACACATCGGTGACATTTTGGACCGAGCGAATTTTTTCTGTCATACTTATGACACTTCTATGACTATAATTGTGACAAAACCCGGTATCAACATAGATGTGGTGGGCTCCTACTTCTGTGACAAAAACTCATGACAGAAAATGGGCTTTTCATCCTGGGCTGGCCAGACGCAGCTGCATGACATTCTTTGGGCCGTCCATGACGGGAAAAATTGTGGTAGAAGCGAGGGCGAGGAAAATATCGGGGTGTTCCCGGTTATGGTGGAAGGTCATGGCCGAGCGATGTACGGAGGTTTGCGCATTTCTCTTGTACAGGAACATGCGTGGGTGCGAGGTGCTGGGCTCTAACTGAACCCGAGTGAGGCGTTCGCCTATTGAACCATAGCGATTGCATTGCAGGCTATCTGTTACTGAACCCGAGCGATCGATCGATGGCTGTTAACTGAATCCGATCGAGCAATTCCTTCACGACTGCTGCTTACTGAAGCCGAGCGATGCTGCCTCTGGATGAACAGTGAGCGTAGCTGGGGGGGTTTGGATGAACAGTTCCATGTGGCGGTGGATGAACAGGACCCCATGGTGTTGCCTCTGGATGAACAGGACGCCGATCGATCGAGCTGGTTGGGGCTGGATGAACAGGACCCCGTGGAGGGCTGGATGAATAGGACCACCTCGTGGAGGGCTGTATGAACAGTAGATGGTGCATGGCTGGATGAACAGTAGCCCGTGGAGGGGTGGTCGAAAAGGAGCCCATGTAGAGGGCTGGTTGAACAGTAGCCGGTGGAGTAGCACGGTGGAGGCTGGATGAACAAGAGCCCGTGGATGAACAGTCGCAGGTGCAGGCTGGAGGATGTCGACGGTGGATGAAAAGTAGCCCATGGAGGCTGGAGGGGGTCGACGGTGGAGATGAACAGTATCCCGTGGAGTCTCGTTTTGCGGTATGCCACACCCCTCCTGATGAATAGGACCCCTGTTTCGAACGTAACGCTCCAACACAAGTATGTTTCCTCCGTTTTGCGGTATCCCACACCCCTCCCGATGAACAGGACCCCCGTTTTGACCGTAGGAGGTCCGTTTCCTCCATTTTACGGTACGCCAGACCCCTCTCGATGAACATGATCCCGTTTCAACCGTGGCCGGTCAAACACAAGGCCGTTTCCTCTGTTCTGCGATACGCCAGGCCTCGTTTCCATCGGCTGTTCCGTCCAAGCCCTCCCGATGAACACAAAGACGCATTCCGTTCCATCCCAGCCGGTTGGCTCCCCATGAACGCAACGATGACGTAGTTTCAACATTTCGACCCAGCCATGTACACGAGGCTTGGCTGTACATATGCACGAGTAGACGTTCGAGACCCCGCCCGTATGTACGTATGTGGCCGTATTTTCTTTCTTGTACACTGGCCGGTGTACGTACGTGTACATGCTATATGCGCGCCTCTACTACGACATGTGCGCGCTCTACATCGACCAGTATGTACGTACACATTCGTGACCAGAATGTCAATGCTACATACGCGTCGACCAGGTGGGTCCCGACAGTCAGGCACTTCCTTGCGTGCGAAGATATAGCTGGTGGGTCCCAGCAGTCAGGGGGGCGACTTGTTTTTTTTGCCCGGACGCACTTCCTTGCGTGCGGAGATGTAGCTAGTTGGTCCCAGCAATCAGGGGGAACTTTTTTCGTGAAATACGATGGCCCGCCTGATGGGTCCCAGCTATCAGGTGCAGGAATAATTATTTTGCGCGTAATAAGGAGGCACTTTCTTGCGGCTGCCGTGGACCCAGCTGTCAGCCTCTCCATATATAGTACTCTTCCGATGGAAGTCGGTTGCTGACCACATTGACCACGCCACACCGAGAGCACCAAGGCGGTGGACGACGGCGAGGCCTAGGAAGGGGACGATGTGGAGCCAGGGAAGACACGGCAGTGGATGCCCACGCGGAGAGGAGTACGAGGGTTCACTGGTTCGGCTGCGGTGTTAGGCTGCCGTCGCCACAGAATAACAGGCGATGTGGGTGAGTAGAGGGATGGCCTGGGCAGCGGTGGGAGTAGTAGGGGGCGGTGAGGCCTCCGCGGCATCACAGCCGTCCATGGGAGGAAGGAGCACGCGGCACGACCGGCGCTGGTTTGGGCGGTTGGAGCAAGAACAACAGAGGTTGAAGAAGCACTACAGCCGTTGGATGGACATCATACAGTCACTGGAGCTAGAATCGTTCATATATTGACTAAGTTCACAAAGCCCTCCGTCCCCGTCAACTTAGTAGGCCCAGAAGTCAGCCTCCCACTATGGTGGGTCCCAGCTGGCAGGGGGTATTCATTTTTTTGTGCGCAATAAGGAGGCACTTCCTTGCGTGCAAAGATATAGTTGGTGGGTCTGACCTGTCAGCGGAGGGAACATTTTTTCGCGAAATACAGAGGCCCTTCCGGCGGGTCCCAGATGTTAGGTGGAGGAATCATTATTTTGCACATAATAAGGAGGCATTTCCTTGTGTGCGGCCATGGACCCAGTTGTCAGCCTCTCCACGTACAGTCCACTTCCGATGGATGTCGTTCGTTGACCATGTTGACCACGCCGCACCGAGAGCACCAGGGCGGTGGACAACGGCGAGGCCTATGAAGGGAACGATACGGACCCGGGGAAGACACGGTAGTGGCTGCCCTCGCGGTGGAGAGTACGAGGGTTGACAGGTTGGGCTGCCGTCGCCGGAAAATAAGAGGAGGTGTGGGTGAGTAGACAGGCCAGGGATGGGAGTATATGATGGGGCCGTGAGGCCTGCCCGGCAGCACCACCGGCCACGGGAGGCGGGAGCAGGCGGTTCCGACGGCGCTGGTTTGGGCGGCTGGGGCAGGAAGATCAGAGACTGAAGAAGCATGATTGTCGTTAGATTGACATCTAACGGTCTGGTGCTGGTAGAGTCGATTGTTGACTAAGTTTCTTTTTTGAGAAACCTTGTGTACGCATGAACTTAGTAGGCCCACAAGTCAGCCTCCAAATCGGTGGCAGACAACATAGAGCCCATTTGCTATTTTTTAATAATTTGCAGCCCATTTGCTAATTCTTAAGTAATTTATTACAGCCCATTTTCTGCACATGACCACGGTCAAAAAGTTCAACCTTATTTTGCATATTTTGGTGGAGTCCGAACTTTTGTAATCCCGAAATGATAAACATTTTTTAAGAACTTATTGATTTGCCAAAAAAATCATTTTGTTTTTGTAAGCAAACAAGACGTGGGACAATTGAGTTGGTTTAAGGGAAAACCATTGGTAAAAAAATCAGCGCTCGGAGGGAAAACAACAACAAAAATAAGGATGTAAATATGAAAAGGGAACTTTATGTATTTTCAATATAATGATACATGTATATGAACTAGTAAAACTATAGGTAGAGATTAGAAAACGGATGTAGGACATGCGTTTCAAGAGGAAAATAGAACTGGGTTGTGTGTTTGATTCAGTAAAAAAAACTGCCTGCGGATATTATAAGACAAAATATAACTAGCACTGGCGGGCTAGAGGCCAGTAGATACCTGCTGGATCTTTGTGCCCTGTTGTCGTCATGGGATGGGCCCGTTAAAAAAACCAAGCCTGGGCAGTCTACAGCCCAGTTGAAACTTGCTCGACCTAAAAAAAACAATATAAGTTCTCAATAAACGAGAGAATTCTGCAAGTACAAACTAATAACTGGTATGCAGCAGGGATATTGTTTTTTCATCGTGATAATAAGTGCAGGCACTTGTTTCAAAAAATTTGGAGAACGGGGATTTTGAACGGCAGGTGCTTATGCTACCCATCAAATAAAAATCAAGTGCCTGCAAATTCATTTTGAAAAAAATGATTTTCTTTATATCCACGTCGACCCTCGGCATGATGGTTGGAAGCAAATGCCAAGTTCATACCAAAAGATCGTTAACAACAAAAACAACTTGCGGACGACAAGGTAGTACAAGTACCAATACCAAACTAACTTATAATCTTTTTACTCCTGGCCCTAGTGTTCGTCTAGTAGAAAATCTTGAGGACCAGCTCCCGCTCCTTCTCTTGCTCCAGATCCCCGACGTGGTACTGGTGCATCAACCAGTTGGTCCTCTACTGGTCGAAGTTCTTGTTGGTGTGCAGCATCAGAACCTTTTTACTGCCCGTTTGCCGGCCGTCGACCATCACCGGCAAGGTATTGCCGTTGTTGTGCCACATCGCATGCATGCCGCACGCCGACTATACCTTGCGACACATCCACGTGCCCCTTTTGAATGCCCTGGAATTGCGCTGGAAGAAATGCTTGCTTAGGCCACTCAGTGTGATACCTGCAGTATTGTCGAATACAGGTTTTAGTGTATGTAGTTGGCATTTTCATAACATCTTTGGCATGTTGCAGTCACTTGTTTCAGTTTTTATAAACTGTAAAATTGTAATTACTTCACCAGGTCTGTGTCTAAAAAGAAAAAATAGAGCTATAAACAAAGGAATATGTTTGTGCAAGTAGATGGCCGATCGGTGTCTTACCTGGAAGTTTCTCAGGATGGGTGTAGCATATGTCGTGCTCTCTATTGATGGTTGGTATGAACAAATCGATGAGAGGGTGAGATCTCGCGCTGTCAGCACTCACTTTGTCCTCAAGGTGCTCGATCAACTCCTGATCTGTGGGATCGAACTTGAGCCAGCCGGCAACACCGGCCAATCCTTCTTCGACTTGCATCGGTTAATTCCAGTTCTATGGTACTCAATGTATGATTAGTCGACTGTTTTAATTGAATGATGAAAGATTTTGACAGATAAGTGGTACTCCAAATCTGAAGTCCGGAATACTCGAACACGCTGCCGGGATTCTTGTGTCACCTCACGCGCAGCGTGTTGTCACGTCAATTCAATGTGTGGACATGATGAATAATTTGACCGACGTATACTAGTACTGCTACTATACTACTCCCTCCGTTCCGAATTACTTGTCTTAGATTTGTCTAGATACGGAGGTATCTAGCACTAAAATAAGTCTAGATACATCCGTATCTAGACAAATTCAAGACAAGTAATTCGGAACGGAGGGAGTACTTACTAGTCGTATTTAGTGTCACATTTTAACCATCATCATTATCAGTACATCCTGCGCAGGAGAGTTAGGATGCAGTTGATCCCAGAAAGGTATCTATCCTTCAAACCAGAGGAGTGCTTCAAACTAACAACAATACATAATATCCAACAAAAGAGGGTCGTGCTACAGCAACAGAATACATGGCTCAGTCTAGATATCAGTACGAATCAAGTTGTGCATAGTTGTTGTTGGCATGAACCACATCGCCGCATGTCGGGTTTGCAAAAGTCATCCATCGCATGGAAGCTTGATGCCTTTCACACACTGAAGATTATCTGGCAACAAGCTGTGTCGACGAATCTCTGCATATGGTGATTCATGAAGCCCATGGTATGATGTGTAAACACAGCCCCCCTGGTGAATGCAAGTTGCATAGCACGGTAATCATCGCCGGTGATATGATCGATGATTGGTTGGATGATCGGATAATTAACCCCGAGGAACATGGAGTGGTTGCCGAGGGTGTAAACCCGCCTCCAGCTGAATACGCCTAACCCAATGGAGAGGGTATCTTTCTCGAACACGAAGCAGCCCTAGCCATCAATGTCACGAACGCCCCAGGCATTGTACTGCATGTGGTTTGATGTAATGGTTGGTCAATTTGGAACATGCGAATGAGCATCAATTGACCGCCTTTAGCTAAACGAGCGATAAACCACCACCCATCGGCTGGTATGATTCAAGGTCCTGGAATCATGAAGGCCAGCGCATTTGCGTCTGCTGCAACAATTCAAATTGGAGACAAAAAGGACAAAAATAAACAATCATGTTCTTAGTATATATGTGTGGAATTAAGATTATTATAATAGTGACACATATCATAGACAGATAATTGCAATGTTGTGGTCATAATCATACCCCAAGTTAAAAAAATAAGCCAATGGCTTTCATATTCTAGCAATATGTCATGGTTCAAACATCATGTAACAATGAGAGGAAAATAGCTATGACAGAGCCTACTCATATTCTACCATAGCACTTACTACTATTCTCATATCAACTCTAAGCAATAACATGCGTTGTTATAAAAATCTTGGAAATGAGAGTAGCATATAGCAATCATGATGTTATGCTCATAATATCTATTCTAACAATCATTAGATGCCAATAGTTCCATATCAACTCTAACAATAACATGTGTGGTCATAAAAATCTAGGAAATGAGAGGAACATATAGCAATGATGTGGTTATAGACATACTATCTATTCTAAATTTGTAACAACAAACAGGCAGTCATATTCATAAGGTAAAGATGAGATGAGATAGAACAATTAAACGACAATAGATTCCACCAGTATAGGCAGCTAGTCTGTGCGTCGACCGCGTAAACGGTGCCATCGTGCACTGTAGCATCAGACAGGAATGTTGCCTCAACAGAATTGACGATGAGCCATAACCATGTATGGCGACCGGATTCCAGATAGACTAATCCCATGTTAAACAAGGCAATGAGCTTGTAATCCATGTAGTCTTCTGATGGTGTGGGCACTCCGCAGATTACAACTTTCAGCAAACAGAGGTCGATCCAAAAGCTTGACGCGTCTCGTGCATAGTAGGCAGGAGTGTCCGGCGGGCCGCAAGGCTTGATGTCGGCGGTATCCAATGATGGAAGGGTGATCTCTCTCTAGGTGTAGATATCCAAGAGACGCCACGGACTACCGTATTGGTGGATGAGGACGATCCAGTTGGACTTCATGCCCGCCCAGTAGTGGCCGCGCATGAAGGACAGGTGGACGTGTAGGGGTAGCTTGTGGAGGGGCACCACGGCAACCTCCGTAGGATCGTCAAGTCGGTGGCTGGGCCACCTGCGAGGATCGGGCATCAGCAAGCAGTGTGTCTTGAAAAGAGCCGGCTGGTTGCAGACGAGTAGACGGTACAAACACACCGAGCATGCGACCAGACGGACGGTGCTAAGTTGGTCCATACGATTACAGATCTGCTCCAAGAGAACATCGGGGAGGGAATTCCAATCGTGGCTCTGCTTGTCAGTCGGTCCTGCCATTGGGGTTTTCGGTGCCTGCGAGCCAGCGGGGAAGTGGATTCGGGTGGGCGAGCGAAGAAGCTTCTCCTCATGTGGCCGAGCAGTGAGCGGGGGGATATGGTACACGCGAGCTACCAAGGAAGGTAGCACGGGCGGGGGAGAAGTGAGCGGGGGGAAATGGTGTGCGGCCGATGATGGGAAGAGAGGAGGAAGAAGAAGAGAGGAGGAAGAAGAGTGGAAGACGGGGAAGAAAGTGCATTAAATCTCAATTCTACTACTACTACCAGGATATACCGTCCTTTGGCGTGTAAATAGTTACACCGATGACATGTGGGTCTACCACAAGAGGGCCCATATGTGAGTTAATGCGTGCTCTATTGGCAACCATGATGGCAGTACTGAGTAGGGCTAATTTAGTAACACCAACACGCTGGTTCAGCATATTAATTAAGTGTCCCATCTGCTGCAGCGTGTATTGTCACTTCACTGCGAAGACTAGTTGAATAGTTCTCTCTGACCGATATGGGGAATAATGGATCGCGAAGACTTCCTTTCTAGATTATCCCTATGCCTCTACGCTCACTTCACTCATTTTGCTCCGTACGTAGTCACTTGTTGAAATCTCTAGAAAGACAAATACTCCATATTTGGGAACAGAGGGAGGATTTTACTCCGTATTTGGGAACAGAGGGAGGATTTTACTCTGTATTTGGGAACAGAGGGAGTATCACCATATGGAGGGAACAGAGGAAGCTTGAAATATGAACATGTCAATGGGAGGGAGTAAGCCCCATGCATGCATGCATGCATGCAACATGAAACACTCACACGTACACATGGACGCACGCAACACTCACGCACCCATGCGGCACACAGCACACGACGCAACACACACGCTCATGCTCAAGTGCTCAACCTACTCCCTACGTCCATGAAATACTGTACATTTAGAGATTTACACATTGACCAGGGCATAATTAACGCCCAAAAGTTGCAGACTTATGTGTTTATGCGACCATTGAGAGAAGAAGATTAAATGAAGGTCGTTGCATGCTGTAATTAAGGATAGACATGTAGCCTATACCTAGAGCACAAGTTGGTGCATTAGTCAATCAATATTGAATTAAATTAAAGGCTAAATGCATTGGAAGTGTAGATGTACTACACTCTTTTTTTAGCCGATGTACACTCTTTGTTGGAAGACCGAGGGAGTACACATGCATGCACTCACATACATAGCCAGGGTGGTTCGCGCGCAAGGGTTGGACTCCTGTCGCGCCTGCGTAAAGTTTTGTTTAACTGATTTCTTTGCTCTGCCAACTGACAGGTGGGACCCAGAAACCAGGTGACAATTTAACCAGTCAACCAAGTGCCACGTCAACTATGTGGCCGGTCAGTAGGGTGCAATACGGTGCTCTACGATGAGCTAGTGATCGTATAATCACCGCAAAACTATATATAGTGACCGTAAAGAGCGTAGTTTTACATAGGTTAACCTCCAGTGTATTTTTCTCGTTTCAAATTAAGCCATATTAACCGGAAAGGACGCTGTATGGACTAGTACTAGTACTGCTTTGATGTGTTCCATCAACTCGCCAAACAAGGAGAAGCTTGCTTACTACGCCTCTCCCTCGCCCACGCGCGCGGTGGTTCGTAGGACGAGGAGAGGGTTTTGACTACAACGCCCTCTCCCTCTCCCTCTACCTCGCCCTCGCCCTCGCGGTGGACGTGCATCAGTTCAATCAGTGTCAGATTGCCAGAAGCATATTGTACTATAGTATTGTCATTGTACTGTAGAGGCGAAGAGCCAAGTGCAAGGTTCACACAAGTATGAATTGTTGAACCTCCCGAAGAGGCAAAGAGCCAAGCGCAAGGTTTTATAGGAGTTGTCGTCCTAGTAGGAGTGTACTACAACTATAGAGAATGATGCTACTGTATGATGCCGCCACGTCACGTATATCCAAAGCTGTGCCACCTTTTTTTCTCAAAGAGCATGTTGGAGCATGTGCAACAACCACACAAGTTGCACGTACACATAACACATTTACTAGTAATAAATTCTAAAGGACAAATGCCAGTATGCCACACAAGTTCATCTCCAATTTATGTGATAAATCTGTGCACGACTAGTCTACATATATTCACAGCACTACCGTTCACAATTTACCATACTCCACTTACACGTTATAGATGGGCTACATGTTCTCCTCCAGGTTCCAGTCCTAGGTGTTCTTCATGGATGGCACGATCCATAGCGGTGGGCAACGGGAATCATTGTCGCAGCTTTCTAGTCCGGTTCCACACGATGGATACTTGTCCAAGCTGAAGCGGCATAAATCAGGGATAGCGTGTCCCAGCATGTTGTTCATCCGGCGGTGCACACTGAAGACACAACCATACTTCATGAATGGCAGGCCTTCCGTGTCGTGCACGGAAGGTGGCATTCGCTTCACAATGTGGTAGCTATCCCCAATGAAAAGCGAGTACTCTCCAAGAGTGCTCCTCGGCACCCATGTAGCATCACGGGGGTCGAACTCGGCGCCGTTCATCTGGTACACGCGGCATCTTAGATGTGGACACATGGTGACGTACATAGTCAAGGTCCATGCATAATAATGTTGTGCTCAAATATGGCGGTCAGTAATACTGTGCAGCAAATAGTACTACTTTGGTATAGAGGAAGTAAAATAACCGGTTTATTATATATAGCCACTCTTGGATACATCGATGAGATAGTAAGACATGGGAAAAACAAAAATTGTGGCAGCTAGTGGGTTCAAGTCTTCAAGGGCCTAGCTAGCTATACGCGTCCTCCAAGGTAAAAAGTACTCCTACTAGTACATAAGTAGAGTACTAGTACAACAATGAAAGAGAAGGTGAGAGGGTTAAAAAATGGAATACCTGGGTAGATGGTGACGGTCCGATCGTGGTAGATTGTGTGACCATGTTGCACATCAGTGGTACCATGGGTAAGGACTGCTAAGATAGTTGATCCCAATATGCCAAAGTCAGCTACAAGGTTCCAGGTTAGATCGAATCGCGGATGCAAATGCACATCTAGGATCAGCGATCTTATTTTGATAGCGGGATGATTGGTCCCTGCAAAATAATGGAGTACCGTTAGGGATGCATATGATGGTTTGTGCATTCCATTTGTAATCTCCTGTACCATAGGATGGCAACCAGATGAAACAAGTCCCCTGGCTTGTCACCGCGAAGATGCGTCCTAGATGGCGCACAACGTCTTTAACGTGTAGGGGTACAAATCTATCACCGCCAACATGCGCCAGCCTATGCCGTTACTGCCTCTTGCATTGATGGCAATCCTTATGTCGAACACCGCGATGAGATAGTAATCGTCGTAGCCGCGTCGCTTTGTAGGCGGGTCCGCAATTGCTATATTCTTCAATCTCATGTAGGCATCATCATACGTATTCAAGCCCAGCCAGTCCGGAAGGCCGATCCCAATGGTGTAGAAGGGGTCTACCAGAACGGTCGCACAGGTGTGGATGTTGTGCAAAATGATGGTGGTATCCGGCCGGAGGTATGCAAGCCAATCTTCGTTGGCACCGACCCAGACTTATATATAAGACGGTGGGCAGCGGAGAAATTATGGGATGGAAATGGAATAACTAAGTACTACATGATCAAACTCCATTACTAACCTGCTCATCGGACAAAATCCGACTACCTCTCAACGTCGGCAACTCTAGCGGAGTCAACGTGCAACCATGGCCAGGGAGCGGTGGAGTGTTCGAAGGTTTGTCCCATAGAAGAACCTTCTCCTCGAGGATGCATGGAAGACCAACAAGAATGGCCTTTTGCCAAGCCTTTTTAAGCACCGTCTTGAAAAAGTTGGTGTAGGAAGCATCGAGTCTTGTGGCGGTGAGGATATCGAAGCGGCGTGCAATTTCTCCTAGAGGATCATTGTCCATGGTCTCCCAGCCCCGACGAGGTGGAGAACCGCCTAGCGAATCCATGGGAGCAGCGACGAACTGCCTTATCTTCGGGGGGAGGGGAACTAGCGAGGAGGAGATAAGAGCGTAGTAACCGCAGGGCCTCGTCCCTTCCAACTATAGATCGTTCCTTAGTGAAGGTGTGAGGCTATTATTTACTACTAGTACTGGCATTATGGGACGTTATGGTATTGCATTATACTGTAAATAATAGCACTAGGAATAAATTTTTGGCACTAGCTAGTAGTTTTTGGCGTGGATTAAGAAATTTTGGGTATGTTTTTGCTATTTTTTGTACACACCAACTAGTGTCAAAAAACGTCTTACATTACGTGACGGAGGAGTACTAGTACTACTTTCTCAACTAGTAGTGCGATGTACTGTACTTCTAGTATAGTGCACCAGTTTTGAACTCTTGAATCTGAGGGCCAAGGAGCTACAGTTGGAAGTGGAGGGCACTACTGTTCTCTAGAACCATCGTTGTACTATCAATGCAGGGAAAGTACACCTACGTAGTGGCCTAGTGGGTACTCTCGGTGCTCTCTTCAGCCGCTCCTGTCACGTAGCTGGCCTAGTCAGCCGCTCCTCTCACGCACACACTAGCAGCCTGTTTATCAATGACGGTTACTGCGGGGGCAGAACATTTGAGTTATTTGATACAGCGAGACTAGGCTTTTTGCTTCCATTTGTGGAGGTGTAATGGATCTCGTCGAACTTTGTTAGTAGTTCCTTCTTTATGAATGAGATGAAGCAAAGCGTTTGCCTCCGTTTAAAAAAACACGTCAAGAGGAATTTCTTTTATAGTAGAGTCGATAATGGAGTGAAGTCCATGTGTGCAACGCTACAAGCTATAGAGTAGTAGTAGAGCACTTTACGTACAGAGCCATATTGCGCAGTTCCCAATGCCCCGCGAGGCTTTTCCAGCTCCTCGGGCTTAATTGGGAGGCGCTAGTATAAATATGCTACTAGCGGATGAGGAAGCTGCAAGCGAGGTGCGGCTAGGGCAAGCGTGCGAGCCACGAGATGCTGGGAAGGAAAACCCATTCACGTGGCTAGGCTATCTAGTGCACCCAGATTGTGGTGCCGCACGTCCGCTTGACTTCCAAAATCAAACTACCCGTGTAAAATATTGGCTAGCAGCGAAGTTACTATTTAAAAAAAAGGCCGCCATGCGTTCGCCCGGGATCGGACCCACAAAACGAGGTATACACTCCCGCGACCACCAGTAGTACTCGTTGGAGTACAACGCAACCTAGAATTGCCTTTTGTTGCTTGTAGTACATTGCTCATTACAAGAAACCCGTAATAATGCAAGAAACCACTAATAAAGCCAAGAAACTACTACCACTTGATATGTGGCAGACTTAAGATAAGACTACCTTATCAACCATTGTGCATGCTCTTACCAACCAGCCCTACCAACAAACGACTACTCTACAATGTGTCGTTATAGGCACGTTTCAACCCATGGCCCTGTTTGGATACATTTGTGTTCAATCTAACCCTGCCATCCAAACACCACTTTGGTTAGAGTTAGTTCAGGCTTAGAATCTAACTCTAACCTCTGACTTAGAGTATCCAAACAGGGCCCATGTCGCGCATTAAGTTAATGCCTTCTATTTGACCGGGCGTTATGACTTGTGGGACCTACATGTCAGTCTGCACAAATATCCCCGAGTGACCTCCTACCTCTGGCCCATCCACCTAGTCTACCTCGGCCATGCGACACAGCTACCGCCGGCGGCAGAAGGCGAGGTCAAAACAGCCGGCGGTGCGGAGACTATCTTGCGGCAGCCCGAATGCCAGCTCCGTCCGGCGCTCGCGGCCGCTAGCTAGCCAAGATAGCTTCATCCAGCTGCTTGTATGCAAGGTTTGGTAGCTAGATTGGCACGTCGGCGCAGCAGCTTGCTCGCGCGCGCCGCGCTAAGGCTAGCCATCTGGTCAAAACGGCTCGCTCGTGAGTCACACTCGGGCCAGCCTGCCAACCCGTGCGTAGGCCAGCGTGGCGTCCGGCCCATCCGGCGGAGCGGTGGCCAACTCGCTCATCACCGGCGCCACCGACAAACATGCATCAATACTGTTTGAAGTAATGTTCAGGAAAAATAATGATTTGAGGGGGAATAACAGGATAGAAGGTCAGATGTTGGTCCCTCGTGTCAACGGTCAAACAAAATGTGTTGGTTTAAGCTGCCTCATTGGCACGGATGTGCGGGCCAACCCTGTCATAAATGGGTTTAAACTAACATAATTGATACTCCCTCTCTCCCATAATATAAGATGTTTTTGCAAGCTAAACGAGCTTGCAAAAACGTCTTACATTGTGGGACGGAGGGAGTACTAGGTAGTAGTTTTTGGCATGGATTAAGAAATTTTGGGTATGTTTTTGCTATTTTTTGTACAATAGATTCTTCCTAGGGCTAGTTGAGAGTGGTAGTTTTTTGTTAAATACTCCACATATTGTAAGTAGGTGAAAGTTAAGCTTTGGAACCCAATAAGCAAGGCTAGTTACATAGTGCATATGTGTACATGATTGAAAGTAAATATCAACCATGAGTGACTAATAGCTTGATGGAAAACTCGAAACTATGGAATACTAGGAAAAACTTGCATGGTTGGAAATACTAGCAATGTTCATGTGCGTTACAATGAATCATAATTAGAATAATACTTACTCACAAACTTGATACAAAACACTCTAATTTTGATACACATATATCACTAGAGATATATTATGTTTCAATTAGAATATATTCCTTGGGCTGTTTTGGTGAGGTCAGGGAGGGATGTGGTTGGTTTTAAGATACTAATTATGGGTTTTTCTGCAAATTGGTAGAAAAGTGGGATGTTGGTGAGAAAAGGCAACAACTTACCTCACAGTCGTTAGATGTAGATCTAATGGTCACAAACAATGAATGGAAGACACACCATCATCACCAACTTAGTCTTCTATAGGAGTACTAGCAAGATTCGTGCATTGCACGGAACATCAAGATGCATTTTTTATAAAACACTTGTTGTGATTGACCCATGCGGGAGTAATCCCATGTGTAAAAACTAATGATATCTCGAGAAATAGGAGATGAGGTGAAGAGGAGTGGGGCGTGGTGGTGATTGGTGGTCTGACTGAGCGGAGGCATGGGGATTGACGACCCCGGCAGCGGCTACCAGGCCAGTTTGTTCCAGAGGCTTCCTTTCTTAATTGCTCAACAATGAGGTTGTTGGAGATCAGGATGAACAAGGGAAGGCCTTGTCTGCAAATGTGGAGAGGGGTGCACGCATCTTTTAGTTTAATTTCCACCCGTCAGATTTAGATTGGTTGGTCTATATTGCAAGATGGTATGCGTACCATCATCACCAACTCGGTTTTTTTATAAGAGAGGAAATATAAGTATGGAGATACAAACGTATTATCGGTACTTGTTTCCGTAAACTAGCATCTACATTCTATTCAACGCCTAAACACGTGAGGCCTTAGCACAAGGACTTCTCGACTGTGTTAAACAAAGGTTTTCCCGTCGCCGATAAGGAGGGGGTGACGGCGGCGTGCTTTTTGGCTTGCTTTAGTCCTAGTAGTCATACTAGGTGGTCTAAGCACGTGTAGATTTATTCTTTTTCGCGTCTCGCGTTCGCCCTACTGCCACGACTGTTGATGAATAGACGGTAAGTTATTCACGGGGAAACCCTTGTTGAGCGTGTTTTCGAGAGAGAGAGAGAGAGAGTGAGTGTGTGATATGTCTAGAGTCTGAGGCAATGATAACAGATTCTTTGTGTCTATGTGTGTGGAGGATAGAGAGAGACATGTACATGGGGCTTTGTGTTGTGTAACGTGCAGACACATATACATAATTAGAGAGTGAGTGTGTGGGATACACATGCGGACATGAGGAGAGATGAGGATCCAGATTAATGGGTGTTTGTGTGTGTCTGTGTGTGTTTGTGCACCCGTTTGTGTGTGAGAGGGAGTGTGTGTATGTGGAGTAGAGAGACCACTAATGATGTAAACCTAGTATAAGGGAAGGGAGAATGGTGTGACATGTGTAGTTGAGGGATAGCATGGTTGCGGGTGGGGGGAGTAGACTATTTGGAAGAGACATTGAGTGTGTGTGGGAGAGGGGTGTGAGAGCGAGCGAGAGAGAGAGAGAGAGAGCTAGCGATGGAGAGAGAGAGAGGAAGAGAGGGGGCGAGAGAGGGAGCGTTTGTGTCCATAAATGGCATATAGATAGGGAGACAATGTTGATGTTGTTTGAAATTGGCCTATGTACGGAGACGCAAGGGAAGCGAGTCATCGTGTGTGTGATAGGGACTTCATGAGAGATCTAGAATAGATGGTGTAGAGAACAAGGTGCGAGAACGAGAACGATGATACATTAGGGAGCTATGGAAAGAGTCATGACATATATGTATACAGGGAGGAGCTTGGGCGGGTCCGCATGTGGGAGAGATAGAAAGAGGAGAGTGGTGCACAAGGAGACAAAGTGTGCTTGTTTGAAGTGGGGGTGGTGTGTGAGGTTAGTGTGCGAGAACCACATAGCTAGGGAGCTAGACGTTTGGGGGCAACATTTTGTGTGTATGGGAAAGATACACTCTACATAGTGCGTGTGCTTGCGAAAGAGAGATGCCGGGAGACCTAGCTAGAGAGTGGACGAAGAGATGTGTGCATGCCCAAGAGACAAAGTGATAGAGACCTATATTGGGGTCCGGACTTTAGAAGAGAGAGGGGTGTTAATGTGCTCGTGTGTTGGTGTTTGGGGGAGAGAACGACTT